>NC_044991.1:67522926-67870202 GCF_008728515.1 Papio anubis
GATCACTTGAGGTCAAGAGTTTGAGATGAGCCTGGCCAATATGGTGAAACCCCATCTCTACTAAAAATACAAAAATTAGCCGAGCGTAGTGGTACATGCCTGTAATCCCAGCTACTCGGGAGGCTGAGGCAAGAGAATCACTGAAACCCAGGAGGTAGAGGTTGCAGTGAGCTGAGATGGCACCACTGCACTCCAGCCTGAGTAGCAGAGATAGCCTCCATCTAAAATAAAAATAAAAATAGTAGTATCCTTTTGGTTATGAATATTGAATGTGTCTTAGTTTAGGTCTCCTAGAAGCATTTCCTAAGCTGAGATTCATATGTAATTGAGCTATTGAGGGAGTGCTCCCAAATAAAACTTGTAAGAGAGTGAGGGAAGCAGTATAGGGCAGAGGAAGAAGCTGGGCAAAGGTGAGGGTGCAGCTGAAGTCTAGTCTCAGCCTCATTCCACAGCCAGCTCTGGAGCCTGCATGGAACCACAGAGTTCCCACCTTGAGGCAAGGGTGCCAAACTTTTCTGCCCTTGTGTTAGTTGGCCATTGGCTACTGACAGACTTCTAGAGAGAATGCAGCTTCCTGGGCCATTCTGGGTGGCACAGCTCCTGATCACAAGTAATTCTCTGAAGCGTCCAGCTGTGAGTCAAGAACATCTAACACTGCTGAGACATGGATGCACCAGTCCAGCAAAGGGGAGCTGAGCAGGGCACCAATGGCACCTACTACAATATGGAAACAGATTTTCATACTAGACGTTTGAACTAGAATAGATTTGGGAAGTCACCTCTCCTATGTGTGTAATCCAATACAGAAGAGTTGCTTATTCAATCAGCAAATATTTATTTAGTGTAAACTACATTCCTGGTAATGGGATTGATACTGGAGATGCAGGGCTGAATGCAATCAGATGTGGGGTCCCAGCACTGAAGGAGTTTACATTCCAGCTATGGAGACAGACATTAACCAAATGCTCCCACAAATAAACACACATTTACAACTGTGATGGTTACTGTGAAAGGGACAAGAAACATAGTACTTTTGGTTGTCAAGAGAAGGGTTTGATAGACAGGGAGGCCCCAGAGAGCTTCCCTAAAAAAGTAACATCTGAACAGAGATCTGAAACATGAGCAGGAGCTCACTAGGTGTGGGAGTAGGATGATCTAGAAGTGGGAGGAGCTGAAGGTAGACAGGAAAGTGAACCTTCCCTTGGATACATCTCTAGAACAAGCTTGCATGTGGAGATCTGTCCCTGAGGCCCAAGGAGTGGGATGGCTCCTGGAGAGCACGGGGGTGGAGAAATGAGGAAGCAAGGAGAGTTATCTTTGCTCTTCTGAGAACAGTATTTAGAGGGCAGGCCAACCCTTCTCTGTTTCAACTAATATTCTAGAATTTTCTATTTTGAAAACAGGACTATTTTTATCCTCTTCATACTTTCTCAGATTGGTTACTTTCTGTTTTTCTTTGATGTTTAGAAAAGTGCCTTTTGAAAATCCCTGCCTAATTTAGCCCAAGAAAAGAGGTGGGGGGTGTCCTTACTAAGTCCTGAAGTTAAAAGACAAGAGGATGATAGATCTCCATATTTACATGGGTGTGTTTATTGCACATATATGCATGTGATCCTGTGAGCACATGTGCATGCATGTCTGTGTGTGCATGTGCATGCTTGGGTATGCATATGAGAGCTGCATGGATGCAAGTGTGTGTAGCTGGTGCTTGTGTGTGCAGTGTGTGTGTGTGCACGCGCGCGTGTGTGTCATGTGTCTGCTTTAGTGATCAGGGCTGGGAGGTAGAGAATGGAGGTGGGGGAGAAGAAAGCAAGCATGCACAGGGCAAGTCCTGGAGGGAGGAGGAGGAGGGGAAGTGCTCATTGCTGCTGCTCAGCCCATTATTAAAGAGAAACAACATTCCCAGCAGGAGGCAGAAGGGCAATAAAACCAGTGGCTCCACAATTTATGATGCTAACTGAGATTCCATAGTTTGAGGCAAGACTATCCCCCCGAGCATCAAGGTCAACAAGCCAGCAATGCCCTGGCTTCCAAAGAGCTCCCCCGTGCCCACCTATTAATCAGCCCATTGCTGAAAGTGCACCAATGAGCTCTGCTCTGGAAACATCATTAATAAGCAGGGACAGGCCAAATTGCTAAAAATTCCAGGATAAGGGCAGAAAGGCATGGAAAAAAATATTTATATACACATATGTGCGTGTTTGCATATGGGGTGTAGCCTATTATGTATACTGGGCCATCCATTACAGGGGTCATATATAAGTGTGTCTCTTCATTTTCCATATATTTTATATTATATGAGAAATGTTCAGCCTTTAGAACCTTGCCAGATGGAATTAGAACAATTGTTCTTCTGCCGAGACTTTGGGAAATTAATGAGGTTCGCACACAGAGCTACGAGAAAACAGAAATGTTGTGGTTTTTTCAAAAGAAAGAGAAAAAAAGAAAGAAAAAGAAAGAGAGAAAGAGAGAGAGAAAAAAAGAAAGAAGGAAGGAAGGAAGGAAGGAAGGAAGGAAGGAAGGAAGGAAGGAAGGAAGGAAGGAAGGAAGGAAGGAAGGAAGGAAAGTGCCCCGTTTCCAAAAATACAGCAGCCACAATCCCAGAGAGAGCTATCTGTTTAGTGGCTAATCTTGAGGCCCATCAGTTGCCCCAGCATATCTTTTGGGTTATTGCAATTCTGAATGGAGCTTTAATCAGCTTAGCCCAGCCTGGGCGCCACGGGCCTGCCGGCAAAGGGCATTTTCCTGCAGATCCTCTGGAAACCGTCTCCTCTGCTCTTAATAAATGGATCATTTTCTCTCTGGGTCCATCCTGCAGTGCAGCGCTTAACTTTCTTTTGTGTTCAAGGAAAGAAAAAAAAGCAGTAACAGGGAGGAAACCCATGCGCTCTGAACCCCAAAGTGAAGGACTGAGCATTTTCTTTATACCAAGGCTTCAATATTGTCTAGGAGGTTGGACCCCAAATTGGAAGTGTCATTCCCAAAAATGTGTTTCTGTTTTACTGTTCTATCAACAAAACTTTTCCTGGATTCTCTGTCCCCGTCAGAGACCACCCTGAAGAAGGACTCTGTGCCACTTTTGTCACTCTCCAAGCCCCCCGGGACAAGCCTTTGGCCAACATGGCGACCTCCCATTCTGATGGCTCCCCTACAGAATGCAAAGGGGTGGGAGGAGAGCCCAGCGCTGGGTCTTCGCCTCATCAGATGAGCAAGCTGGTCCCAAATGAAACCACTGCTGACTTGCCTCCTGCTCTGCTCCATTCTATGCCTCCGGTTTGGAACAGGAAGGGCTTTTTGTCAGCAATTATCCCCAGAGGGTGTTTTCCTATTGCTTAACAGGCCTCCGAACCAGAAATGCTGTGCATTTTCCCAGCTCTTTGGCTCCCTGCAGCCCTGTCTTCTGTTTGGAGCTGCCTCAGAGGGAATACAGAAAATTTACAATATGCTGTGTTTATTCTGAAACAACAGAAAATGGCTCTGAAGTGGAGCTTTAAGAGACTATTCTTGCTAGCAGTGTAGGGAAGGGCATATATATTCTTTTGTATATGTATGCATTGAGATGACATGTGGGAGATTTTTTAAGCTGACCTTTTTCTGAGAATGTACTGTATACCAGCAGTATATGTTAAGCATTTATATCCATCATGCAATATCTTTTGATGAAATGGAGACTCAAATTTTTCCAAGGTCCAAGAACGGGTGAGTGTAAGAGTTGGAGTTTTTCATCCGGGTTTGTTTGATCCAGAGTGGGTTCTGTGTCCCCCTGAGTCCTGTTCCAGCGTCATCAAATGTCAGAACTTCCAATAGAAAAAGATAAGCTCACTAAACAGTGCCCTTTTGCAGATAGACAATTGACTTTGTCAATTACTAAGCAGTAGAAAGGAAACCAGAACCCCAGTAATACAGGGATCTTATTCTGTGTTTCTGTGTGATAAAAAATGGTGAAACGGAATGGGGAGGAAGGGGTCCCTCCCTCTGCACCAGTCTTTGCAGAAGGTCCTTGCCTTCCTCACAGAGTAAACTCAAAAGGCATCTGCTCAACTACCAGGGCTATGAGTGTGAATTCATTCATTCCATTACCCTTCACACACCCTGGGCAAGAGTGATCACCTGAGGCTGGGAGGACAGCAATTGAAGGACCAAAGGCAGTCTCAGTCCAAGAACTAGTCTCAGGGCTCAGCCTGAGAGCAAATGCCTCATCATTAAGAGTTCCTGAGAGGGCTAAGGCTGGGCATGGTGGCTCATGCCTGTAATCCCAGCACTTTGGGAGGCTGAGGCGGGCAGATCACGAGTTCAGGAGATCGAGATCATCCTGGTCAACATGGTGAAAGCCCGTCTCTACTAAAAATACAAAAATTAGCTGGGTGTGGTGGTGTGCGCCTGTAGTCCCAGCCACTCGGGAGGCTGAGGCATGAGAATCACTTGAACCTGGGAGGCGGCAGTTGCAGTGAGCGGAGATCAGGCCACTGCTCTCCAGTGTGGGTGACAGAGTGAGACTCCATCTCAAAGTAAAAAAAAAAAAAAAAAAAAAAGAGTTCCTGAGAGGGCTGGGTACTCTGCACACACAGGCAAACTGAGCGCAGCTTCCTAGGCTAGGGTCCCCAGGAATGGATTCTGACTCATGAACTCTCCAGAGAGAAGGAGACGCCAAGCTGCAGAGCCAAGGGAGGTGGGGAGGACAGCAGCTGCTATTATTCTTTCTCTCTTGACCTTATTAAGGCAAGGGGAGGACCCATTGTGCTCCTAATGATTGCTGAGATATGAGGTATGTTCACTGAGTGGAAGTATTTTGGTTTTAATTAAAAACACAGACTTTACGATGAGCTAGAGAAGGAAAAATTCAGGGCCAACCTTCAAAGCAGCTTTTGGGAAACTGAATTTGAGTTCCATCTAAGTTTCATGGTCTTAAATGAGCTATGTCCTTATGCTTTGGTTTTGCCATTATTATGACTGGCATGTAAGAATTTTTGTTGATCTACATTGTTACAAATATGGAATTTTTCAACCCAGTCTAAGCAGAGGCTTTGCATTCAATGGTATCTTCATTTATTCATATTGCACCTTAAAAGAAAGAGAAAGGAAACTGATAGTCATTGATAATTTACTCTGTACCAGGTACTGTATTAGATACTTTATGAGCATTAATCCAGTTTCATCCTCATCTTACATAGTTTCAGCCCCATCAATAGACGAGGGTCAGGAAGGTTTCAAATGTTACCTGATCTCACACAGCTTTGAACTGAAGAATTGCTGCTCTGATCCAAGTCTGTCGAATCCTTATCTATACTCAAACTGTCTCTGATGCTTAACATCACGCTTATACATTTTTACATTCTCACCGAAAACCAAGGGATGATTCTTTCCATGCTCCTTGGTACTCAGCTTTTCTTGCCCTATATCATTGCCGTTTGCAAATGGGCCCTGCTTGCGCGTTTGGAACATTTTTTTGCAAATTAACATTTTCACATCCAATTGTTCACCCCCCTCTATGCACCTAAGTCAAAAAGACTGCAGGACACTTACATTATCTCCTTCTCACATGAAGCTAATGCCTGAAATCCAACTTGTCCTTGGGTCTATAGCTAAGTCCATGGAGTAGAGGAGGTGCCAGTGACAGTGGCTTGGTGCAGCAAATGAGCATGGCTCACCCCACGTTCCCAATCCACTTCCCCTCTTGACTTCCCATTTAGGGGTCAATAGAATGATATTCTATCATTAGCTGAGGCTTCAGGGCCAGGGCTATGTAAGACCTCCGCTGGTTGGGCCTGGGTCTCACAAGCTGCCCAGATGATCCCAGGGTCACCAAAGGGGGTGGCTTAGTAAATACCACAATTCAGAGCTGCTGCAAATTCTGGAAGGGAAAATTAACTCAGTGGTTGTATATCAAAAGGCAAGCGGCCATTCATCAATAAAAGACATTAGTTACTTAGCCTTTCGAGAAAAACGAGCCACCAGTACCTACAGGAGAGAAGCCTAAGAACAAATAACCTCTAAGTCCAGACGGGGCACTTCATCATCCAGCTTTTCCCTCTACCTGTAGATTTCTCATTGGCCTCTCTACCACTTTTATTGCCTCAACTCAAACTTATTTTCATGTAATGGAGAGCCAAGGCTTCAGGGTTTCAGGGCCGTGTGTCTATTACTTTACTGTTTACGGAGAGATAACAGCTCAAAGAATTCTTGTATTTTTAGAATTTGATTTCTTTTTTAAATTTTTTTATTTTTTCTTTCATAACAGCAGGCTTCTGCTCTGTTTGGCTCTATCCGGTTGTGTCTGGTCATGCTCTGTCCTCTGCAGTAACTTCCCTGCTTTAGTTCTCCTTCTCCTTTCCGGAGCCAGTCCCTTCCAGCTTCTCCTCTGGTTATTCTAGTGGAGCCCCATGATGTCTGCTCCAGCTGTTTATAATTACCTCCCTCAGGCTGCTTGGGGTGAGTGACTCAGCACTCTGCCTTGTTTTTTGTTTCTCTCCTTTTTTTTTTTAAAGAAGCCAGATATTTGTTTAACATAGTCCATCCAATATCACAGCCACCGAATGCTCATTTCTGGTTCCCAGATCTAGATAGCACCTATAGTTCTCGAGTCACTTTGTATAAATAGGTTAGATTTTGAAAGTAGAAGTAACTGCACCTGAATGCCACCTCCAGCCTTCTGGGCCAGTCACTCAGCCTCTCTGCGTCTGTTTTCTCATCTCTAAATAGGGGCCACGGCATGTATTCCCAAAGTTGTTTTGGAGATAATGTGAGAAAATGAACAGAAAAGGCCGAATGCAGTGTTTGCCCAGTAATTATTATTTTTTCTCCAAACATAAGCATATTATTTCTCTTTTGTTTCAGATATCCACTTAACAATTACATCATATAACTTATTCCTTCTAATTGCCTCTCGTATGTTCCCACTTTTCTTCCATTTCTATTACTCCTATTAAATCAAGGTCATAATGCTTATTTCTGAACACGTGCAATAACCCCCAAGTGGTTTTTTAGCTTCTGATCTTTGTCTTTTTGACATCAAATTAATCTTCTAAATTGTACATTCTTTTCTTTTCCTTTTTTTTTTTAAGACAGGGTCTCTGTCACCCAGGCTGAAGTGCAGTGGCAGGATCTCGGCTCACTACAACCTCTGCCTGCTGGTTCAAATGATTGTCCCACCTCAGCCTCCCAAGTAGCTGGGACTACAGGCATGCGCCACCATGCCTGGCTCAGTTTTTGTATTTTTTGCTAGAGATGCGTTTTCGCCATGTTGGCCAGGTTGGTCTCAAACTCCTGACCTCCAAGTAATCTGTCCGCCTTGGCCTCCCAAAGTGCTGGGATTACAGGCATGAGCCACCACACCGGGCTTAATTGTGCATTCTATCGCTGCTCCACTATCAGTACCTAGCCTTCCCTGATTACTTTCAGCTGCAGGTCTGAGTTTTGCCCCTGTGGATTCAACACTACCTAGCCTGTCCTCTGTGCCAGTTTTGACGAAAGCAGGGAATCGCCTCAGATTCATCCATTTGGCAGATAATTAACTATCACCTCCTAACTGCCAATTGCTGTTAAGGATCTTGAGGTCAGATGTGAATAAGACAACATATTTCCTCAACATGAGGTTGCCCCATGGCTAAGCACATCTAAGTCACTCTGACAAACACTCTCCATTGCCACGAAGACTTTACTCTGTGTCCATCCTAAACAAAGCAGTCTGAGCCTCACCAGACAGTGAGCTCTCAGATGAATTTTGCACTCCTAGGCCTTGCTTTTACTGCTGCAGCATGCCTTTATCCACTTGGCAGATAATTAACTATCACCTACTAAGTGCCAATTGCTGTTAAGGATCTTGAGGTCAGACATGAATAAGACACAACATATATCCTTTAAAGAATGATAAGATCACACCAGGCATGGTGGCTCACACCTGTAATCTCAGCACTTTGGGAGGCCAAGGCAGGCAGATCACCTGAGGTCAGGAGTTCAAGACCAACCTGGCCAACATGGCAAAACCCCATCTCTACTAAAAAATACAAAAATTAGCTAGGCATGGTAGCAGGCACCTGTAATCCCAGCTACTAGGGAGGCTGAGGCAGGAAGAATTGCTTCAACCCGGGAGGGGTAGGTTGCAGTGAGCCAAGATCATGCCACTGTACTCCATCACTCCAGCCTGGGCAACAGAGTGACACTCCGTCTGAAAAAAAAAAGAAAAAAAGAAAAAAAAAAAGAATTATAATGTCAGTGAGAGAAATAAATTCCTTGATAAGAGCTAGGATGATGAGATATACAAGTTCTTGGGCTTCTTCTGCCAGTTAGGAGAATCCTCCTAATTCTCACTCATTCTTTCATTCAAGTATTTTTTTGTATTTTTGTTGTTGTTGTTGTTGTTTTGGTTTTTGTTTTTTTGAGCACCTCAGATAATCTAGGCATTGAGGATGTGGCAATAAAAACACAAGCATGGTCTTCATTTTCAAGAGCTTACAACCTAGTGGGAGATAAAGATAATACATGATTCAATATGTAATTGCAACTTGTGATAAGTTAATTCATTAATTCGACATTAATTAATTGAGTGCCAACAATGTCCTAGCCACTCTTCTAAATACTGTACATACAGTAACAAAGCTACATACCTTTCCTGACTTCCTAGATCTTCTACACAGCAGTCAAGAAACAAGCTAAAATGGTAACACATATTATAGGCTCCTGGTAAATGCTAAGGAGACAAAAGATAAAGCAGGAAATAGGGGAAATAAAACACTGGGGGAGGAAAGGGGTTTGAAATTTTGAATGAAGTGGTCAAGGAATGCCTCCCACATAAATGACTTTTGAAAAAGAACTTTGAAGAAGTGAGGGAGCAAGGCATGAGGATATCTGGGAGAAGAGCAATCCCAGAAAAGAGAGTGGCAAGTGGAAAGGTATGGAAGTGGGTGTGTATCTGGGTAAAGAAAAATACAGCCCAGTAACAAAGAAGAGCAAGGGATGTCTACTGCAGTGTTCAGCCAAGGCCTCTGTAAAGAGATGCCCTTAATCTGAGGTGTAAAGGCTGAGACAGGTGTCTACCTGGGTTATATGAGTGTGTGTTCCATTTTGGATTTCTTTTTCTCACTCCAGATGCTTCCAGAGGCTAAAACTTATTTCTGAGAACCAGCCCACTCCAATGACGGCCGGCCCCTTCCAGCTGCCTCCTCCCAGGGGCCTCTAACCTGCACCCTGCTCCAAATTAGAATGATACCCCATTGTTATCACAGCTTGGAGATTCCTGATCTCTCTGCTCACACTACCACTCCCACAATGCCCCACTACAGGGATGAGACTAAGCTGGAACCTCCCGGAATTCTCCACATCCATTTGGACAACTAGAACCCTTCCCTCTACCAGTGGCCAGTTTTCCATCTGGGCAAGTTTCCTCCATATTTATCTCAGTGCCTCTTCCTCTTCCAGATGCCTCCTGTCCCTGAGGTCCCAGCATGCCTTGCAGCTTGTCATGGCCAAGTTATGACACATTCACACTTCCCTGAAAAAGAAAAAAGTAGCAGTATAGCTTCTGGAGACTTGATTATTTATGGGGCTTCAGTCTACTTGGAAAACCTACAAAGAAAAACGACAAAGGAACTTGAGTTGCGATGAGTTATGTTCAGTTCTCCTTTGCCATTTACTAGCTGTACGTCTCCAGGAAAGTTAACTTCACTGAGCTTCAGTTTTCTCATTTGTAAACTGGGAATTCCTTTCCTACCTTAAAGCTTTTGAAAGAATCAATATAATAAATTAATTGAAGTACCTGAAACATAAATGTTCCAATGAATGTTTATTAAATCTGAAACTTCCATGTCCTCTTTGGTTTATGCTAAGTGCCAGCAAACTACTGCCTATAGGCTGAATCCAACCCGTGGCTTGTTTTTCATAAACAAAGCTTTATTGGAACATGGCCACACCGTTAATGTACATATTGTCAATAAATGCTGATTGCCACAGCAGCAGAGTTCAGTAGTTGCCACAGAGACCATATGACCTTAAAGCCTAAAATATTTAATATCTTGCCCTGTATAGAAAAGATATGTAAATCCCTAGTTTATACCATCATGGGACACTAGAATACTGTGGTTGAATGCAGGATCTGGAGTCAGGCTTCCTGGGTTTAAATGCACTTTTACCACTTACTAACTATGGAATTCAGAGCAAGTTATTTGATATCTATACCTTAGTTTTCACTTCTGTAAAAAGGGAATACTAGTTTCTTACATGAAGTTGATGAAATAATTAAATGAGCCAATCTGGTGAAGCATCCAGCGCACTGTTAGCAAATGGTTAGGGTTAATCAACATAATGGTTATTATTGTGAATATTAAATAATACTACTACATATGCTATCCAAGCACTCTTTCCACTAACTGGGACATACAGTAACAAAGCTACATACCTTTCCTGACTTCCTAGATCTTCTACACAGCAGTCAAGAAACAAGCTAAAACGGTAACACATATTATAGGCTCCTGGTAAATGCTAAGGAGACAAAAGATAAAGCAGGAAATAGGGGAAATAAAACACTGGGGGAGGAAAGGGGTTTGAAATTTTGAATGAAGTGGTAAAGGCATGCCTCCCACATAAATGACTTTTGAAAAAGAACCTTGAAGAAGTGAGGGAGCAAGGCATGAGGCTTTTATAATAGATGGCTTTTAAAATCAACCTGAAACCCAAAGTTCCTGACTAAAATGGCATTTGGCATATAAACATCCCTCCAGGTGACTTGTTCAAGGATCAGGGCTCAAGGATCTGAACCCACCCCTATCTACTTTTCCTTATGGTCACATCCCTCCTTCTACTTCCTTCTTAGAACCTGCTTGGTAATGTGGCCTGAAGATTCAGCCTCTCTAGATGAGGCTTTCCCTGTAATGCCCTCGGCAGGTGTGGGCATGAGTCACCACCGAGCCCAGACCTTTTGCTAGTGAGGATGCACCTCCCTTCAACAATCATTGGCATGCACTGCATACCTTACTGGGCCTTGACATTGACCGGAATGAAGGAAGGAGGAGCAACCTCTAGTGACTCCTGTGTGCAGCTGAGGACTTGTTAAGCAGAACTTACAGCTTAAAGTTTAAGGGCTAAAGTGATAGCCCAGGTGGAGAGAAGAACTAGGTCAGGGCAGGCAAGGACAGATGCCCTAATGTCTTGGGCGAGGCCACCTCCTGGAAACTAGAAACCTGAGTGTTGGGTGCCCAAAAGTTAAAACACAAGAGCTTCCGTTAAATAACTTGGACTAGACAGATGTGAGTCAATAGGTCCAAAAGAGTTGAATATATTTAGTCACTTGGCAAGAAAGAAAAAAAGGAAGGCTGTCCAAGGAGACCAAAAAGAAGAGGAAATGTGTGTGTGTGTGCACACGTGTGTATAAATATCTATATTCTATAGCCAGTGAGGGATAAGACAGAGCAACAAGGCAGCATGTGCATGTTTGATTCCTCCACACTGCAAGATTTCTAACATTTCTAAAACAATTAACTCTCATTTTCCTTTTTTGATGACGCTATTTCTTAACATAACCTGACAAAATATGTTTAACTTTGGAATAACACGTGTATAAAAAGTCTTAAGAAGTTATTCAATCACACAGATTTACATAACATTTTTAAGGACAAAATAGCAGACTCACGATATCAGGTTAGCCCCAGATCTTCTCTGAAACCCATGATTCCCCCATCAATAGGACATATATTTTGAAGCAGCTATCAGTAATTTTTTTTTTTTTTTTTTTTAAGACGGAGTCTCGCTTTGTTGCCCAGGCTGGAGTGCAGTGGCGCGATCTCAGCTCACTGAAAGCTCCGCCTCCCGGGTTTACGCCATTCTCCTGCCTCAGCCTCCCGAGTAGCTGGGACTACAGGCACCCACCACGCCCGGCTAGTTTTTTGTATTTTGTTAGTAGAGACGGGGTTTCACTGTGTTAGCCAGGATGGCCTCCATCTCCTGACCTCATGATCCACCCGTCTCGGCCTCCCAAAGTGCTGGGATTACAGGCTTGAGCCTCCGCACCTCGCCTACCAGTAATTTTTAAAGAAGACTTCCCATGTGAATCAAAGGGGCTTGATTCAGAGCCAAGCCACCTGTAGGGAGTGTAGCACAAGCTGCCACCACCTCACCCTGAATGGATAAAGATATTCATGCTTCAAATCTAGGGCCCCAGCACACACCCCAGGTGTGGCAATATTCAGGAGCAATAGTCCTGTCAAGGAATGCAGATGACTGTTAAATTGGTCTGCTTGAGCCAAGAAATTGTCTTTAGCAAATGCGGACACCACCTTGAAAAATAAAGACGTCAGTCAAAAGTGCCAGGAACTCTCTTGCTCCCAAAGTAAGGTAACTTTCTATCTTAAATAGCCAGTCCCAGCCCCAGTGAACTTTGCAAGCAGGTAACTAGAGCATTCACTAAGAAAAGATAAAATTATTTCTCACACTGACATGTTCTTTTTCTCACTTTATTATCATTCCAGGTACAGAACTGAGTGTAGGGGCAAATGAGTCTAAATGAAGGACCTGTATAGTCCCCAAACAGGGTGTGTTATATAATAGGCTCCCCATAAATTTGCAGAGGCTTTCTGATTGACTGTGTTCCACTTTGGGCAAATAAACCAAAGTCATTTGTTCATTACCTGATGCTACTTCTGCACACTGTTGTTTCAAGCGCGTTTCTAAAATGTTCTCTTTGCTGACAAGAATTGAATACATCAAAATGTAGTAATATTCTAGTAGATATTTCTTTTTTGATGCTATCTAAACAAATTACCCATTCCAACATAGAGATCAATTAGACCTATGCTTTCATTTCAGCTTGTCTGTGTGCCTGTCTGTCTGACAGGCTAGGAGTGTCTTTGCACCATACCAGCCAAATCCACGACAAACCTAGTCATGCCCAAAGGTAGGGTTCAATGTGTTCAGGAGCATGAGCTAGGAAACTCAGGATGAGCATAATGGAAGGCGGAAATACTGTGGATAATTTAGCAAACATTTTGGGAAAACATCAGATTTTCCACAAGTGTGGGATTCATCAGCGTTAGAGGAGGAATGCTGGGTGCATCTTCGCACACCCACAATGCACAGTTTGAGGCTGGCGCTTGCCTTCTCTTATCCCATCAGGCTCTGCAAACACACAGGCTGCAGAGAGAGGAAAGAACGTGCAACCTAAAAGGAGTTTCTCTTCTTTTCTCTTGAAGGCATTTAACCCCTTGGCACTTCAGAGATTTTCTGCTTTAGGCCTAAAGCTGAAGATGAGGATGGGTTAGATTGCTGAACAAAATGAGAAATTCTTCTCCCCGAGACAGAAGGATGGGCTTGACCGCCTTTTGAGGTTCGATGGTAGTTACTTTGAGGGGATGCTGTCTGAAAGATCAGCTGCACAAGGGGAGATCTATGAGGCACGTGACCACAGTGCTGGCCTTCCTGAACAACATGGTCCCTGCCCATTTTCTTCTTCTTGGTGAGTCAAATAGATTGCTCCAAAGTTTGCCATTTGGGAGTAACTGCATTCATAACTGATCATGCCCCCCAAACAAAGTCACTGAGGCAAACCCAGCCCCACAGCATATCTGCCCTGGATAGAAGCATTTCGCTACCACCTATTGTAAGCTCAGAGCAGTGCTGGGTGATTTCATAGGGAGTCACCAAATATCTCGAGTTCTTTATCTTGATCCTCCTGGCAGCCTTTCACACAGGTACTGCAGGGAAGTCCTTAGTAAGTCCAGAGCTAGGTGCTGGGGATACAGAGATGAGCAAAAACCAAGGTGAAGAGCTCAGAATCCGGTTAAGGGAATGGACACTTACCCCAAAATCACATCAACCAGTCTGCTATTCCACAATGACTCAAGTGCTTGGAAGGGGAGGACCAGGGTCCTAGGCTAGTTCTGGGAAGCATAGCACAGTGGTTAAGGTTAGAGGCATCTGCCCAGAGTCCAATCCCAGCTCTGCCAGCTTTGCTATGAGATCTCGGCCAAATCTTTTGATATCTCTGTGCTTTATGTGTAAAACAAGGCTCATAATAGCACCTGCATCATGCAGTCATTATAGGAGTAAGTGAGATATTTGCAAAATGCCTGGAATAGTGCAGTGTACATATGCAGCTAAGGAACATGCAGCTATGGAGATCTGTGAGGGACAAACCATTATTCTCATTTAGCTGATGAGAAACTGGAGTTCAGGTAGATGATCCGACTACCCCAAGGTCATATACTCTGTGTACCAGGGCAGCTACCTCTGCTGCCCCCCAAATCTGGCAATCCACTCCTTTCACCATGCCACCTCCTGTCTTGGCAAAGGAGCATGTCAGGGAGCCCCAGCCTCGGGCAGGGCTCAGCTATCACCACCACAGAAGCAGCCTCACTATCATAACACATCTCTGTTTAAGAAACATAAACCACCCTTTGGCAGCTTCTCAAGTACATGTCAGAGCCATTAAAGAGCTCCCTCCCCTCACCCCACTTTTCTGCTTTGACTGTAAGACCTAGCCTTACAGGGAAACACACAAGAGCTTACCCAACAGGTTTCCCCAACAACCACGCCAGAGCAGGCAGGCCCCAAGGAGCCCAGGCCTGGGAGGGCCCACCCTCCTGGCTGCCAATGTCCCCTCTGACCCGGGCGCCGGCGGCCTCCCTCTCCTCCTGTCTGAACCTGCTGCCTGGGAAGGGCTGATGTCACTAATCTTGCCCTTGTAGCTGCAGGCCATCTCAGGCTCCCAAACGCGATTACCCACACCACCAGCTTCACGCAGGCCCTGCCTCCTTCCCCCTGGCACCTCTCCAGCCATGGCTGAGAGCCCAGCTTGGTAGAGGGATGGCCTGGCCCAGTGGTGAGTGTCCCGGCCGGGCCACTTGGCGCAAGCCTGACAAGTAGCATCTGTGCTTGTGGAGCCTGGCAGCGAGAGCGGGGCCAAAGAGCTGAGTTCCAAAGCTGGGCCTTCAGAGGACAGAAGAGACTCTGGAAATGAGATGACAGGATCAGAACAGGTCACAAATCTTCAGGGAGTTATTCTAAGAAGAAATCACACCCAGTTCCCAAACTGAGTGTAAATGACTCCTCGGAAAACCATTAACGGTGCCCACCTTTCCATTTCTAATTAGTAGCCTCCTTGCATCCTGGACTATATTGGGGACATATCATGTTCACATTCTCCTCTGATGGGAGCTGAGGCCATACCCAGAATTTCCCAAGGGCTCCTGAGGACAGTAAAGGTGGTGAGAAGGCAGGTGCTTGGCTCTGAGTTGGCAGAACAAGCAGGGACTCCAGAGGGCAATCAGATTTAGCACAATAAAAAAACATTAAAATGAAAGCAGTAACAATAGCTCACATTTATCAAGCTCCCACTCTGTCTCGGGATCTATGCAAAATATTTTATGCACATGAGCTCACTGAAACCTCACAACCACTGGGAAGGTGGATATTGATATTTTGCACCTTACAGATGAGGAAGCCTGAATTAATGGAGAAGAAATGACTTGGCCAAGCCTATTCAGATGCAAAGTGGCTGAACTGAAATTCAAAACCTGATATGCCTGACCATAGGACAGACCCTTCCGTGAATAATAGGGGCCAGGCATCTCTCTGCTCCTCCTCATGAGCTGTTGTGTCATGGTTTTACAAAGAGCAGGAACTCATCTCTTTGCTTCTAATTCACCTGGATCTCTGATGCTTTAAATCCAATACCAGATAGGTAAATTTGACACATCTTACGGGGGGTTGCAACTGACCAAATACTAGTCATTGACCAGGTAATGGGCAGCAGAGAAGCTCTGGAGTCAGATGTGGAAATGTTTCCCAACTATGCAATTAATAGTCTGGGTGAACTTGCTTGTGTTCATATACTTCTTTGAACCAAAGGCTTCTTATCTATAAACCAGGACTAATTATTATTACATTAATAAGCAGAGTAAAGGTGGGGGAAAGATGGAGTAGACATTTGGAATACAATGGCAGACTACATTGCAAACTCTATGGAGGCAGGAGGCAATTACATCTTGTCCCTGCTGTATTTAGAGCATCCAGTCCCCTGCCTGGTAGACACTTTGTTCAATAAATTCTTTTGAAGAATCTATTTCACAAAATTACTTGCAAGTTTATACAAATAGACGTGTAGGTTACATGTACTACCAATAAGAAACAATCCGTATGACCATGGATGGAGCATGGCTGAACAAATGTGAGTTCTTTCATGAAATCGAATGTGAGATAATCGTTAAAAGGAGTGAGGGAACTCTATCTGTAATCATGTAGAGAGGCAAGAAGGGTATATAAATAGAGTGAAGGGATTGCAGAACAATTTGTATTTATGGCAAAGTGCCTGAAAAAGGGTCAAGGGAAGAATCCATACTAGTTTACTAAAAGTGGTACTTCCACTGGAAATTAAAATTTCAAGAAGGAAGTGTAAGTGGAGAAGGAGGTGTGGGTGTAGGAATATGTTTACTTTTTGCCCTGTGCACTTTTGCATTTTTTAATTTGTTTTGACAAAGAATCTGATATTTTTTGTTATACAAAAATGCAGTCAAAATTATTCATTCATCTTAAATAAGTGAATAGAAGAATAAACATCTTGAATGCCAAACATAAAATAGGTCCCACAAAAGTTCATCTTTTTCTCTCCCTTCCCCTAAAGAATATTTATCACATATCTGCATCTCTGTGACCACAATAAGACATTCAAAGATATGCAAAATCTTGCTAAAATTGGTTTTGCCCATCAGTGTGTGTGGCCCTGCAAAATCTGATGGCACTCAGCTTTGTGAAGTTTCCTGGCTATGTCTTAAAAGGACGCATGACAGACAGCACAGCCACGGGTTTGCTCCAAAACAGAAACAGAAACTTGGATGCATTGATGAAATTTGAAAAGGGATGGGACATCTAGCTTAGAAATAATTCTCATCGGAGGCTCTGCCATAACCTCAGTGCCAAGGAATATTCACTATCATGGACCCAGTGTCTTACCAAAGAGTCATAACTCTAATTTAGAAAATCTTAAGGCCCAAGAGAAAAGTGGAGAAGGGCAGAGTGGTAAGACAGGATCATTTCCAGAGCCAGTGAACAGTCACTTGACATAGCCAGGTCTCCTTCCAAAGGAACATGCTGTTGGTTGACTGCATTTGTGTATCTAATTATCGAGAGAAGTGGGCAACTTTTATTTTGAGTCCCTACTCTCTAGATCCAGCCGTCTCCAAACAGACCTTGAACGTGGTGGAGGGGAAGAGAAAGAGCAGAAAGGTCAGAAACAGAAGCAAACATTTAGGAGACACTTACTTTGTTTCTGGAACCACTCTACCTGTTTAACATAGAAGGTCTCCTAGGACTTCGAAATACCTTAGGAGGTAAATTAGATTACCCCCATGTCACAGATGGGTCAGAGAGGTTAAGTGATGATCCCACAGGGATTTAGTATCAGAACCTGGAAGAAAATTTAGGTTTGTTTCACTCCAAAGCCCGTCTTCACCCAATACAACATACCCAAAGCAAGGGAACACACATACATACACACACACCCCTCTTTTTTTCACTGTAACTACTTATGCAACTAGACTAGATTATAGAGGGTGATGTTTTCTTCCCAATGTTTCATACTCTCTGGGAAGACTAAAAGACACATTGAACAGAGCGGGAATGTCACACTGTCATACATCATGCTGATATTCACTTCTTAGAAAATACCTTTGATATTATATATGAAGCCTCATAAATATTCATATTCCTAATCTCCTTATACCAACAGACGGCACTATTTAACTCTCTGTGCAGAGCTGTGAGCCAGACATTGGCAAGGGATGAATCCCCAATCTCTGCTCCTCCCCAAAAGTTGACAGCCTGGTAGGATGGATATTTGGGTTGTTTTTATTTTGTGATGAAATATTGCAGTAACAATTCTTGCTTTGCTTCTTCTTAGGTACTGATGGAGTTTAAAAGTTCCTGAAAGAGCATCAGCTCAAACACATCAACTTACAAATGAAGAAAATGCAGACAGAGAAAGGAAGTTATTTCTTAATATTACATAGTAAGTCAGTGGAAGATCCTGGAGTAACTTGTGCTCCGTGGCTCCCTGACTCCAGGTAGTCAAATGTCTTGACAAACAGGGAAGCCTACTCCATGTGTTTTGTAACCAGATTTATTGACTTCAATGTATAATTTACATAATGTTGAATTCACTTGTTTTAAGTGTACAGTTAAATGACTCTTTGTAAATTTATAAAATTGTACAATCATCACCACCATCTAATTTTAGAACCTTTCCATCACCCCAGAAAACACACCATGAGCCCATTTGTAAACAGCCCCTATTCCCACCCCTATCCCCAGAAAACTGCAATCTACTTTTTGTCTCTGTAGATTTGCCTTTTCTGATATTTTCCTATGTAGACTCATACAATATATGGTCTTACGTGTCTGTTTCTTTTTCACTTAGCATAATGTTTTAAGGTTCATCCACGTTGTTATGTGTATCCATACCCCATTTCTTCTTATTGGCAAATTGTTATCTATAACATGGATATATCACATTTTGTTTACCCATTTACTATTTAATGGATATTTGAGTTGTTTTCACTGTTTGGCATACTGGATTTTAACACACATGCCTACCCCAAATGACTGATCATGGCTGCCATGTATATGAAGGATTTTGTGGCTACATCTAGACACAATGGGAAGAGTGCCCTTGATGATTAGTTATTTCTGTCAGTGGAGAGGGAATAGAAAATGCGGGCATGCATACAAAGTATTATTACACTGTTTCCAAAGGGGTCTCTTCTTGTTTTAAATAAAGTAGTCACATTTCTCCCAAGAAAAGAGTTAAAAGAAGGCAAGTCACTGCAGTTGGGAAGAACCACGCTCATTTTTGGTGATGAGCATATCTTTTACATACAATTTACTACTGCACAATCAGTGGCTGGGGCTTCTTTAGCATATTTTTCTGGAAAGGCAATGGAGCCACATGGCCACGCCTCCTTCAGGCCAACTTCTCACCGGGCTCAGGATTGACACCATTTGTGTGGCCAAGGGTTGGTGAACTCAACCGCAGATAGCCCCAAGTGACTGATGAGTTAGCATTCCTAGTGATCTTGTCAACAGCCAAGCTGGGTCTTTTTTATTTTTTTTATTTTGTTTTTTTAAGTAAAACTAAGAAGATGTATTCTTTCCAGTTTTCCCTTGGGAATGGAAGTATAGACTTAACTATTTCAAAACTCAGTGGGCTTGGTGGTATCTTTGTATTGTCATTCATAAGAAAAGAGATGTGAATTTGAGTAGGCCTGTTGGAAGAATGAGGAAATTGTGGTTTGTGTGAATATATCCCAAGCAAAGAATCCAGTATTACTTTAGGATAATATGAAGAAAACACTCTTGTCAGTGGGAAAAACAGATAGAAAAAGAAAAAGTATTAGAGAACAAAGAAGAAGAGGAAGAAGGCAGAAATTGATAAAGGATAAAATAAATGACAAATATCGCATTAGCTGTTTGTTAGTCAAACCCAGCCTACAACCATGTTGTAATTGTTCCACATCTTTCTGCAAAAGTGAATGAATTTGTTCCAACACTTAAAAAATCAGGACACACTATGTACATTTCTAAGTGCCCTATTTGCTTTGAAAAAAGAAAGAAAGTAGATGACGGGTTGATGGGTGCAGCAAACCACCATGGCACTTGTGTATCAGTGTAACAAACCTGCACATCCTGCACATGTACCCCAGAACTTAAAGTATAATAAAAACAGACAAAAAGAAAGAAAGTCTGGTAAACATTTGCTAAAATAGAATAATAGCTGTTCCCTGTGAATGGGGCAAGAACGTAGGTTTATTGTGACACTGTTCACAATAGCAAAGACTTGGAACCAACCCAAATGCCCAGCAATGATAGACTGGAAAAAGAAAATGTGGCACATAAACACCATGGAATACTATGCAGCCATAAAAAGGATGAGTTCATGTCCTTTACAGGGACATGGATGACACTGGAAACCATCATTCTCAGCAAACTAGCACAAGAACAGAAAACCAAATGCCACACGTTCCCACTCAAAAGTGGGAGCTGATCAAGGAGAACACATAGACACAGGGAGGGGAACATCACACACCGGGGCCTGTCGAGGGGTGGGGGGGCTAGGGGAGGGATAGCATTAGGAGAAATACCTAAAGTAGATGTCAGGTTGATGGGTGCAGCAAACCACCATGGCATGTGTATACCTATGTAACAAACCTGCACGTGATGCACATGTACCCCAGAGCTTAAAGTATAATTTTAAAAAAGAAAAAAAGAAAGAAAGTCTGGTAAACATTTACTATAACAGAATAATAGCTGCTCCCTGTGGATGGGGCAAGAATGCTCCAGTTGGCCAGAGTCTCCACTATACCCTATTGTTTACATTTAGTAGCTTCACAAGTGTATGTGACTCTGCATCTGCAACACCTGAAACAACTGTGTCCACGTCGTCTCTTAGCCATCCTGCTGGGACCCTGGGTTATCACCACATTTTTCAGAGGGTAAAGTAAATGTTGTAGGGGTTAAATGACTTGTCCAAGGTCACCATCAGTAAGAGTCAAAGCTACTTCTCATTTCCACATATCTGCTGCTTTTTGCAGTCTATCATCTTGCCTTGATGAGTAGAGAAAAGAATTGATTAAATATAAAGCAAAGAATGGAGTAAAAAATAAAGGAAAAAAAACTGAGGAAGAGAGAGTGACGGGAGCTTTTAAAAGAAAGGTTTATCAATTGGTTGAAAATTAAGCTATAGCATGGACTCTGCCAATGAAGGGCCAAACACAAGTTGGTTGGACACGTATATTCCTTCCCCAGGTGTTAGAAACAAGTCCACACATCCTCGGCAGAAAACACTGTTTTCTTGACTCACAGAGACAGCTCTGAAAAGCATCTGGGAGTTGGTTTAGGAATAAAATCACTTGTTTAAATTAACAAACATTTTCTAAATATTTATTTAGGAAGTAATATTAATATACCTATCACTCACAACTTACTAATATTACCTACCACTCCCAAACTTCAGTGGATTAGCAAGCTCCCCAGGAGTTCCAGAACTACAGTTTAGGCCAGAGTTACTATCTGGTGGTATAGCCCCTCTCTAAATCAGTCTCTGGAACAGGCCTGACCACTATCTTCTGTCAGAATTTATTGAGGCAGCATAAGACCCTGTTTCTCACTTCTTTGGCCCTTAACAAAAGAACCTGAGATCTCCCCTGAGAGTTACCACATGTACAGAAACAGAGGAGAGCAGAGAAAACAAGCATTTCTTTTTGCAACTTCACAATCTATTTCTGGGGTTGAACAGAAGCCATTAAAACATTCCCATGACTCTGTGCCAAGCCCCCACATTACTAATGACAGACATGCTAGCTCAAAGGGAGTCACTGCTGGCAAATATCCCTCTGGTATCTTGTTAACAGTAATAACCCTGAGCCTTTCATTGAAAGATCTCAAAGCACAGTGCAAACCTTAATTGACTCTCCCCCTAACTCTGTCCCTGAAAAAGATAATTATCATTATATTCCTCAGACAGTTTACACAGGGGTTAAATGGGCGATGGAGGTTGAATGATTTATCCTTGTTTCACATTCCGAGTTGAAAGGAAAAGTCTAAATAATGTCATAACTTGGGGTGAACTCAGCTGTACGACTTGCTGGAACCAGTGGGACAGCAGAAACAGAGAGAACAAGAGCCTGGTGAGGCTGATGCAATGAGAGAGGCCACAGGCCAAGGACTGTGTGCAGAGGTGCTGACCTGAAGTTATTTTAGCCTAAGGACATTATCCATAACTGCCCAGTGCAGGTCAGAAGGAGAACAGAATCTGAGCTAAAGTCCTGGAAGTGAGAGACCCTCAATATCATGCACCTAGCATCTAAAGCCAGAGTCCATGCTCAGTGACTTAGACAAAATCAGTCTCTATTTCTCTGGTGTGCAGTGAACCAAGAGCTGGACGTATACCTGGGCCCCAAACACATAAGAGGTTCATCTCAGGGGAGAACTTGCATGCCAGACATGGCATCTGGGACAGTCCCCCAGTCCTAGGGCCTGCACCGTCATGAAGATGAGCACCACTGATCTCACCAACAAATTCCTCATACTACAGATTATCACCTCAGTAAACAGAGCCTCTCTTTACTTAAGAGCCATAACCAAAGTGCAGGGAGTCATCAACTCCATTTATATTTGATACCGAAGTTCAGATGACACAATTATCTTCTAAACCAGGCTTCTTATCATCACCCCTACCACCATTGACTCATTTGAAACCTTATTATATCTCCCCTGGATTATTTTAACAGCCTCCTGACTGTTCCTGTTGCTTTTAGACTTTTCCCAAGCCAAACAATTGGGACTGTCCAAAGGATATTAGACTGTCAAAAGGATATTCCTGGAATGCAAATATAAGCATGGCATTTATAAACTCCCCTGGTAAAATTCTTCAAGTTCTCTTCCACAGAGAAAAGTGAAAATTCAAAAATCAGGGTTAAATTATGTTTCCGATAAATAATACTGAAATAATTCATCACCAGCAGACTTGCACTATAAGAAATATTAAAGGCTGTTCTTCCAGCAGAAGGAAAATGATGCCAGCTGAGAACTTAGCTCTACGTAATAGGCATGAGAAACATTAGAAATGGTATATATAAGTGAGTATATATAAAACACTTTTTCTCATTTTTTATTTATTCAAAAGACAAATGTTTGAAGCAAGAATAATGCTATTTATAACACAGGCATGAATAAAATTGAATGAAAACAAAAGATGGAAGGGGATAAATGAAAGCATATAACGTATATAATTTAAGATTCTTACATTATTCATGAAGTGAGATGATATCATTTAAAGGTAGGCTGAAGTTAGTTAAAGGTGTGTGTTATATTCCCTAGAGCAATACTAAAAACTAAAGCAAGGGCTAACTAATAAGCCAATAGTGGAAATAATAGAATACTAAAACAATAATTGACAAAAAAAGGATGCAGAAAAAAATAAATAGCAAGATTGTAGATTTAAACTTACTTTATCAATAGCTACATTAAATGTTACTAATCTTGACACTCCAATTAAAAGACAGACTGTCAGAGAGGATAAAAAGGCAATACCCAAATATAGGCCAACTGTAGAAAGCCCTCTTTAAATATAAAGTCATAATGTTGTTAAAAGTTAAAGGATACAAAATTAAATACCATGCAAACAAACACTAGACACAGGCTAGAATGTCTGTATTAATATTATATGATGTAGACATCAGGATAAGCAATATTATCAGAAATAATATGAAGCATTTTATAATGAAAAACTGGAAAGTACATCCAGAAGACATAACATTCTCAATCTGTACAAACACACCTAATGACAGAGCTTCAACAATGCCTGAAACCAAAGTTGATAGAACTGAAAAGGCAGTGAGACAAATTCATAATTACAGTTAAAGATTTCAACATTCCTCACTCAGTATATCAGGACAAGGCAGCAGGTAATTATTAGAACAGGTAGTAAAGGTATAGATGACTTTGATAACATTAAAAACCAACTTGAACTAAGTGAAATGTTTAGAATAGTCCACTCAACAAGAGAATATGTATTCTTTTCAGGTGCACAGGGAAGACTATATGGTGTTATATTATATTGTGGGTTATAAAAGAAGTATCAATAAATCCAAAATATCTAAAATTATTCGGAGTATCTTCTCTGAAAAAAATTAAATCAAATTATAACCAAGAATACAAATATTCTATGTGAAAGCATCTCCAAAATTTACAAATCGAACAACACACATCTAAATAGACTGTGAGTAAAAGAATAAATCACAAGAAAAATTATAAAATATTTTGAAAATAAGACAATTTAAAATATGTCTATATAATATGACATCAAAAAATATTAAAACAATTGTGGAAAGGAGCTAAATCAGCACGTAGCTGGAAATGTATATTAAGTGCTTATGTTAGAAAACAAAAATCATATAAAATGAGTGACCTGAGCTTTCATTTAAATAATCTATAAAAAAGAGTAAGTTAAACCTGAAGGGAATAGAAGTAAGAAAGTAATAAGAGAGGAAGCCAATGAAATAAAAATTAGACAAACGAAACAGAAAAATAAATGAAACTGAAGCTGTTTCTGTAGAAATACAAATAAAATTTATAAGCTCTTAAATAGACTAATAGCATTTTTAAAAAAGAAGAAACAATTCCAATAATTGAATGTAAATGTGGACATCACTACAAATCAACAGAAATTTTAAAGAGTAATAAATAAGGGAATATAATAAACAAATGTATGCTCATAAATTTGACAACTTAGCTCAAGTAAATAAATTATTTGAAAGATACAGATGATCAATATTGACTCAAGAAGAAATTGAAAATTTGAATAATCCCATATCAAGTTTTAAAATACATCCTTAATTAGAAACATCCACACAAAGAAAACTCCAAGCCAAGAGGACTTCATTGGTGAATTCCAATAAATATTTATAAAATAAGTAACAATTCTACCCAAACTCTTTCAAAAAGAGAGTATGGAGGAAGATTTCTCAAATCATTTCATGAGGCCTCTTTTACCCCTACCCAAAACCAGACAAAATATTACAAGAAAAGCATACTTCAGATTGATATTCTTTATGAAAAAAAGCACAAAAATCCTTAATCCTTAGTGAATTATAATCATCTAGATATAAAAAGGTAGTACATTATAAAAAGTAGATTTCAGAGTTTCATGACTGGCTTAACATTTGAAAATTTACTGTATAATCAGAATAAAGAATAAAACATCTAGTCATGTTTCAGTATAAACACATATTCATATATGTGACAAAATTTAACACATTTTATGATTAAAAAATCTCATAAAACTAGAAATAGAAGAAAATTGCCACAATATTATACAGATTATCTATGAAATAGCTGCAAATAATACCATAATCAATAATGAAAGACTGAATTCTTATTCTCTAAGTTCTGGAATAAGGAAAGATGTCAATTCTCACCGCTTCTATTTAATATTGTTACTGAAGTCTAATAAAAGTCATACAGGTTACAAAAAAATTAAAGCTGCCCTTATCTGGAGACAATATGATCATGTAAATGCAGTGTCCTAAAGAAACTAAAAAAAAAGTTATTAGAACTAACGAGTGAATTTTAAAAGATTGCAGAATACAAGTTCAACATTCAGAAATCAATTTAAATCTATACCTCACAAAGAAACAATTGAAAAATAAAATTAAAAATACTATACCATTTATGCTATCATCTCAAAATATAAAACTCTTAGGACAAATTTAACAAAATATGTACAAGACCTCTAAACATAAAACTGCAATGCAATGCTGAGAGAAATTAAAGGTCTAAATAAATTGAGAGATCTACCATGTCCATGGATTGGTAGACTCAATACTGTTAATGGCAATTCTCCCACAATTGGTCTACATTCAACACCATCCCAATCAAAATTCTGGCAGGCTATTTGTTTAGAAACTGACAAAATATACACTTTAATATAATGAATTTTATTTTTTGTGAGTTATATACCAACAAAGTTGATTTTTGTAAAAATAATATGTATTTTACATAATATATTATATAATATATTTTAATGTATTATAAATATGTAAAAAGTATTATAAATATATATTTTAATGTATTATAATATATTTATAATGTATTATAAGTATATATATATAAATATAAAAATATATATTACAAATATATATAAAAACAACTACTACAAAAGTAAACCCATTAGGAAGTTAGAATAACCTCTTTTGGAAGAGAAGAAAGAAGGTCAGAAAAACATTATGAATTTAAAAATTTACCTAAAATAAACTAAACTTGAAAATAGAAATAATGGGTCACCTGAATTAGCAAAATTACATTCCCTGCTACTAGGTAGAAGTGGAAGCTAATGAGCTAAGTTAATTCCAGTACTAAAAAAATTAATGGAAAAGTTACATTTTTGCATACATGAGTATTTTCCCTATGAAACATGATCTCTGGTCCCTTGTTAATGAGGAGGATATCTATTCCTCCCACCTCAAGCATGAATATCACTATGCTATTGGAAGACTTGGTCCCCAAGATTGCTTGAATGACTATGTAAGGAATTGGAGATTGGAGCCAAGATTAAATTCCAATATTAAACCCAGTGCTTCAAAGGACCTAAAAGAGCATTTGTGCCTCTGAACTATACAAAATTTCTGACAGAAAATCTGGTAGACTTCAGTAAAACAGGCAGGAGCTTTCTGTTTTGAACAGAAGCCCATTCTATTTTCAGTGTGCTTTCTGATGGTTTCTCCATAGACTTGCAGTGTTGAGAAATGAGCATATACATCAAACTTTGGTGTGCCTATGTCAAACATAGGGACTCTTAGCTTCTTTGATCTTGATACTATTTATAATTTATTTTGTCTGAATTTTAGGAGCACTTTAAGCAGTTACATTGCTGTGTATGGAATTAGATATCTCTTTCTGCTGCAAGGTAGGTAAAATGCACCATATTATCATAAATGCAAGGCTGTATATCCTTCTACTCATGAACTCTCAAAGTGTTTGTTTTAATCTCTTCTTCTTGACTGACAATATCATGTTTTTCGTATGAATTGTTACACAATATCTTAGTGACATCTGATTGTTTTATTCCACACTTGGAGAGGTGCAGCCTCTACCTTTGAATGAATGTCAGCAGGTAAACATGAGAACATTACTTGAAAACATGAGACGAAGCTTCAAAGCTTCAGGGTGTCTATGGAACAATAAGCAACCACACAATAAGTATTATTGAATTCCAAGATAAGAAGGCTTGTGGAACACCTGAACAAATAGGTAAGGATTCCTGAAGGAAAGTGCACGACAGATTACTTCAGCAGCTGCATCATCCAGAACTTGAGCAATATTTTCTTATATTCAGTCTTCAGGGTGAGCAAAACACAGCTTCCAAACTCATTCTAAACAAGTCTCAGAAGGAAGATGATAGGAAACAGGTGATCTTTGGTAACATAATCAAGTGGCTCAACTTGGTGCTGGTGAAGTCTCTTTCAAGATGGTTCACTTATATGGCTGGAAGTTGATCATGACTGTTGGCTCAGAGCTCAGCCAAGGCTATAGATCAGTGGGCATTGAGTCCTCCCCACATGAGCCTCTGCACAGTTGCGTAGGCTTCATCACAGTATGTTGGCTGGGTTCTAGGAGCCAGCAACCCTCAAAGAACAAAATTTAAATGCATGGCATTCTTATGATTTAGCCTCAGAAATCATATAGTATCATTTCTACTGGACTCTCTTGGTTGAAGCAGTCGGGAAGATCCACCCAAATTCAAGGAGAACAGACACAGACACCACCTCTTGATGGGGGCAGAGTTTAATATTCCAGAAGAGCTTGTGATATGGAAAATACAGTTGCACTCATCTTTGGAAGATAATCTGTCAGATCAAATAACTTTGAGAACTATTCTCCATTTCTCCACTTCTCTATGCACTCTATTGTATGATTTCTTTTTTACACATGGAAAGTAATACTGCACACCATTAGGCATACATGAATAATGTAATGGAAAAAGTAAAAGAATATTCTCTCTGACCTTGATTACAAAAGTGTTTTATTTTTAATTTTTGTTACTTGCTTTTTGCGTAATACTCTCATTGTATGTTCATAGTCAAAGGTTTTATAAACATCAATTCTCATCATGGATGGGATAAAATAAGTGACGATAGGAATACAAGTATGCAACATCACTTTACTTACCAATGGCAGATAGTTCTTTCTATCTGAATCCAGATCTTTCCTCAAAATTATTCTCAACATATTTTTCCATAACATCACCACCAATCATTCATGGTTAGCATATGTGAAAAAATGATTTTGCCATCCTAGTTCAGTTTAATAGTGTAGCTGCCTGGACCAAGGTGTTAAAAGCAGGGGAAAAACTGAACCTAGATGGAGGAAGGAGGGAGTAAGAACTTAAAATAATATGTGGAAACAAAATGAATCACTACATTACCCCCAAATAGTTGGTGAGAGAAGAGCCAGGCTATAATATGACAGATTCAATTCAGATTTAACATGAGATTGGGGATATCTGTGGAAATACAATATGGGAAAATCTAGGTGAGGTATAATTAGGGAATTTAAGGGTTGTGCTATAAGGATACCAAATTCAGAGTAAGACTGTGATCAGAATTCTGCTCAAACAGGTGTTGTACTAGCCTCAAGGATGGGTTGATGAGAACCAAGCAGTGGCCAGCACTAGCCTTCTAAATGAAGATCACAGGCAGGACTCTCCTTCAGGGATTCCCATGTAGGGAAAGAGAAGCCCTGAGCAGGGGCCTTCTCCCAGCAGAACAGGTTCTGTCCTAGCTATCATGCCAGGTTTATATGATAATATCTAAATTCTTCTAATACCTAAGTAATGTTGATATTAGGCTCTCCCTCTTCTGCACTAGTGTTTTCCAATTGGGTGCTCATGTCAGACTAATCAAGAAAGCATTAAAAAAAACACACACTCACCGAAGACTGATCTCATTTAGGCTTTTGGTTGCACAAGACATCAACAAAACTTGAGTCAATTGAAGTTAGCATTAAAATAGAAGAAACGTTCTAAATAGCCAAGGATAAGGTTATTATAGCCAACATACTGTGATGAAGAAAAGTCACATATTATTAACCAGAATAAATGAAATTGCAAAAGGACATGTTCAGCCTAACACATTTTGTACAGAAGTTTTAAATATACAAAACACTATATATATTGCTACGGACAAATAAGTATGCTGTAAAATTAGAGGTTAAAAATGCACAAAACAACACACAACAAGACAGTGCAGCATTTTTATTATTATTATTATTATACTTTAAGTTCTGGGATACATGTGCAGAACGTGCAGGTTTGTTACATAGGTATACGTGTGCCATGGTGGTTTGCTGACAGCGCAGCATTTTATAATGTTGCTTACTTTTGAGAGCAGAAGGAAATTTAGGTGGAAAAATGTGCCTGTTTCTATAAACTTTTAGATGTCAATTTAAAAATATTTGAAACATACACAAAGAACAACATGTCAACATTTGATCACTATGTCTATTTTTAATTTCTCTATGAAATAGTTATTATTTAAATGTAATCAATAAACAGAAAATGATAATGATGGAGAAACGAAGAAGATGAAGTTGAGAAGGAAAGGAAGGGAAGGAAGGAGAAGAAGAGAATGAAAAAGAGAAAGAAGAATAGAATAAGAAGGAGGAGAAGGAGGGAGGGGAGGAAGAAGAGAACAAAGAGGAAGAAAGGAATGAAGTTCCCAAATATTAGTAAGAAAAAAAACTTTAATTCCACTTGGATCTGTGTTGAAAACTTGACAGCCTCTTTATGATTCATTTAGTCAAAATAAATGCATGAGAATGACCCCAGAATATAAAATAAATTATTAAAAAGGTGAAATCTACCCTATCAGTTGTCAAATCATACTATATAGCTATAGTAAATCAAACACAGAACAAAAATAAGACTACAAATTATTTAAAGTGTGGGGAAGGATTATTAAATAAATATGACATGGATGATTAGTTAAATATATGGAAATTATAGCAAGGCAAATATCTCCTCCCTTACCTCATAAAATTTACCTAATTTGATTTAAATTGATCAAAAATTCAAATATTAAAGAATAAGTAGTAAAAGAATTGACAAGAAACAATAATGCATCTGATTCATCTCAGGGTAGAGGTGCTCTCATTATAAAAGCAAAGGGAGAATCCATAAAGAAAATGTTAGGGCTGGGCACGGTGGTTCAAGCCTGTAATCTCAGCATTTTGGGAGGCAGAAGTGAGAGCATCACTTGAGGTCAGGAGTTCAAGACCACCCTGACCAACATGGTGAAACTCTAGTTAAAACACAAAAAATTAGTGGGGCATGGTGGCAGATGCCTGTAGTCCCAGCTACTCGGGAGGCTGAGGCAGGAGAATCACTTGAACCTGGGGGGCAGAGGTTGCAGTCACTGCCACTGTACTCCAGCCTGGGAGACGGAATGAGACTCTGTCTCAAAAAAAAAAAAAAAAAAGAAAAAGAAAAAAAAATGTTTGGGAGGTTTTAAAAATTGTAATACCTGGTTCTGATGTGGGTATTGTGAGATGGATACTTTCTTACAATGTTGGTTAGAATAATTGGTAAAACATTTCGGCAACATGGATTAAAACCTTAAATGATAATATTCCCTTCAAGCCATTGGTTCTAATTCTAAGAATCTAACCTAGTAAATAATAACAAATGCACACAAAGATTTCAGTATATATATATATTCATTATATGATTATTTGCAGTATTCCAAAGTGGTTAACAATTTACACGCCCAATGATAGAGAATGGAGAAGTACTCTCCATACAATGCTAACTGGCAAAAAGGAAACATAAGAATAACATGACATGAATCTAATCACATAAATAGAATGTATGTAGATTGTGAGTCTCTGGAAATTATTCCTGTTTGATTCATTCTTCTTTACAGATGTATGTATTCTACAATTAACATGAATTATTTTATTTTTCATTTTAATAAATTGTAAGTTATTAAATTATGATATACTGATTTTGAGTCAAGAATACATAAAGAAATGTAAACCTACTAAATGCTCTCTTTCAGCCCACCCTCCTATCCCCATGTTCCAGAAGTTTGTCAGAGTTTCTTGTGTATACTTTCAATGACAACTGTCTTTGGATATGAGCACATATCTGTGTTTGGAAACATCACATAGATATGTGTTCATGTGTACAGTGTGTGTATACATATATATCACACTGAGATACTAAGATAAGCTTCCTGTGTGCCAGGGCAGATTTTGGTTTGGGGAACATGATGATTCACTTATGATGATCCCAGCCAATGGTTAATGTGGACACAAACACATAATTCTGAGAGGCACTAAAATAAAGGTACAAAGTTAGAGTCAGGAACTTAAAGTTGGGTTTGATCCTCTTTATTCTCATCAGTGTAGATTTTCTTTTTCTTTTTTTGTTTTATTTTATTTTATTTTATTTTATTTTGGGTTCAGGGCATACATGTGCAGGTTTGTTAAATGGGCATATTATGTGATGCTGAGGTTTGGGTTTCTAATGAGAAAGTGATCTTTCCTAATTATGAGGAATGAGGTTAGAGGTTGGAGGTATAGAAAAGCTTCCTGTAGGAGCTGGCCCTTGATATGGACACCGAAAAGAGACATAGACTCTCCAGGATACATTAATCTCAGGTGGAGATAGAGAAAGGCTATTTCTGACAGATGGAGGAGACTAAGTTAGGGAAGTTGAGAACAAGATCAGGCCTGCTGGGCCCGGAAATTATAGAAAATGTGAGTGAAAGCTAAGACAGCGGAGGTTGTTTCAGGGCACATCATAGGGCATCTGGACATGTGATGTGGATTCTGAATACCTGTCTTTCCGTGGTAGGAGATCTTTGTGGTCATGATCAGGACGATGCTGCTGCTGACAGAGACAAGGACAGATTGAAGAGGGCAATCAAGAGGCAGGGAGGTAAATCAGCCAGCTTAATTATTAACGAAATGAGGAAGGCTAGAACTAGGGCATTTTTAGTGTAAAGGGAGGAAAGGGAGAGAAATTCGGAGAGATCATGGAGGGCAAAACACCAGGGTTAGAAGGCTAAGCTGTGCCTGGGACTTCTGATTCCCAGGGGGCATGGTCAGGAAGGATGGAAATGGTAAGAAAGAGGGCTTCCCCCTTCTTACATTTCAGACATATGTTCAATGTAATTCAAAATTTTTAAAAGACTTCTTGTTACCTTTTAACTTACTGCGTCAGGTTCTCCATAGTTACCCAAGACAAAGCCTGAAGGAACCAAAGGGACATTTTTAGGAGAAGTTGAAAAATGGTGCCTGGAGTCACCTCCCATGGCCTCCAGCTTAGGGGCATTGACTCCTTACTAGAAAGACGTAGGGCTTGCTGGAAAAGCAATAGGTGTATTAACAGGTCAAATGCCCTTGACCCTGCCAAAGAAAGAAGGGTTGACAATGAAACCCACATAGATGGGGACATTTCAAGGGCCTATCTTCCTAAGAGTCTTTAGCCTGCACAAGGTTCCATTTGCCCCTTCTGATCTCTGTATTTTTGCCTGGACTCTCCTATGGTGGTGGTCACAGCTGAAGAGGTGAATATTACCATATTTTGATATTGGTAACACAGTAATTAATTATTTTTTAATGACCTGCTACCATAGTGATTAATAAGCAAAAGCTCTAATACTACTAGACTGCCAGGGAGTTCACACATGTGAGACACTTAGAGTGGCACAGAGAAAGCACACCATATATATTGGCTATGGTTTGAATTCAGATTAATGAAAACATCACACTTCAGTTCTAAAGGTGTCTGTTTCAACTTCTCTAACCCTCCAGCCTAGACTCAGTCCTGTATTTGCCCTGAAAACGTAGGTAAGCCTGGAATGACTCTTGTTGTCATAAACTTGGGATCTCCTGCACCCACTATGGGTCTGTCTGCGGCCACTCCAGTCATGATTGTGAGGTCTGGGTGACTGGGCTTTGACTCAGGCCTGCTTTGCACTCAGCCAGGCACCTTTTTTAGAACTGAAGCCCTATTCTGACCTCCAGTCCACTTGGCTTGGGCCCTGACACCTGTCTGGCCTTAAGAACGTCTCTGCACACACTGATGCCAGTCTCTGAACCAGGCAGCCTGACCCAAGCCTGACCTGGCTTGACTGCCACTCCTAGGAGAATTTCTGCTGTCCTCTTCTGCCTCAGATCAGAAGCCCTTATATTTTATTTCCGGACTGACTCAAGTCATAGTCACCATGCTTCTTTCTCATTATTTAATACAAGCCCTGTCCCATGCTGGCTGCCTCCCTTTCCCAGTGAGTGGAGGCTTTTGAATTCCCAGTCTGATCCCATTCAAAGCATGAGATGGGGGAATCTTAGAAATCCAAACTCCCCATTCTATGGACGAGAAACTGTGGCTTGGAGACAGGAAGTGCATTCCTCCATCTTACACCCTGATTGTAGGACAGAGAGAAGGTAAAATCCCAGACCCTGGGAAACATTTGTCTTGGAATATTATTACAATTTCAAAAAGGCTATGGCTTGCTTCCTCCACTTGTTCTCAGGTAACCTCCAAGAGAATTTCTTTCTGAGACCATACTTAGCAGGTAATTCCTTCTTACAAAAGTAGTCAAGGTCCTCAGATTTACAAACCCCTTCTCTCCTTCTGGCATTTGGGGGTTGTCAGGATATTTTGGTCTGTCAGTAACCTGTGGTGGCTGAAGCAGAGAAAGAGAAATCACTGGAATCTTTGAAGCAGAAAAAACAACATCAAATGTTTCCTCCATGTCCTGTGAGTTGGCAAAACCACAGGTGTAGAACCAAGGTATCCACATGATTATTTCAATCCCCCACATCTTCTTGACTTTTTCACAGAGCCTATTAATTGACACACTGAGATATTGGGCACATTAGTAGGAATCTCCCTGGCCACTTCCAGTGAACTAAACAAACACATGGAAAGTCTGACCTAGCAGGTCTATGGTCCACTGGGACGTGGGAGTCCTTCCTGCTCCCAGTGTGCTGCTGAGACTATCGAGATTATGTTCCCAATCTTTGGCATTTCCATGCATGAACAGATTCTGAATGAAGCCAAACTCAAGTGCTAGAGGATTAAGTCCTGGACTTGCAATAATTTTGAATTCCATCCCCTCTATCTATTATACATGGTTTCCAATAAATCATACAACCCAGATTGCAGTGCCCAGCTCTTAAAAATTTAAAAACAAACAAAAACAGAAAAGCCTCTGTCTTGCTTTATCCATGGAATTTAACCATCTAGATAGAAGACCAAGTACACAAAGGTGCTTTGCGCATTGTAAAAATGTAACAAAAACATTCCACTTCCTTTTTAATATGCAATGCAAATCTTCCAAGGATATCAGAAAATAGAGGACGTAAAATGAGGATGGATAGTTGACATACACAGTCTCAAATGTTGCTCCCTCATCTGTAAAATGGGAGCAAGAGCAGTGCCACTTCATAGGGATGTTTTGAGATTTAGAACATAATGACAGGCATATGATGATGATTTTAAATTTGAGTCATGTTTGCAAATGAAATCCAGAACATTCCCCGCTGCTCCAGCTGATCTTGGGAGGTATTCCAGCCTCTTTACTGCTCTCCTGAAATGATGAGGCAAAGTCCGTCCCTGGATTCTGTAGTGTTTTAAAGAGACATTTCAAAGGTTCCACAAGGCTTTTCTAAAGGGGTTAGGTTAATTGAAGGGAATGAACAGGAAAGAAACAAGCAGCCATGCCACTTAACAAGATGAGGGTGGCTTCCCACCTTCAGCTCATTACACATAGCCTGGGGGCCCCTTCCCATTTCCCATCACACCTTCCCATCAGGGAGGTCATCTTGAAGCCCTGAAATGCTGCTCTCCTCCAAAGGCATCAAGTCTCCTCAAAGTCTGAAACCAAAGTAGAAGGACTAGGAGGCTCCTTGCCAAAGCTTTTAAGATCACATTTTCTGGCTGAGTATGGCCTCCTCCCCAGACATTTAACACTGGGTGTGCCTCCCTCTTTCAGGGAAGGCTGGGCCCACCCACAGGGACATAGATTTACCAAAAAGGCATAAATGAACAGTGATCAACACTCTGCAGCACAGAACAGAGACACACACAACGGAAGAGTGGGAAAAAATTGTTTCCCTAGAGAAGCACCCTATCTATGCAAATAGCTAGGATCGCTATCCTTCTACTTAGGTATTTTTTATTTTCTCTGCAAGAGACAAAAGTGGCAGAAAATGCCTCCAAAGAAAGAAATCCTAAGCCTCAACAAAAAAGATAAAAGGGAAGGAAGGGTGTTGGAATACAAAAGCTAGAAAAAGAGGTTGGCTCTTCAATTTGGTAGTAAACTATACTCATGGCCCTTAAGAGAGGATGGCCTGTCAGTGAGAAAGAGGAGACTCTGGGAAGACAGAGGCATGGCAGAAAGATCGTTCCAAAATGTGTGAGAATTTCCTCTAACTTCATTTCCTTCTCCCCCTAGCCAGCCTGCCTCCCAGTATATGCATATATGTATGTATATGTCTGTCTGTCTACACTAAGGCAAGATGAAGGGAGAAAAGCCCTCCTGCCACGGGACTTTACCAGCATTCTCGCATAGCATTCATAATAATAACCCCATCACTCATCAAAGGTGCTCTGCAGGCCAGGCCTCGCCGGGCCTGGGCAACGCTCTGATCCCGCAGCCAGCTCAGGCTATAATTGCAAACACCCTGCCCCCGGGAAGTGTCAGGTTATGTGAAGACACTTGGGCTTTGCTGGTGTCTGTAAAATGCAAGTTCAAGGGGACTTTTTTACATCAGAAGCAAAAATATGAGAGTCAAGAGACAGGTCCCTTGTGCCCTGTAGAAGATCACAGTAGAGATAAGAAGTAGGAGGCAATTGCTCTGAAGGTGGGAAAAATAATTTGAAGGCAGCAGAACAGACACAAGGTAATTACCGCTCAGGCACAGCACAGGCAAAGAGGCCCTTGCTTTTAGGGAAACAGGAAGTGAACAGACCAAGCCAGGAGGAGATGCCAGGCCCTTGTGAGTTGGGTAAAATGTCAGTGTTTACTTCCTGATAGGAAGGCAGGGAGAGAGAGAAAAAGACCCCCCAAATGCCCTCTCAAACTTAACAATTTTGTGAGCCAAGTTAGGTATGGGTTTTTCTCAACTTTTCCATTCAGTTTTGGAAGGACAGTGTGCATGTGTATGTGTGCGTGTGTGTGTGTGCATGTGTAAGTGTGTGTGTGTAAGTGTGTGTGTGTTGTGAGCTGAAAAGGACATGAAAACATGAAGGAAAATGGTACAAGAAGGAGACATCAAAAATGCTACCTTGTATCTGATTCTAACTTTATGACATTCTGGAAAAGGTAAAACTATGGAGAGAGTAAAAACATCAGTAGTTGCCGGGGGTTCAGGGACAGAGAGGGAAGGCTGAATGGGTGAAGCTCAGAGGATTTTTAGAACAGTGAAACTCTTCTGTGTGATACTGTAATGCAGGGTACACGTCATTATACGTTTTTCAAAATCCTAGAATGTTCAACACAGAGTGAGCCCTAACATAAAGTATGGGCTTGAATTAATAATGATATATTAATATTGGCTCATCAGGCCAGGCGTAGTGGTTCATGCCTGTGATCCCAGCACTTCAGGAGGCTGAGGTGGGTGGATCATTGAAATCAGAAGTTTGAGACCAGTCTGGCCAACATGGTGAAACCCTGTCTCTAGTAAAAATACAAAAAGTAACCAGGCATGGTGGTGCACATCTGTAATCCCAGCTACTCAGGAGGCTGAGGCAGAAGAATTGCTTTAACCTGGAAGGCAGAAGTTCCAGTGAGCCAAGATTGGACCACTGCACTCCAGCCTGGGTGACAGAGCAAGACTGTGTCTCCAAAAATTATATACATATATATATACACACACACACACAAGACTATATATATATTTTATATATATATTATATATATATGGGCTCATTAATTGGAAAAAAAGTACCCTTCTAATGAAGATGTTGATAATGGAGTACTGTGTGTCACAGGGAAAAGGGGGAATATGAGAGTGGTCTTTATTTTCCACTCAAATTTTCTGTAAACTTAAAACTGCTCTATTAAAAATAGTATATTAATTTAAGTAAAAGAGAGAGAGAAAAGATGTATGTGCGAATGTGAGATCAAACATTTAAATATCCCCTCACCATCCCAATAAAAAGTTGACAGTTTGGTAATCAGAGGAAAATGCAGTATTGTGGCCCAGAAAAGAGCCTCAGAGTAAACATCTAGAAGTACCTGGAATGTAGTTTAATTTCATCAAAATCCAGGAAAATAGTTAAAATCATCCTGCCCCAGCAAAGAGAAAATGAAGGCTCTTCCCCATGCGACTCTGCAGCCCTGCTTCCTGGACTCTCTGATGGAGGGCGGCTTTCATGTTACTGTCATTTGTTTGTTTTCATTCCAGTCTGTTGCCCTACTGATACGTTTATAAAATAAAATTGAAATGAGTCACAAGAGAAGAATGACAGTGCACTTGGATATTAAATTCCTGTGAGGTCTTACAAAGGCTTGTTCTCATAAGTAGCACTGCACTGGAGGAGAATCACTCTACTGAAGACCCTGGCACTGTCCGAACCCAACAGTTAGCAAACACAAAGAAATACAGCGAGGGAATGCGGTAAGTATTTCCCAGGAATGTTTCTTGGGGCACCATCTCTTGTCTGAACAATTGTTCTGTTCCCTAGCCTTGCTGTCTTCCAGTATACTCTCCTACAGCCATCAGAGGCATCATTCTAAAACAAAGTGAACTGTGCCACTTTTTGACCTGACACCAGATAGTTTTTTGGGTATCTCAGGATGACCTGTGCATTGTGTAGCACCTTATTCATACAAACTGGCCCCTACTTGCTTCAGTACTGGGTTACCCAGGGAAAGTCCCAACTGGGTTTCTCAGGCTAAGCAGGAAGACTGGGGTTTGACCCAAGTAATCCCCAAGAATTAGCACCCTAGTCCACTAACATACCAGGTGTGGGCGGGTAAGCTGAATTTAAAACCACTGAGTCAAGAGTAGTCACTTAGCAAATTATCATGGTCGGGTGGGGATGGTGAGAAGCATCTTAGAATGTCCACCAAAAGAATTTCATCTGGGACAAAAGGCATTCCAGGTAGAGGGGCCAGAATGAACAATGGCATGGAAGCAACGAATAGTGTGGAATATTCAGGAACCCTCAAGACATCCTATGCATTTCAGGTAGGGAAGAGCCTCACAGCTTCTTTTAGTAAAGAGAGTGACAATCATTACTAATTACTGCAGAAATCCTCAAAGTTTACATTTTCTAAGTACCTGGCATGAAGATATCCTCTACTTGCCTCAAATTGGCATATTTGGAATATACTATAATTCTAAGAACTTGCCAGAGACTGGGGAAAATCTATAGAGGAAAGAGAAGTCAAATGTTCTGAGTTTTAATGTTCACATCAATCCAGTGATGTGGGCTTTCTCCCATTTTACAGATGAGGAGACTGAGGCTGAGAGAGGACAATGATCTCAGACAGTCACACTGAGTAAGCAGCATAACTGAGTTTCAAACTGAGGTCTATGTGCCACTAAAAGCTATGCATTTTGTACAAGTTCACCACTGTTTATGCACGTAGGTGTGTATGGAAGATGGTTGTTGAGAGGAGAGAGGAGAGTAAAAGGCAAAGAGTGATACATTTTAATCCTGTGTTGGCAAATATACATATATATATATTTATAAATTGAACTAGTTAATAAAAATTTATGCATACAGTGTTTATTGTGTCACTAAGTACTTTGTATGTATCGTCCACTTAATTCCTATGGTAACTCAGGAAGCTTGATGTGGCAGATTGTATTATATTTTTGTTCCTAACTATTCACTGTCTTCCCTGTAAAACTATTATGCATTCCTGCCCACTGTTGTATGACTTATGGTGTTGTTCTGTAGGCAGAATATACGTTCCTACCCTAATGATCAGATGGGCCATGTGACTTGCTTGGACCCATGGCATGAGAACAGATGTGCTGCTTGCCATGTCTTAAGAGAAACTCTCAGAGGCTTGCAAGTTTCTCAGCTCATAGCCTGGGTCTTGGGAGAAGAAATCACATGAAGCAGAGGCATAGCAGTTAATCAGCAGCTGAGTGACAAATGCAAGTCATGAGTCAATGAGATCTTGGGGGTGTTTGTTACCGCAGCGAAGCTGATGGACACAAATGAGGTATTTTACAAACGAGGAACAGAAACTGGGGGAGACCTCTTTCCCCAACTCATACCACTTGTAAATAGTGTCTTGATTTAGATCCATTTCTATTTGACTTAAAAGTCTGTGCCATTTTAATTAGAATTCAAAACCCTTCTGCAAAGTCCAAATTGTTTCAAGTAGATCACATGAGGTCACCTCCCAGACAGGAAATAAAGACACTGACTCTGGAGTCTCGGCATGTTCCACATTTCCTGTGCCTTCTCCATCCTTCCAAGCCCTGACAGATTTCAGCAGATTCCAGCTCGAAGCATCCATTTCGTTACCTTAATGATTTCTTAAAAGAGAGTAAAATCTCAGATCCTACCACCTATTTGAAGCATTCTGTAACAACCTAATAATTGGGCTCTCTCCCCCTAGTTGTCCCCTTAAAGACTTATCCACACTACAGTGAGGGCGAGCTTTTAAAAATGATCTTGACACTCCCTAGCTTAAAACCTTTTGGTGGCTTCTCACCGCTTTCAGAATCAAATCCTAAATGGCCTGTCTCTTTCCAGCCTCCCCTAATACATCTTACAGTGTGCTGTTCCTTGCTTATTATGTGCCAGACATAACAACACCCTTTTAGTCACCAAATGGGCCAAGCTGTTTTTCCCCAGCTCATAGCCTTCCCATGTGGGATTCTTTCTATCTTGACGACCCTTCCCTCTCCTCTCTACAGCCTCAACTCGAATGTCAGAAAGGATATTTCATATAGTGTCTCCCAAATCCTTTTCCATATCCTTCATCTGGGTCACCCAAAAAATGTATTTTTCTGGCCTGTTTAACATTAGATTTGATCATGTGACTAATTCTAGGCTACCAAAGTGGAAGTGGAAGTGAGGTGTATCCAGCCATCCAGGCTGCACCATCCTCCAGCTCCCTCTTCCCCTGCCTCAGGTCCTGGGCATACCACTTACTTTCATCTCTGTCATGCCACTATCTTTGCTTTACTTACGATATTTGTCACCATCTGGAATTATCTTGTTAATTCATTGGTCCCATATCATTTTCCCTCCACCATGCAGACTTGAAGCTCTAAGAAGGCAGGGCCTTGTCCATCTGTTCAGTTACATCACAGTGGTTACATATAATAGATGCTCAATTAATATTTATGAAATACATAAATATATGAGGAAATAAATGAATAGAGCTCTTGCAAAAATAAGTTAATGTATGTAATTAGTACAGTGCCTGATAAAAAGTAAGCACTCAGCAAATGTATCTAATTATGAAGATGAAGAATTGAAACAAAAGATCTTTCCTTTCATTTCTGTGCTATGGAAAGGAAGGCACAAAGATGAGGTTAGGTCTTGGGACCAAAGGTCTACAAGGGGCAGTCTCAGTCTTGAATATAGAGGTGGCCTGGGAGAACAGTTACTGGGGAGTAGACAGTGAGAGTGGACTCAGCTTCACAAGTCAGAACTTCTTTTCATAAAAGCAACAGGATGCTGGAATTATTAGTAAGGATCTGGTATGCCAGGGCCAGGACATCATATACCTTCTGCATCCACATCACAGAGCCTCTTATAAGAATTGTTCCATACGTTTGGTATACATTTATTGGGCTTAGACTGTGTGCAACATTTTGGCTGGATTCTGCAATTTAAAGATAAATAAGTTACCACCCTTGCCCGTAACAAACCAGAGTGAGAAACAGACATGGAAACAAATAATTAAAACCAAAATATGACTAGTAGTATGATAGCAGGATGGACAAGAGGATACTGGAGTAGAGAGAAAAAAAAAGAGTACCTCTGTCTGTGGAGTCAGGAAGGCTGCAAGAGGCGACTTCACAGATGGACTTTAAAAACAAGTATAAGTTTCCCAAGAAGACATGGTGGGAAGGGCATTCTAGGAAGAGGGAAACAGTATATGTAAAGCATGGATTCATTATAAAGTCTTCGCAAATCTTGGAAAGGGTAGGAAGTTCTGGTGGTTTAAGCATAAGGTAAATACATCTTGCAGGTATTGGAATGTGTGGTTTTGCTTTCTCCATTTGAAAGATATGTGGGAAATAGACACGATAGAAATTATGCACAGGAAAAAATGGATCTATTGGTGAAAAATAAAAGATTTACCAGTTGTTTTTGAATATACTGTTTTGTTGTAGTGTGTGTGTTCATTCAAGCTAATAATAGAGATAATTTCTGGCATCCAAACTCTTTCAGGTTCTTTCTCAAATGTATTGCTCAAGTAATGTTCTACTATCAAAACTGAAAACTCAAAATTAGAAAAGAATGACCCAGAATACTAAGAGCCTAATAACCACGTGTTCATATTCCCAAGGCTTCAGTTTGACTGACCCGACCCATCCCTTTCCCAGGAGACTGAATCAATGAAAACGGGACTTGACTGCATTTTAACACTGCAGGAACCCCTGAAGGATATGTATGGAATACCTGTCCCTGGAGAACATCAACTAGAAATTGATTATGTATAAACCTGCCTGAAAGACAGCTGGCCATTGTCCACTCTTGAAGTTGTAGATTTTCAGGATAAGGAGAATCAGTATACATCTCTGGTTCATGGATTTTTAAATCTTGGATTCAGATATATAGGATCTTCCTTGTCTGCTGTGGGTGGAGTAAGGGATGTCCATGGACAGTGTTTTGGAATCCAGGAGTCACTTGAAATTGTATGCCAAAATTTTTTTAAATAGACATGTGCATTTTCCAGGGAAAGGGTCCTTTGTTTACTGGAGAGTTTGTGTATGATTTAAGTTTGAAGGTTTTCCTAGTTGTTTTCTGTTTATTTGCCAGATCACATTGAATCAACGTGTTTCCAACTTATTGTTCTGAAGCCTGGGAACTGAACAAGCCAGACTCTCAGTTCTTGGCAAAGGATAGATCATTTTCCTAGGCAGTCTTTCAGAAAATCCTGCTATTCCTCCTTCCAAAACACATCTCAAATTTGTCATGTGTCTCCATCTCCATCACCAAGCCCCTGGCCACCAAGCCTCCCCGTCATCTCTCACCAGAACAAATGCCAAAGACTTCAAATAGGTCTCTTTTGTTCACCCTTTCCTTGCTGCATCTGATTTTCACAGAGCATCTTGAATGATGCTTTTTAAAATGAACATTATGTCACCACCACACTGAAAATTACCCAGCGGTTTTTCATGTTGCCTTCAATATAATCCAAGTTTCTCAGTATCCAAGAGCCCTAAAACCCTACATGACCAATTTCCTCTGCACTTTTACAACCTCAGGTGATGCCATCTTCCCTTTTGCTCACTAGAATCTAGCTAGGCTGGACTTACTTCTGCTCCTGACCTTGCCCAGCTATTTCTTACCTCCAGGCCCACGTCCATGGAGTTCTACCTTCTGGAATGTTCTTCTCCTTTCTTCACATGATTAGCTCCTTGCCATCACTTAGGTAAGTCTCAACTTAATGATATCTCCTCCATGAATAGATTTTTTTTTTTTTTTTTTTACAGATTCTCGTTCTGTCGCCTGCCCAGGTTCACTGCAACCTCTGCCTCCCGGGTTCAAGTAATTCTCTGCCTCAGACTCCAGAGTAGCTGGGATTACAGGCACAGGCCACCACGCCCAGCTAATTTTTTTTATTTTTAGTAGAGACAGGGTTATACCATCTTGACCAGGCTGGTCTTGAACTCCTGACCTCATGATCCACCCACCTCGGCCTCCCAAAGTGCTGGGATTACAGGAGTGAGCCACCACACCCGGCCAGATAGATCTTTACTGACCATCCTATCTTGGTAGTTTCTCATCCTTATCACATTTAATTTTTCTAATTATAAAAGCCTATTCATTTATCACAATAGGTTTTTTAGAATTATTTTATGATTGTTTACTTTTTTATCTGTATGTATTCCCTACTAGATAATAACTTTTCTTCTTCACAGTCATATGTCCAGACCATGCTACAATACCTGCCACACAGTAGGTTGAATGGTTGGATAAATAGGGTAATAGATGAATGAATGAATGGATGAATGAATGAATGAATGCACAAATGGATGAATGAAAAAATAAAAAAGAAGGCCTGTAAGCAGTCTTCAGGCTCCATCTTTCTGTATCGAACTAATGCCACCACCCAGGTGTGCTAGGCTGTCAGATATGCTGGGATGGCAGCGGTGGCCAATGGGGATATGAGTTAGAAAGAGTTAAGAAGGGCATGCTGAGGACAATTAATGGCTTCTTGTTAGAGGGTGTGGCCTGCAGTCCAAACCACCCTGTTCTCAAGGGCTTGGTGTGCCTAAGTTTAATTTGAGGCAACGTCTGTATCTTGGACTGTAGTAGGGAGGCAGGGGAGGGGACGAGGATTTTCAGACTGAATATAACACACTAAGGGGCTAAAAGGAAAATTTGGAAGGTCTTCAGGGACATTTTCTTGATCAAGGAAACCTGAGAGTGGTTTTAGATGAGCAAGAGAAGGGTTGGGATGGAGGTGAGAGGTGATGATGATCTGATATTCAACCAAGGTTCACAACAAATGGCTCAAGGATGGGTGGGACAGAAGGTCACCTTGTCCTCTTCCTCTAGCTAGGCTGACAAACCGTCACACCTCCAGTAACTCCAGTAAAACTCACAAGCATTGCTGCTGTTCATTTCTTACCTTCTTTTTCCCCATTCCTGTCAATGTCTGGCTCAAACCTCCAATCTTATCTGTCTCCCATTCCTGCCCCTACTTGTAAAACTAAAGGTTTCTTGTACTGGATCCCAGGCTCCCTTATATATCCCTAGCCTAGTACGCTCTTATCTTTGGTTCTCCCTCTTGAGATACTTTTTAGGAGGATTCCTTAACCCAAACTCTGTCCCCTGGAATCAAATAATCTTTGACCTGTGATTCGTACTCTAGTCAGGTCTGCTCAGGTCTGCTCAGGTCTGAGAGGGGGAATTTGAGGGCCAGTTCCTGTTAACTATTACAACTTTGTATTTAGGGAGGTAGTATAGCTTACTAGTTAAAATCATGGTCTCTTAACCCATAGGTTATCCTATTAATTCAAACCTCAGCAATTCCGCTTAGGTGCAACTTCAACCAAAGTGACTTCTCCTTTCCGAATCTCAGTTTCCTTATCTATTAAGTGGGTACCAAATAGTCTCTTCCTCCTAGGGTTTCTATAAAGATTAAGTAAGATGATGCAATTGATCTTCCACTTAGCCCCTTGAAATTTTAAAAAGCTTCAGCCAATTTCCAGTTCACATAACCTGCATCAATATGCCTGAATGTATGTTTGTTTGTCTGTTTTAAAATTTTGAGCCATAATTGCAGAAAATCTCATTGCCTCTCTCTCTCTCCCTCTGTGTGTGTGTGTGTGTGTGCACATGCAAACACACAGAAAACCAGAAGTGCAAAGGGGTTACATCACTAGGAGCAGGGTCCGATCAGTGAACATGGTACAACTCCCTCACACTTCAGGTGGGATAATTCCAAAGCATGTGTATTGCACAGTATTCCACAACTTCCTCAGAGAAATTAGTTTTAATCATTACTATGATAGCTGGCTTGATACCACACTCATTATTGCTCCTTTCATTTCCTTGTATAATTTCCCCACTCCCACTTCTACGTTAGACATCCCAAATAAACTATTTGAGCCATAATCTTGGCCTTAGGATCTATTTCATGGAGAACACACCCCCAGACAAAATTCTCAGCATAGTTCCAGGCTCTTTGTAAACCTTCAGTATTCAATGACTGAGCTATTACTATTATGGGAGAAACCTGATCTCATCTCAGCGGGAAAGACCTCACTCTACGCCACCCAAACACTAACAAAAGGAACATGCTGCCCATCACAGGGAATAATCAGCCTAGGCCTGCCAGCAAATTGCAGTCCTGCCTGCATGGGTCACTAGCCAAGCTGCCTCCTTGTGCTGTGAGCCCAGAAACTACTGAGGGGCACCACTAAAGTGTTCCTTTCTGGCACAATACCCCAGCCTCCAGCGAAGCAGACTGCAAGACTAGGGAATGAGCCTGTCTCTTCAGGTGGGGTGAGAAGCCTCCCTGACCTGCCCAGAACAGGTCTGGCTAGTGATTGCTCCATTGTTCCAGATGCCAATCAAAGGCGAAGCCAGGGCACTTTGTCCAAAATTTGGATTAAGAACCTCAACTGGGCACAAGCAACACCCATAAATCTGTCTGTAGATCTTTTGCCTGTTACCCATTTTGCATCCTCAGAAGTTACTTTCTGTAAAATATATCTCCCATAAAGAGAGTTTCAGGGGATTACCCCCACCAAAGACCTTTCAATTTTGCAGGTAGATTGCCAAATCCACAAACTGATTCCAGCCCAGACATCCTGGGAGTACATTCTTCACTCCCTTGGCCATCCCTAAGGCTGATTCCATGTTGAGTACTTGCAGACACAGGCACTACAGAACCACATAAGTTCTAGGCAAACTCCAGTCTCAGGTCTCCTAGATTTCCCTAATGTTAGTGAAAACAGAGCCACAAAACTCTTTGAGGCAACTGGCTGGCTCTGGTCACTCTGAGCATTTTCAGCTATAAGGGCACAAACGTTTTCACCGAGTAAAGGAAAAGACTTAGGTACAAAGAAAACTCTTCAATTCCTCTATGATCTAAGGTGTCTCAGCTTTAATTCTGGTAATAAAAAACCTCCTGAAAGCAAAAACCCCTGACACTTTCCTCTCACAGCCAGCTTCCAGATTCTCAACACTCTCTCAGCCACTCCCTAAAGAATGTTCCTTGTCCATTCCTTTGTCTGCATACAGACCAACAACATACATTAAACTGGGATCATATTTGACTCACACGAATTTGGCATCCACTACATGTCCAGCAAGGTGTTGCTTGAAGTATCACATAGTCACTAAGAGAGTAGGCTCTGGTGTCAGATTATCTTGCTGCAAATCTGTGCTGTCTCTTTCTAGCTCTGAAATCGTGGCAAGTTAGCCAAACCTTTCTGATGCAGTTTTTAAAACATAATTCCAAATAATTTCCTCTTCTCTTGTTCAGAGGTGGAGATTATATTCCCTTCCCTCAAGTCTAAGTGGACTTGTAACTGCTTGAACCGATAAAATTCAGTAGATGGGACACTATGTGACTTCTTCCAAGGCTCAATTACAAAAGGCCATACAACGTCCGCCTGGTTCTCTGGGAACACTCACACTTGATGTATTAGTCCATTTTCATACTTATATAAAGAAATATCTGAGACTGGGCACTTTATAAATAAAAGAGGTTTAACTGAATCACAGTTTTGCATGGCTGGGGAGCCCTCAGGAAACTTACAATCATGACGGAAGGCAAAGGGGAAGCAGGTGCTTTCTTCACAAGATGGCATGAAAGAGATGGAGGGAGAGCAGGGAAAACTGCCTTATAATACCATCAGATCTCATGAGAACTTACACAGTATAACAGCATGGGGAAGACCACCCCTACGATCCAATCACCTCCCACTGGATCTTTCCCTTGACATGTGGAGATTACAATTTGAGATGAGATTTGGGTGGGGACACAGAACTAAACTATGACACTTGGAGTCCTGGGCCTGTAAGAAGTGTGACTCTCCTGAGACCAGCATGCTGGGGTGGTCATGGGTACGTGCTTCAGCAGCAGCACCAGCTGAGCTGGTCCTTCGGCCATGCCAGTCCAGACATCAAGCACAGGAGTAAAGAAGTGTCTTAGAAATGGTTACCAACCCAACTGTTCAGGTTATCCCAGCCATTCATGCAATTTCAGCCAAGGCACCAGACATCATACCAGGGGAAAACTGTCGTTCTGTGCCCTTCCCAAGTTCCTGATTCTCCAAATCCATGAGCTTTCTAAAATGGACGTCTTATGCTATTAATTTGTGTGATTGTTTGTTACACAGCCATAGCCAACTTGAACACTCTCTAAGCCTCAGTTTCTCTATCTGTGAAATGGTGCCAGGAATGGTGTCTGTCCTACAGTGTTTTTTAAGGAATAAATAATTACTGTGCATGTAGTACACCATAATCACTCAGATTCTGGTGATTATTACTATCATCACCTTCATTTCATTTAATTGAAAAACATATGAGTTAAATCTTTTTGATGAAAATCTCCTAGTTAATTGTTGTGCAAACTGTCTCTTCTAATTAGATGAACAAAAGATATTGATGAAAAAGATGAGCCCAACTTTTAACTAAAAGTAATATGTCTATAAGGTATCAGAATGTCATCAGTTCTTTAAAAGATGCAAAAACAGGTTTGGTAAGTGTTTCTGTGGTGGGAGGGGGTGGTATCTATGTGCATCTGTGACTTCATGTTTGCTTTACATTCTTCTCCATGCATGTGTTTGCCAAATAATTGACAGAGGCACTACAAGGGGCAAAGGGATCGTGTGTATGTACACATGCCTGCACTCACAGCTTCTGCAGTATGTGAAGTACCCAAAGTGGTAACTGACACTCCCATTAGTTGGCTTCGTCTTTCCCTTGCAAGCCTAAATGCTTTTATTTTCTCATCCACAGATCGATATGGCTGGCAGGTAAGCATCTGTCTGCCACGTCAGGACAGTGAGACCCTTGCAGGTCAGATGACCTTAGCCCCTCCTGCGGGTCCTCAAGCCCAGCCACGCTGAGCAGGTGTCTTGAGAAGTGGGCCAGACCACACTTGAGCATCGAGCCGTCAGTGTACAAAATCAGATCTGATCGGCCTGCAGAAGATAAATGAGCTGGAGTCCCCCCAGCCCCAGATTTGGTCATCTCTTTATGAGCTCTGAAGGGCCTATTAGCAGATCTGATGAGTGCTGGGGGAGATGAAGTCGGCCTCGAACAACGTTAGCTGGCAGAATCAAATCATTCCCAAACCCCCTAGGGAGAAGGAGACGGGCTGGCTTTCAGAGGCAGCGTCCTCTCGTCTCCATTGCCTATAAGGTTTATATGAACACTCAGTTTGGGGAAGAAAAAACGCTAAGCACTTTTTTTTTTCCGGTAGAATTGACTAAGAATTTCCTCATATATCTAATAGCTTCTCCTCAGGCAATTTGATGTCCCTGCTTAGACAGGTGCTCTCTCATTTTCCCTCTCCGAGTCTCAGCTTAGGAGGGAGCTGCACCACTCAGAAGGGCCAGCTGAAGCCAGCTCCCTTGTCACCCTCTCTGAGCCCTGCATCCCGCTCAGCTAGAAACTGGGCCAGCCTTCAGGGCACTGAGTGGAGCGTCTTCTATGAGGCCGGGCAGCTTGGTGGGAGACACAGGGCAGGGGATCAGAAGTTCAGCTCTTGGTAGCTGGATGACAGCGGGCAGTTAATACTATGGAGCCATAGTGAACTCCTCTGTCAAATGAGACGGCAGATTTTGTCCGGACATGGCAGTGTGAGGATGAAATGGGATCACAGGTATCCAACTGATGAGATGCTCATTCAAAGACTCTTTCCTGTCTCTCATTCAGCGTTAACAGGCAGTCTGCCTTTCCGGGCCCAAGAAAGGGGTATCTGGAAGAGGCAAATAGCAACCCCAGGGGTTTCAACAGCTTATTAGAAACATGAAAAGGAAGATAATTAAATCTAGGGCAGACTTTGGAGAGAAGGAAACATCTTCCTGAAGAAAAGGAAACTGCAAGCTAATAAATATTTTGTTCCTTACCCCCTCATTTCGGATAACATAAAATAGACCAAAGAAGACTTAGGTGTGAATCCTGACTTAATAGCTGTGTGTCCTTGGCCTGGTCACTTACCGTCTTGGATTCTCAGTTTCTATATCTGTAAAATAGGAACAATCAGGCTATTTATGTTGTAAGGAAAGTATGCAAATTGCCTAAAAGAGGACTTGACACCTAGGATCAGGTTCGCCCCAAGTATTAGTTACCTTCTCCCTTCTTTTCTTATTTGTCTGCACAACTTGCAACTGTTTGCCTACCTGCCTTGCCTCACAGTTCTCTGTCTCTGTCCCTGTGAACCCTCACTTTATCCTTCATCTGTGGTAAGGCTACTCATCTCTGGCTGCCTTCTTGCTCAATATTTTTTGTTCTCTCTATGGCAGGCAGCTGTCGTAATCCTCCTCAATTTTTTTTTCTTTGTTTTTTGAGATGTAGTCTTACTCTGTCACCCAGGCTGGCGTGCAGTGGTGCAATCTCAGCTCACTGCAACCTCTGCCTCCTCAGTTCAAGTGATTCTCCTGCCTCAGCCCCCCAAGTAACTGGGATTACAGATGCACGGCACCATGCCAGACCAATTTTTTTTTTTTTTAAGTAGAGACAGGATTTCACCATGTTGGCCACGCTAGTCTTGAACTCCTGCCCTCAAGTGATTTGCCTGCCTCGGCCTCCCAAAGTGCTGGGATTACAGACATGAGCCACCTCTTCACATTGTTGTAATTTTTGTCTGTCTGACCACCTTACCTGACTGCAAGCTCCCTAAGTTGGGGGCTGTCTGTTACTGATTAATAACATTTTAATAAAAGTTTTAAACATTTGCTTTTTAAATAAATTGAGAGACCGTTGCACACTAAATACAGTGCCAAGGTATACAACTGAGGAGAGAGAATGGGACAAAAAAAAAAAGCTACCCCCTGAGGACCTAAAATCTTCCTTTGTGGGAGACAAAAAACAAAGCCGAAATGTGAGTAAATTATAAGATAATTAACGTCTGTAACGTGTCCTTACAAGGACAGAAACCAACAGGCTGAGATGAGAGAAACTGGAGGAAGTCACGTTAGGCAGGACCAGCTTTCGAAAGAAGTTCCATTCATGGAGGCCACTGCATAAGACAAATGGATGACATGAGGAATGAAGATGAACCCTCTTTCCTGAAAGTCAGGAGAAGAGAATTTCTTCAGGTAGAGGGAATAGCACACACAAAGATCCTGAGGCAGGGAAGAGCTTAGTGGGTTTTTGAACTGAAAAGAAGTTTCTGCATCAGAGGGAAGCAAATGGCAGGAAGAGCCGCGTCTGGTAAACACAAGGAATGAGACAAGGGGTAGGTCACAGAGCTCAGCAGGACAAAATCAGGTGTTTAGATTAGGTGCCAGCAAACGGTGGCTCTCTGTTTTTATAAATAGTGCCTACTTTTGTAAATAGTGTTTTATTAGAACACGGCCACACCCATTCATAGACACATTGTCTGTGGCTGCTTTCAAGGTACCATGGCAGAGCTGAATAGTTGCTACACCTCATGGCCCACAAAACCTAAACTATGTCCTATCTGGCCCTTTACAAAAAAAAGTTTGCTGGCCCCCGGTTTAGATTATGCAACAAGAAGTCAGTTTGAAGGGCTTTTAACTGAGGAGAGATGTGATCTGAGAGATGTGCTCAGAACAGTGCCTGGCACACACCAGATTCTCAAATGTGTTCCTTGAATGAATGAGTGGATGCTTAGATGAATAACGCTTCATTATCCACAACCATATAATATTATCCCCTCTGTTAGCACAAATAATCGGAGGGTTTACAGGACTGAGTGGGAGCCTCCCATCCATCCAGGCAGACTACGTTTTCCACAGTGCTAACAGCTGACGGATACTTAGAAAATTGAATGTTTTATGCAGCTTCAGATTGGAAATAGCAGTGTGGTTTTCACCACAGGGAACCCTCTTAATGTAAATCCAACCCAATTACACACACACAGGCAGGCGCCGAATTTGCAGCAAGACTGAGTTTTGCCCAGCAGCAAATGAAGTACAGCTCCAGGGAGGAAAGGGAGGACTGAAAGCGAGGGTGTGGGAGCTGCAGAAGGCACCTCAACCCTAAGGGCCACTGCTGTGTGTGACTCATGTGTGGAGGGTGCTGGGTAGCTTACAGAGCCTGAAAGAAAAAGGATGAAGTGGCTTATGCAAATGTACAGCAAGCTGCATTCTGCAATTGCAAAATCATGAATAGGGGAAATTGCTGGAAAATCAAAAACTAACTTTTGCCCCCAGAAGATCCTTCCTCTGACCAGTTACAGAGATGACCAAAGCCTTAGAGAAAGTTAGAGACTGAGCTTTTAAAATAACAACTAATCACAATGAGCTTTGTGAGATACGTGCAAGATTAGATATATGAAATAATGAGGTGGAGAGATCAAACACAAGAATTGGTTAAATTAAACATCTGCTTTGGGCCATGCATGGTGACTCATGCCTGTAATCCTAGCATTTTGGGAGGCCGAGGCAGGCAGATCGTAAGGCCAGGAGATCGAGACCATCTTGACCAACACAGTGAAACCCCGTCTCTACTAAAATACAAAAAAATTAGCCAGGTGTGGTGGCGTGTACCTGTAGTCCCAGCTACTCAGGAGGCTGAGGCAGGAGAATCGCTTGAACCCGGGAGGTGGAGATTGCAGTGAGCCGAGATTGCACCACTGCACTCCAACCTGGGCGACACAGCAAGGCGTTATCTTAATTAAAAAAAAAAAAAAATCTGCTTGTGGTCAGGGTCCCATATCACTACCAACCAACTGTGTAGCTACCCTATCGGGGTAATGCCTCTGAGCACTGGAGGGTCCTCCATTTAACACCCCCTCCCACAATATAGACATGCGGGCATTTGCCACCATTTGCTAGGTATTCAGAGGTCCCCTAAAGTCCAAAATCAAGGTGTGGGCAGGACCATGCTTTCACTCAAGGTTCTCAAGAAAGATCCTTCCTTGTCTTTTTCTAGTTTCTTTCTTTCTTTTTTTATTTCTAATTTTTGTGAGTATCGAGTAGGTCTATATATTTACAGGGTGTATGAGATGTTTTGGCACAGGCATGCAATGCGTAATAATTACATCATGAGAAATGGAGTATCTATCACCTCAAACATTTATCCTTTGTGTTACAAACAATTCGATTATACTCTTTCACTTACTTTAAAATGTACAATTAACTTGTTAGCGTCTATAGTCACCCTGTTGTGCTATCAGATAGTAGATCTTATTTATTCTAACTATATTTTTGTACCCATTCTTTCCCTAGTTTCTAATAGTGGCAGCAATCCTTGGTACTCCTTAGTTTGCAGCCACATCACTCCAATCTCTGTCTCCATCGTCATACGTTCTTCTCCCTGCAGATCTCTGTGTCCAAATCACCTCTTCTTGTAAGGATACCAGTCATAGGGTTAGAGTTCGCTCTAGTCCAGTATGATGTCCTCTGAACTTGAATACATCTGCAAAGACCCTATTTCCTAATTAAGTCATTTTCACACATGCCATAGGTTAAGATTTCAGCGTATCTTTTGGGAGCACAAAGTTTTACCCTCAGTAGAGCTGTAAGTTGTGGTCCCGTGGAAGGAAGAACACACAGCACAGATTTGGCATTGTTCCCGCTGGCTAGAGAGGGCACCTGGAGAAGGCAGCCATACTCCCTCTTGAGTGAAGGCCCTGGGAGTAGGTGATCTAAGTGTCCACTCATAATAAAAACCAGAGCTCAGAAGACTGGAAATCTAACCCAATACCACTGCTTGCCACCAAAAACACCCTCTTCCCCAGAGGTCTCTGTGTCAGCCTTCTCCCCCAGCACCTCCCCAGACAAACACCTCCCTCTCTACCTCTTGTCTACTCTGGGTCTGTCATTTGGACTCTGCCTTCTAGATTCCCCTTCTTCTCCAGTCTGCCTGCCTTCCACCCATATCAGAGGCCAATTATCTTCTTTTCCTTCTGTGGCCTTTCGGTCACATGGAAGGCACTACTTAATACTCAAAATCTGAGCCCAAACTGATTCCCCTTCATCAAAGTTAGGAACTGCTGTGCCAATAATGATGATGATGATGATGATAATAACTGACTAATCCACATTCCTGGAGTGAAGATATTTTTCTTCCATCTTAGAGAAGGCCTCCTTCTGCCCAAGAAACATCTGACCAAGTTTCTAATATAGCAAATAAAAATAGATTGAAAGTCACAGCAATGGAAGTTGGAGGTTCCTCTGCCCCTCAAACCTTTGTCAGTCAGTGTGATCAGTCCCTAATCTCTGTAATGTTGTACTGGCAGGTGGTTTCCTGATAGGCCTATCTTCTAATTTTAAATAAAAAAACATTCACTCGAGACTAAGGATTCAGAAAAAGTCATCTGCCCCAACATGTCCCAAACTATAATGTGCATCAGATCACCTAGGGATCTTGTTAAAATGCAGAGTCTGATTCAGTAGGTTCTGGATGGGATTTGAGAGTCTACATTTCTAACAGGGTCCTACATGATGATGCTGATGTTGGTCCCCTTACCACAGCTTGGGTATCAAGGGTCTACATGAGCCCTGTGGAAAGAGGATAATTGCTTATCCAGAATCATGTGTGTTCCAGCCAGAAGACCACTTGTAATGCTGCTCTATTTTAGGCAATATAGGAAATCATCCAAGACAAGTAAAAATTAACTCTCAAGCCTTCATTGTATTGTAGAAAGCTACCTTCTTCATGAACAAAACTAAGGGCTTATAAATATATTTGTGTTCTCCTATATTGACAGCCATGCCAACCAAGTTTCTGCCCCACATATATCTTTATGAAAAACTATATTACTAGAGAAATAAAGATTTTGTGATTTCATAATAGACCTGATTATGGCAGGAAGTGGAAGAGAGGTTTTATGCAAAGTTTTATGTACATGCAATGGCATTTAACTCTTGCTACAAGTCAACAGGAAAAGTGAAGAAACAGAGGTCCCAGAAAGTTCCCTCCAAAATTGGCCCTGAGCTCCAAAATTATTTCATGAAACACATTGGCCTTCATGGTCTCTGTTGATTGATTCCCTATTGGTTTTTCGTCATTGATGCTAAGGCCCACGTTGTCCTTTTAGAGACTCAATATGAGTCAAACAAAAATAAGTTTGCATCTTTGCTGTCTCCTTACACCTCAACTTACTTACATTAAGGCTGAGGATATTGTCCAGACCACTCCACAGAGCTGATGTGAGACTCCACCTAAGGAAAAACTGCCCTGCAGGGCCCCTGGAGGGAGACACTCAATGCCAATTCATTTTCCCTTCACCCTACAGTGGAATCAGAAGGAAGGGATGACAGAAACCTAAAATCACCCATCCTGGGGTCCCCGGAGATCCACTGCCAACTCATTTCCTGCATGTGCCAACTTCGTCTCCACGGAGCCCAGTTACGAGGCTTCTTACCCATGACAGCAGGGCAGGGAGTGGCCAGGGCTGAAACGAAATAGTGACTAACTTCTGAATAAGCCATTGGGGTGCCCGGATTGGGACCTCCAACCCATCCCATAAATCCCTGACCTCTTATGGGTGGAGGTGGAGGGGAAATGACCACCAGGAACTGCCTTAAGCATATCTGAGGTAGCTAAAAATGCTAATTCCTTCAAAACCTGTACATAGCATGGTTTTCTGCTGAAGACCTCAGCTCTGGAACCTGGTTTAGAATTCTGGCACTATCTTTTCCAGGTGTATGACCTGAGGCAAGGTGACCCTCTCTATACTCACTTTCCTCATCTGTAAACCTCATAAAGTTATTATAAGGTACAAATGAATTCATGTTTGAACCTACTTAAGTCTTTGGCTCATAGTAAGCATTCAATAAATAATAGAGAGTACTGTTATTTATGTTTTATTATTATCATTGACCGTTCCCCCTGCCAATATAGCTTACCTCCTTTTTCCTCATAACAGGATTTAGAGAATCAGACACTGTTCAACACTATAGTTGTTGTTTTTTCTTTAATCCCCTAGTAAGTACAGTCAGAGTCCCAGGGTTTTCAATTGTAATAACCACTGAAAGTAAATTCCCTAGAGCCCTGGAACAGGCCAGTCTTGGACAGAGTAAAAAGCAGGTCTGATCTTAATGCTAAATCTCATGGGAATGTGTATGTTCCAGGATCATGGTGTTGAGAAAGAGTCCAAGGTCCTACTTAGATTCAATGGCAAAAACAAACAAACAAACAAAGATGCTGTGATTGACTGGTGATGAATGATGTGGCCACATGAGAAATTAGCAACTAACGAAATATGCTACTCACTTTGCTTTCCATGGTGTGGGGGACAGAGAAGCAGCCATGGAGTCAAAACAGTTGGATTCAAATTCTGACTCTGCCCCTTAATGGAAGGTTCAGCATTAGAAAAATAACCTAACATTCTGGGTCTTGATCCACTTATTTTTATGAGCAGTGGCTGCTCTCATTATGTTATGAAAATAAAGCTTTAGACACAGAATAAAGAAAAATAGTATCAACACCTTCTCTCTCCTCCCCACTCTCCCATTCCCCTTCGATCTTTCTTCCTATCTTTTTCTTTCATCCTTTTTCGTTTCTTCTCACTGGCTAGTTTTCCCATTCTTTCTTTCTCTGCTTTCCCTGTTGGCCCATGATCATAAAATTTCCCCTTGGATGGGAGCAATTCAGCCCTTGCCCCAGAGCCCATATGTTGACCCCCAATTCCAAATCTACAAAATCAAGGGATCATAATAAGAGTGGAATTCCCTAAGCAACTTTGCACCCAAAAATCAATCAATCAATAAATCAGTTTGGTAAAGCTTAACTCCTCAAAGCTTCTGGCAGGTATTCTGGAAAAGTGATAAGCCATTTAATTACCACCACTGATTAAGCTCCTTCTATATGCCAGCCCCGTTTTGGTCATTGAGGATACAGAAATGAAAGAGATCATCTTGTGCTGAAAATGTGGAGTAACTAAAGTACCTTAGGAGCTGATAGCAGGATTGCTAGCAGAGGTCACAGCTGAACTGACCCTTAAAATTTATTTCAGTAGAGCAGTGAGATCGTATATGCATGGCACAGGGACGCCCAGGGAGAAAAACATGAAATCTCAGAGGTGTGTGCATTCTACTACCACCAATTCCCCCTTGAAGTGCCTTCTTCCCACTCCTGAGACCAACCTTTTCTTTACCCACACTCCATTTCTTGGAATACCCTCTATGCTTCCATCCCATGATCCAGGATTATGCTCCTCACACTGTTTATCTACCCCAGTATAAGTTACTTAGCCCATGTCTCCTAATCTCTGGTCTAACTGCCATATAATCCACCAACCCAGCCCAGCGAATTTCAAAGAATAACCCAAAGGGAACATCCATATCAGAATCTCTTAGACGGCTTATTAAAAATGCAGTGGCCAATGCCCCACCCATGATTTTCTGAATCAGAATGGGAAGGAAGGACTAAAAAAAGAGTTTACATTTCCACAAGGCCCCTCATTGACTCTACTATACACTGAAGATTAAGAACTACAGATCTCCTTCTTGCCAAGGTGACACTAGCTGATAACAGCCTATCCTTCCTGCGAATTTACTGAGCACAACACCTTCTATAACTAGGCATTTTGTGAGAACATTTTGCATACATCATCTCTCTGAAAGTGATCGTGTTATTAATTGGTGCACTGGTATAAGCCAAGTCCAAATATTTTTAAATTTAATTCTCCCAACAACTGCACTAAACAAGAATGAACTCTATAAGGCATTCCTTCTTCCTATATAGTTTGAAGCTGGAAAGCAACACAAATAGCTCTGTTGTGTACATATCCTGTACCTGAGAGACTGACCCTGTGGATCAATCCATCCAGTATGAACAAAGAGCAGAGAAGAAAGAAATTCACCCACAGTGATGTGGGTTGAGTGGGCACAAAAGGACTCAGATATTATCCCCTGAACTTTCATTTCAGCCTCTGAGCCTGTGTCTTTGACAAATGAAATAGTCAGATAATGAAAGAGAATATTCTTAGCAAACTTCTGCCCCTACATGTAGGGTATAGGGTATAAGAGTTATGGTACAGGGTTCTTGACTAAGACAGACTTGAGTTTAAAACAAATCTGTCACTGTTTGTATGTGAGATTTTGAGTGTGACAGGAGACATATGGATGATATGGGATCTACCCAAAAGGGCTTTAAAGGAATTCAAGGAGATAGTACATGCAGCATATTCAACAGGAAGTATCATGAGGATGAGGGTGGGCTTTGTGGCCCCCACTCTAACATTCACACCCAGCCACACTTCTGTCTGTGCTCAAAGAGTCCCCAAGCCAAGACACCCTGTGCGTTTTAACAGAACCTCATCATCTGCTTTCTCTTGTCTTTGTGTTCCCCTGAAGCTCAGAATGGCGAACCGCCAGACAAGAGGCCCTCATCCCTTGGGGATCAGCATGAATTGACAGAAATCCCAGGGAAGTGCCCAGCACAGCATTAAGTGGGTTTCAAGAGCTGGAGACAGAATGAGGTGTGATGGGGAGGCAGCTCTCACTAACGGGCTGCCTTCAGCCTGGCTTTGTGGAAATTACAACACTGAGCATCATGGACCGGGACAAGAGGACTGGTTCTCAGTGAGTGGGTCGGGGAGGGGTTCGGCTGCTTCCATTGTGGATGGGAGAGCCTGGTTGAGCTCAAAAAGGAGCTGAGAGGTCTGCCAGAAAGGGACAAAAATCTCCTGGCATTTGCCAAGAAAGCACATCCACCACCTCCAGCCCCTTCAAATGCACAAACACCACCCCGGGTTATAAGAGTGACCCTTATCCGTGATGGCAGGGACCTCGCCTACCTCATTTTCCTCTCTAACCATCTCAAAGAATAGTTATTGAATGAATGAATCCATAAATGAATGAATTTAAAGAACCGGAAGGACCATCAGTCTTGTTTTCAGAAGAAACCTCCCAGTTCTGAAATTTCAGATGGGATGGTCTTCTCACATATTGTTGGGAAATATTGATGCCTTCTCTTTGAGTGTCAAGAGCTCCATCTAGGACACTTACGCATGTTCTTTCATTTAATCTCCTCCTGACAACTCTATGAGGTGTATATTCCTACCTTCATTTTGCTCAAAGGAGCCTAACCTGACACAGAGAGGCTAACTGACATTTCTATAATCACACAAGAAGTAACAGGGCTGGGTTATGAACCCATGATGCTCTGACACCAAGGTTGGTACTTATTTCCACTCTATCTGCTCAAGGCTCTGTATATTCCTGTGACCGTCTTACAGTCACTGGGATTTATTGTGTCCTTCTCATCTATTTATACCTCAGAGGAAATTAAAAGTATCATGTTTTTCTTTGTACTATTGAACCATTTTTGCCTAATTAAAGCTAGATAAACTCTATCTAATAGAAATACAATGCCAGCTAAACATGCACGTTTAAATTTCCTAGTGGACACATTTAAAAAATTGCAAATATAAACAGGTCACATCAAGTTTAATAATATATTTTATTTAACCCATTGTATTCCAAATATCGAGCAATGCAAAAATCAAATAGTGAGGTAATTAACATTATTTTGTGCTGTGTCTTTGAAATTCAGAGTGTGCTTCATACGTACAGCATGTTTCAAGTTAAACCACATTTCAAGTGCTCATAGGCACGTGGGTGACTGCCATATTGGACAGAGAACTCTTATAGGGATAAGACATGGGATCCATCAGCATTGAGGAGAGAAAGGAGAATAGCAAGGGGCCTGCAGCACTGCTGCTGGAATTCTGGCCTACTGGCCCCTGCTGCAGTGCCCTTGGGTAGAAAAAAGTCTTCTAGGTGGCTGCCGCAGTCGCAGGCTGCCTGGTATTCATATTCCTGAAAGAAGATCAGAGAGACTCCAGAGATGACACGATGCAGGATCACATCCATTTCCCCTCTGGAGTTTCTAATCAACTCAAGAGGCCTATATTCCTGGCTGAGCTCCTGCCTTGGGAGTGCCTAGTTTCTCCCTGTGTAGTATCCCTGTCTCTCCTTCTTCAGGTCTGAGAACCCAGAAGATCCCCCTGGGAACTCAGCAGCATAGGCAGTCAAGTGACCCAGATCGGCAGGTGGGCTGTGAACTGGGGATCCTAGGACAAATCCAACAAGCAAGAATCCCCCTCCACCCTCCATGGGGCACAGTTCTCCTTGCTGGGGCTTTCTGCCAACATTACTATCCTCGCTGCTCAGGAACAATCATTGGAACTCCACACTGGAAGCTTCTACTTGCTCCTATCACAGGCCTGGCTGGGCCCCACTTTTGAGTGTCTGCAGCTACACATGGAAGCCTGCCAGGTTCAGCTGAGCTTGGCACATTAAGCCTGGAACCACCCCAGTGCTTTGCTGGAGAAGGGAAGTGCCCAAGGTCCATTTGCTGAACTACCATTCATTCCCACCAGGCATTTGGCAACTGTCAGATTAATAACAGCAACTGAATAATGTTTCCTGAGCACTTATTATAGCCCAGGCCAGAGCAAAGACCTTAACATGGATTACCTGGTTGAAGCCATTCTCCATACTGTGTGAACTTTATGAAACACAGAACTAATTGCATAACCCCCTTGCTGAAAACACTTCGATGAATTCCCATTGTGCTTGGAATAAACACCCAAATCCTTAATAAGGCTTCTGAGGCTGCCCAGGCCCCTGCAGTCTCTGCAGCCCTGTCTGGCTCACATTTCCCTTCTCCCTGGTCTCTGACAGTGCTCACCCCTTTGGTGTTACTCGTAATCATTGCCAGCTGATGAGGGGACTCGGCAGGGCTGGGTGTGGGCTTGTGCTCGCTCTGAGACAGTGGCAGAAGTTTGTGGGCTGTCTCTGATATTCACTAGCTGCCCCCACCTCCTTGGTTGTCATCCAGGGTGGAAAACACTCCAAAGTAGCCAATTATTATTCACTGTGACTTCACACACACCACACACCACACAACAGTGCAGACACACACACAGAACACTGCTCTTTCAGCTTTTAAGCTTCTTCAACATTGCTCATGCTGTAAATTACCAGAAATTTGCAGTGGATTTTCCCAATTAGTATATTTCCCATCTACAGGCAGTACCATCACCTTGCCGGTCAACAGAAGAGCCCACCCCTGTGAATTAAAGAGGCTGTAGCTTCCCAGGACCTAGAAAAACTTGCCCTGGAAGAAATGTAATGATTCCCACTTTCACCTGCACAGACAATGCTTTCACTCCAGCAGCCTCATGAAACAGCCACCCAATCCATAGTCCTATGTGATAACCACCTAACAGATGGGAAACTGTTGCTCAGAGATAGGTAGCAACTTGTTTCAGGTTATATGGTCAAGAAGCAACAGAATTGTGCTTTGCCTGTGTGTTGGCCTTTGAAGGAAAAGTTGGGTCTGTGCTGGAGCGGCTCTATTGTGGGATGAGGCTGTAAACCTGAGCCCTAGCCTCCTGGAGAGCTGCAGGGGGCTGCAGTGTTCAGAGTCTGAGGATTCACTTCTCAACCTTGGCTACAAGTGAGAGAGCAGGCTCATTCTCCTCTCCAGAAGACTTTTTCTTCTATATCCCAAGCTGTGACTTTAGTGTCCATCTCATCCCACCAAAGACCTCCCAGGCTACACTGAAGAGAAGCTGAGTTCCGGGGTAGGCCGCCCTCAGAGGCCTCCAACACCATCACTAAGTGCTGTCCTCTCCATCTTCAAGACATTTCCTGTCTGATGCTTTCTCCCCTTGCCTTTGCCCTGTGCCCTAGCTCAGGGCTCAGTGTCTTTTACCTGGGCTAGTGTCACAGTCGCTCTCTGGTCTCCCTGCCTTCAGCCTCACCACCTCCAGTCCACCCTGGATGGAGGTTTCAAGAGAGAAGTTTCTCCTGGTGATTGCTCCTTGTACCTCCCATTCCGACCTTCCCTATTCTCTCCAGCACGTGTCCTTTAAATGAAACCCTTATAACTGAACCTGCCCCTTCTATCCAGCCCATGGTGACTGCTAACAAAGTTGTAATAATCACCCTGGTGTTCTCATTTGCTCCTCACATCTGCTAATGCAGGGCCCATGGTCTAGTAAGACCCTGAGACCCCAGACTCTGCTTCCCTGCCTGGGAGAGGACACTGTTTGAGCCCTTTTCCTGTACTCACTCCCATACCTGTATCCCTGTGTCTCTTTCCTTCCTCTGATCACCTGTACAGTGTCACCCAGGAGCAGACGGAAACAAAGATTCCTGGGCCCTGCTCCAGGATGCTTTCTGATGATACATATTTAAGGTGTACAACATAATATTTGATATACATATACAGAGTGAAATGATTTCTACAGTCCAGTGACTCACCATATCCATCATCCTGCACAGCTATTTTTTAAAAACCTAAAATCTACTCTCCTAGGAAATGTCCAGTCTATAATATTATATTAACTATAGTGTCCTTATGCTATACATTATATCTCTAGACTTACTTAGCCTGCATAATTAAATTCTACTCTGTGACCACCATGTCCACATTCCACACCACCCCCAGCCTTTAACAGCCACTGATCTGCTCTCTGTTTCTATTTGAGTGTTTTATTGTTGTTGTTGATGTTGCTGTTTTAAGATTCCACATATAAGTAAGATCATGTAATATTTTTCTTTCTTTATCCGGCTTATTTCACTTAAGCACAATGTCCTCTAGTTTCATCCACGTCGTTGCAAATGGCACAATTTCCTTTTTAATGGCTGAATAATATTTCTGTGTATTTGGGGTATATGTATTTTTATATATATTCACAGTGTCTTTACTCATTCATCCATTAATGGGCACTTACATTGTTTCCCTATCTTAGCTATTGTGAATAATGCTTCAGGGAACATGGGGGCACAGGTATCTTTACAAGGTGCTGATTTTATGTATTTTATGTGGGTGTATACCTACAAGATGGATTGCTGGGTTATATGATAGTTCTATTTCTAAGTTTTTTAGGAACCTCCATATTGTTTCCCATGACAGCTCTACCAATCTACATTCCCACCAACAGTATACAAGGACTCTCTTTTCTCCACATGCTTGTTAAAACTTGTTACCTCTTGTCTTTTTGATAAAGGCCACTCGAATATGTGTGAGGTGATATCTCATTGTAGTTTCAATTTATATTCCTAATGATCCAGGAAGCTACATTTTTAACAAACTCACTGGACGATTCACAATTCCTTGAGATCCATGAAGTCTGAGAACCACTAACCCACAAGCCCTTGTCATGGGATATGGCATGATCCACCTTGGGGACTGAGGGCAACTGTCTTCTCCTTATGTGCTCTTGAAAGGCCACTTGAGCTCTCTGCCCAGGAGCCCTCTCCTCCTTTATCATCTAGGAAATGTTTGCCCTTCCTCCCTGTGCAGCTTACTTGCCACTTTCTCCAAGCAGCTTTCCTGGGCTCCACAAAGATGAGCTGCTCATGCCCTCCTCTGTGTACCTAACAGGAATCTGCTTTTCATTCTGTGATGTGTCCCAGCTTCCTCTGTGACCTGGAGATCTGGAGCCATCCAGAGAGGGTCTTCCACTTCAGATGAAATGGAAGGATGGGGAGAAGGGCAAATATTGGCCTGAAAAGAAGGTGGCCCTTCCTGATCATCCACCACCCATGTTCACATTCATCAATGATTTTGCTCTTTCCTACTAACCTATGAGGCTGGAGTTGCCATTCAGGTTCTAACAGGTGAGGACATTCAGGCTTGAAAAGCACAATATGGAGGCTGTGCTGCTGCTAAATGGCAGAGCTGGGCCTGCACTTCAGCTCCTCTGGACTGCAGAGACCCTGTTAGGGCATCACTTTGAGAGCTGGAGACAGCGGTCATAAAACGGCTGATGACAACCTAAGACCTTGATTCTTCTGCTGTGCATGTTCAGTCCCTGAGCTCCCCTCTCTGCAGGCAGCACATGGGTGACTCTGAGCCAAGCCTTTGACCCAGGGTGATTCTGGTTTGAAGCCCAGTGTCACCATCGTAAGTGTGGGAGCCATTCTCCACTTAAATTTACAGACCTGCTTCGTACTCCCACAGAAACACAGTCAGAAAATGACCCTCACACCAGGCATCCATCAGAAATCTGTGTGCAATTTGTCTTTATTATGAGGAAGAAAGGGTTGGCGGAGAGGCGGGTGGGAGGTGGAGGGGGAGAAATTAATTTGATGTCAGGTTTCAATTGTTGAGTTACTAATCTAATCAGTGACAACTTACTCTTTTAGATGTACTGCTTGGCTTTCCAAAAATTAGAAATATCCTCTTTTTCCAAAAGGCTGTTGGAAAGGAGATAATTACTCCAATACAATCTGTGCTTATTCTCAGAGTTGTGTTTTTTTTTTTTTTTTCTTTAAACACGACAACATTTCCTACATGTGTTCAGTGAAGCTGAAAATGCTATTTTGATAATGGGCCCACAGAACGTTTAACAGGCCTGGATGACAATGTGAGACTTTCTTAAGGAACGAGCAGGCAATGAAAAGCTATTATAGGAGTCATTAATGGGGACTGGGAGGTCTGCTGGAGACATCACTGCAATTCTCAGTTTTGCTGTTTTCTTAATAAGGCTCTTTGGAGATCAGATCCGAAGTGTGATCTTGCCAAAACCCAGAGCCCTCAGCCCTGTCCTTACTCATCCTGACCCTCCCAGTTGCCAAGATTGAACCCTCCTCCCTCAACACCCTCCGCATTTGATAAAGATTGACTGAGTACCTACCATGAGCCAATTTCCCCATTATGTGCTGGCAGTGAGTTGAAAACAGTCTTTGCCCCTACACTTCACAGCCCCGGAGGAAGGCAGATAGAAAAGAAGAGTCACAATCCCACGTGATGGGTTCTGTGATGGGGTAGCTCTGAGAGAGCAGAAAGTGGGGAGCAGCTAAAGTTCCTGGTCTTAAAAAATGAGTAGAATTTTCTCAGCATGAGAAACTGAGCCTCATTAATCAGGCTTCAGTCCCACACCGATCCCTGAACTGAGGCGAGAAGTATGAAATACACTCTGATTGGCCACATGGTCACGTACCTAGCCTTGGAAGTGACAGTAGAGTCAACCCCTGGAAAAAATTCATTGACTTAAAATAGGGGAGAGGTGGTTCTCCTTAGAATTAGGGGAGAAATTCTGTTCCCAGAAGCAGGGGGAGTAGATACTGAACAGGCTAAACTAGCAGCTGTCCACTAAGCAGGTAGGCACCTGCTACTCCCAACAGAGGTCATGCCATCTTTCAGCTCTGCAGCTACAAAAAGTCACAACTCCTGGAACTTGGTTCCAAAAGGAGTTACTTTCTATCAAACTAGTCTCAATAACCCTCCATTTCCAGTTCTCCCCAGAATAATGGGGAGCTTGCACCTCTAAGAGTGTGGACTTGGTTGTCCTTTCAGCAGGAAGAGAGGCTAAAATTACCTTGTTATTCATCCTGGTTTCCTAGAATAATAAAAAAAGAAAAGAAGACAAAATGGAGTATCTCAAGAAACTCTCCACCCGAATTAAACAAGAAGCCATGCAGAACATGTTACTCTGGAGAAGTATCTAAAACTCTAGAAGCCCTGAAAATGGAGCAATTCATTTTGTTAAGAAATGGCTGAAGAATCAAGTAAACTTATGGAGAGGTTATGCTAGGAGCTAGGCTATCATCCTTATAGAAATGAATCCTAGTAAGTGGCCCACATTAAAAAAACTGATGAGGCCGGGCGCAGTGGCTCAAGCCTGTAATCCCAGCACTTTGGGAGGCCGAGACGGGCGGATCACGAGGTCAGGAGATCGAGACCATCCTGGCTAACACGGTGAAACCCCGTCTCTATTAAGAAATACAAAAAACTAGCCGGGCGAGGTGGCGGGCGCCTGTAGTCCCAGCTACTCGGGAGGCTGAGGCCGGAGAATGGCGTGAACCCGGGAGGCGGAGCTTGCAGTGAGCTGAGATCCTGCCACTGCACTCCAGCCTGGGCGACGGAAGGGGGACTCCGTCTCAAAAAAAAAAAAAAAAAACTGATGAACAATTTGCTTACTCATCTGGTTCTTGGGGGTATGCAAAGTACCCATGCACATGTGTCTTTATGTTCCAGAAATGCCCCAGAATTGAGAAAGGTTGCATTTGATAATAAGAAAACCTGTCCCAAGAGATCAAGCAAATTCCAAAGTAGTCTTTAGGGGTGGGAATGTAAACCATAACAAGGGGATCCATTAGTGTCGACTGTATTCAAAGGATCATAATGAAATGGAAACAACTGCATTATCCAGCCAATTGAAGTCAAAATTCCCACGAGGGAAGGGTTATCTTTGCATGAGAAAACCATGATAAGTCCCTCTTAGGTCCAGACGCTCCTTAAGGTAGGGAGATTGTCTTTCTTGGGATAAAAGAAAAATATACTGACTTCCCTCCCACAACACTGAGGAGGGAAGAAGACAAACTAGAGAAGAAAGAGGGAGAAGGAAAAGTATAGAAGGAGGAAAGAAGAGAAAGCCTAGTGGATCCACAGCTAGTGAAGCTGTGCAATGTGTGCCAATCATTTGGAAAATGGGTATCTTTTTATCCCTTTAAATTAGTTTGTTCCTGTGATGGAAATCCTTCCTCCATTCTGAGTTTGACTGAAGCACATGGCTGTGTTTTCCTTGTGGTTGTTTTGGTTCGTAGGTCAGTTGATTTTGTTTGGTAGAAAGATGTGAAGAGGCTATATCTGACATCTAAATCAGTGTGGCTCAAAACAAAGATTGCATATTAGAGATCAGGAGGCCATGAGTAGGAAAAATTATGAAAACTCAGGGAGATCCTGGAGAAAGGTCACAGAAATGGATATTTGAGACCATCTTATCCCACTCCCAAGGGACAGGGAGGTTGACAACTGGGTTGAAAATCAAAAATTAAGAATGAATGAATTACTTTTATTTCAAGGTCTTTTCCACTGTAATATAAAATATCTTTTGACAAACCTGGGTAACTTCTATCTTTTTTTTTTTTTTTTTTTTTTTTTTTTTTTTTTTTTTTAGATACCAGACTTCTTAGTACCTTTAACTTTTTGCCTGTAATCAGACTCTCCAAACACCTTCTTCATTCTGAGACAATTCTCTCTGTCTTACATTATTCTATTTTTTATAGTAGTAGGTTTTCTATAGCAGCATTTTTCAAAAAACTTAGTGTAACATCTCTGACCATTTTGCCTGTGTCCTTATGCCCTATAGACCCGGAGGAAATCAGTAATGTGGAAAGGCCACAGCTGGAGATAGAGAGAGAACGTTAAGAGAGTCTGAGAAGAAAGTGGGAATTTTATTTCACAGAGCATGTGACAGCCTAGCCCCTGAGCTCCAAGTAAGCAGGAATCCTATCTGCCTTATTCATCCTCATCCCTGTGTCCTCAGGACCCAAGAAAATTGCTGGTGAAATATATAGGTGCTCAATAAATATCTGTCAAATGAATAAGTGAACAAGTGAACTCTTCAGAGCTTCATGAATTAAGTGTATGACCTAAGAATTAAGTATATGACCCTATGATTCATATCAATACAGAAACTAAGCCTCTAAGAAGTCAAGTGGAGTTCTCCACATCACAGAATGACAGGGCCAGGATAGGAATGGAAGAGGTTTTGGCTGCACAGCCTGCATTATTTGCAGCCTCACATACTACTCTCTCTTCCTACTTCAAGAGGTATCCTTCTGATCACCTTTGCCCCCAGCTTTCTGTTTCCAGTGATCTAATCCTCAAGCCCATTGCAACACTTAGAACGGTGGTCCTCCACCATTAGAAGGCATTAGAATCACCCAGAGCTGAACAAACGTGCAGGTTTTGGGGATTCAACCCTGAGAAATACTGATTTCGTAGTCGGCTCCACCCCCCAAAGTACTGATTTCATGGGCCTGAATGAGACTTTGGAATCTGACTTAACCTAGGTCCATTGCAGAACTAATCCCTTCATGGAGGGACCATTTTAGTAACCCACTCAGCTTCCTGCAGATCCCTTTCTTATTTTTTGTGTGTCCCTTGGAGCCTATTATTTTTTTAGGGGACCACCTTTGTGCTAGTTGAGCCTTGTGCTACTAGGACCACATTTACAAAAATCCAGAAGTTCCTAGGAAATTATGTTCTGCTGGAAACATTTAACTATTGAGATTTGAGTGAATTTTTATGGAAACTCAACTGCCTTACTTCAGGTCAGAACACTTCTGAGGTTTAACTTACCCTCCAGTTTCCCTGTGGGATCAGGCTGAAGTCAGCTTCCACAGGTCTGTGCCTGAGATCATGCCCTTGCTTGGCTTCCAACTCTTCACAGTCTGATTTTCACCCTGCTTACCAGCTTTCCTTTCATAAGTTACCTACAAATGAATCCTCATCTCAGAATCTGTTTCTGGACAGTCAAACCCAAAACACACTTCCTGTCTTTAGTTTTTTATTGCTTATATCCTACCCTGCCCAAACTTGGTCTTCCAGAAAGTTGAATATGAACAATTCAACTCAAAATCAACACATTTTGAAGCTTGAAAGTAGGTTTTCCCCTCTCCCTGAAGATTATACCTATTTTGAGCTGACCATCTTTGAAACTGGTGGAGGCAGGTTAGAAAGTGGAAAGAGGTGTGCCTCTGTTCCAAGGGACAAAAATCTTATATCCGATACTAAGAGTCAGAAGACTGGGCTCTTAATTGCCTCTGGAGTCTGATGCAAGATTGAGGCCATCTCCTTCCATAAGAGTTCCCCTTCTATATGACCAACCTGAAGCCAGACCCATCGGCATAGACCTCACTAGGTTTAGCCCCTATTTTTCCTCCTTACCCCTGTAGAAATGCACATGACCTCTTTATGAAGACCCTGAAGTTTATCTGTCATTATTTTTTGCATTTTCAAAAAATAATAGAGAGAATAGAAAATCTATCTATTTATAGGGAACTGCATGACTGTGTGACACATCTCCCTGTTGTGAAATCCAAGCTACTGTCATAAAACATTTAGAAACAAAAAGGGAAGAGAAGAATAAGGTGGTCCGAAGAGGAAGCTCTTGCTATGTATTTGCATTTCTATGGAAACAGTCTTGGGCAGACATGGCTTTGGTCCTCTGTGGTCAGAGGGACATGAAGTCAGGTGCCTGGCAGCTGGTCAGAGGCTGCTGCAGCAGCAATTTGCAGGGGACAGAATGGCATAAGACAACAGACTCCCAGAGGCCTCCAAATCTCCCAACAACAGGGACCAGGAACTTGTGGGTTTATCTCTCCAAATACCCAGCTAGTCCTGTGGCAGTCTCCCTCCATGTGCACTTGCAAGTGGGCATCCTTGCCATTTTCTCCCTCCCCCTAAAAGCACTGTGCAAAAGAACATGAGATGCAGACATCAGAGAGAGAAGACAGATGGACTTCTATAAGACCAGTGGCTACACGATAAGGAGAATAACATTTTATGTTTATTATTAATAAATAGAACAGGTACAGTTGCCACCAGTAATTAAAGGATGGTTATGTCTCAATTATTCAGCTTAATAGGGGAAAAAAAAGAAAGACCAAAAAAAAAAAAAAAAGACTATTTTGGAAACTGATGAAAAAAACAGATAACGAGAGTCAATATACATTCCTGATTAGGAAACAAAAAGATAAACAAATCTTATTAAAGTAAACATAGGAAAAAATGTTGACTATGATAATGCTACTAGAGTTTGACAACAAAATCATACCTTATTAAAGTATAATAAAATCATTCCCAGTGAGACAAAACAGTAGAAAAAGTAGACTGACATCATTATAGTTTATTATTGTTCTACAAGTTCTAGTAACCACAATAGGATAAGGAAAAAAATGTTTAACTATTAATAAAGCAAAGCTAAAATTGTCCCTCCTTGCAGATGAATTTTTCTGTATGGAGAAATCAAAAAGACTTAACAAAAAAAATTAATGGGATTTTAAGAAAAGTAGAAGGTATGTGTTTAATATACATATATGTTGAATGCCTACTGCATGCCTTTGAACCATGGGGTATCATTTTAATTCTCATTCATACTGGCAAGATAGGTTTAATCTTCTTTTCCTACAGATGACACAATTCAGATCTGGAGAAATTTAGTACCTTAGTCAGAGACGGTTTCTAACTGCTACAACATGAACTCAGTGATGACTTTCTTACAGCTCACATTCTTCATATACTAGCCCAGTGTGATTATTACTATTAATATGTTACTATATTAACAACATTAATAATAGCTTAAAAGGCACTCTTTAATAAGTACATCTTATATGCCATGCATTGCACTATGAATGAATGAATAATCTCTTTCCCCCCAAACACCAGCAAATGTTTCTCAGAGTTTCCATGGCCAAAATATACTTCTTCAATAAATAAAATTTTAACACCATCAAATTAATTGCTTTCTTTAAATATTATTAATCATGTATAATCTATGAGCAGACAGATATATCATTTGGAACAAGAAGTGATCCAAAAAATGAAGAAACTAAAATATACAGGGAGAGTGACATCAGCAAGATGACCGAATAGGACTTTCCAGCACTCATCCCCTTGGAGGAACATCAATTTGAACAATTTATCCTTGCACAAAAATAATTTCATAACAGGTAAGGAAACTCAGGTGAGAGATTACAGCAACTGGAAGTAGCACAGAAATAAGAAATGACACATTGAAGAGGGTAAGAAGGATACCTTCACATTATCTGAGTCACCCCTCCCTTAAGCCTGGACAGCACAACATGGAGGGATAACCTCCACATGTAGGAGGGAAAGTGAAATAAGCACCTGGCTTTGCCACAAACCCCAGCACCAGGCCTGCTTCAATGAAATTCAGCACTAAGCCAGCCTCCACAGCCCCAGACTCTAAGTCAGCACCCATGGATCATACCTCCAGGCCTACCCTACTGTCAGGCCAGCCCCATGGCCCCAGAATCCAGGCCATTCTCCACAGCCCCATAATGACACCCAGGGACCCACCTTCCAAGACCTCCTCAATGCCAGAGCAACACCTGCAGATGTCAGTTCCAGGCTGGCCCATGAAGCCTCAGACGTCTGGCTAGTTCAGCCACCCCAGACTCTAGGCCAGCTGCCATAACCCCAGACTCCAGGTCAGCCCCTGTAGCCCCAGACTCCAGGCTGGCCCCAGTGGCCCCAGGACTAGACCAGCAACTGTAGACCCAGAAACGAGGTTCACCCCTGCAGACTCACTTTCTAGGCCCACCACAGTACCAAGCTAGCCCTGAGAGACTCAAGTTCCAGGACTATCTCCGTGAATCCAGGTGGCAAGCCTATTCCAACAAAAGGCCATCCCCTGATGACTCAGGCTCAAGGCCCATTTCAGCACCAGGCTGGCTCTTATGGACCCAAGATCCAGGCCCAACCCCCACAGACTCAGCTTTAAGCAGGTCACTGTTGACCCAGGTACCAGATCTGCCCACATTCTGACCCAGACACCAGGCCAGCCTGCCCTAGGACTCTAGCAGCAAACCCACCACTGGGACTTACAAAATAGTCAACTCAGAATCTCAGAACTCAACTCAGACTGGAGGGTTTTCCCTGCCAAAGCCAATCTGTAAAACCTGGAATAGGTGCCTACTTCTTTGAATGTACAATCATAAGCACATGGCCAGAAGGGTAAAAAATTATCTGTGAAACATGACACCACCAAATGAACAAGATAAAGCACTAGCAACTAACTCTAAAGAAAAGGAGATATATGCTTGACACAGAATTCAAAATAATTGTCTTGAAGTTCAGTGAGCTACAAGAAAACACAGACAACTAAACATAATCATAAAAGCACTACCTCAACAAAATTTGAAGTTCAACAAATGGAAACCATAGAAGTGAACCAAACAAAAATTCTGGTGCTGAAGCATACAGTACCTTAACAGGAAAATTCCATAGACAGCTTTAACAGCAAACTCCATCAAGCAGCAGGAAAAAAAAAATCAATGAGATAAAAACATGTCATTTAAAATTACCTAGTCAGATAAACAAAAAGAAATAAAAATGAAAAAGAATAAATAAAGCCTACAAAAATTATGAAACACCATCAAGTGAACCAATATACACTTTATAGAATTCTCACAAAGAGCACAGAAAGGGGAAGAAAGCTTATTATAAAAAAAAAAATAGGAAATTTCCCAAACTGAAGAGGGAAATAAATATCTAGAATCTTGAAGCCCAAAGAACCTGAAATAAATTAAATATAAAGAGATCTTCACTGAAACATAATCAAATTCTCATAAGTCAAAGACAAAGAGAAAAATTGAGAAACAACACAAGAAAGAAAAATTGTCACATACAAGGGAATCTTAATAAAATTACCAACAGATTTCTCAGCAGAAAACTTGCAGGCCAGGAGAGAGTAGAATGATATATACAAAGTACTGAAAGAAAACAACTGCCAACCAAGAATACTATACTCAGCAAGTCTTCAGAAATGAAGAGAGATAAGGATGTTTCCAGACAAACAAAAGCTATGAGAGTTCATCATTAGTAGAGCTGCCTTACAAGAAATGTTAAAGCAAGCTCTTCAAAGTGAAACAAAAGGGTGGGAACTAGAAACATGAAATCATTTGAAAATATAAAACTCACTGTAAAAATAAGAATACAGTGGAGTTTAGATTACTCTAATACTGTAAGCGTGATGCATAAATCACTTTTTAAGTCTAACATAAAAGCTAAAAGATTAAAGTATTAAAAATTGTGGTCATCAAATAATGTGATAATGGGTACACACTACATAAAAGAGATACATTGTGATATCAGTAACACGAAATGTGGGGAGATGAATAAAGCATAAAGTTTTGTATGTGGTCAAAGTTAAGATGTTATCAGCTTAAAACAGATTGTTATAACTACATGATGTTTTATGTAAGCCTTGTGTTAACTATAAAAAATCCTATAGTAGATATGCAAAAGAGAAAGAGAAAGAAATCAAAGGATACCACACAAAAAAATCTATCAACTCTAAAAGGAGGGCAGCAAGAGAGGAGGCATGAAACAAAAGAACTACAAAACAGTCAGAAAACAATTTTTAAAATAACCATAGTAAGTCCTTACCTATCAGTAATTACTTTAAATGTAAACGGATTAAATTCTCCAATCAAAAAAATATATAATGTCTAAATAGATTTTTAAAAGCAAAATTCAACTATATTCTTCCTATAAGAGACTCACTTTAGCATTAAGGAAACATATAGTCTGAATGTAAAGAGATGGAGATAAAATATTCCATACAAACAATCACCAAAAGAGAGCAGAGGTGTCTATATTAACATCAGACAAAATAGATTTTAGTCAAAAGCTGTCACAAGAGACAAAGAAGATTGTTGATAAAAAGGTCAAATTATCAAAAGGATATAACAATTGTAAGTATATATACACACATATCTACATATATACACACACATATATACGTGTGTGTGTGTGTGTGTATATATACATATCCAACATCAGTTTTCTCTGTCTGAAATGCTCTAAGCTGACTTGAATAGACATTTCTCGAAAGAAGACAAATAATTGGCAGGTATATGAAAAAATATTCAACATCATTAATCATTGGAGAAATGCAAATTAAAATCAAAACGAAGTATCACCTCAAACTCATTTGATAATGGCTATTATCAAAGAGACAGAAGATAACAAATGGTGACAAGAATGTGGAGAAAAAGGAACCCTTTATATTCAGTGAGAATGTAAATTAGTAGAACCAGTATGGAAAATAGTGTAAAGGTTTCTCAAAATAAAAAATAAAAAAGAATTATCATATGACCTAGAAATCCTACTTCTGGATATAAATGCAAAGGAAATAAAATCAGCATGTTGAGGAGATATCTGCATTCCCATATTCATTCCATATCTTGGCTATTATTCATAACAACCTGCTTATTTTATAGCCCTATGGCCTTGAGTGAACATAGGCAGTAACCAAGTAGTGGTTACAGTGGACTTTGGGTGAGACCTGGTGCTGTGTTGGCTTCCAGTCTAACCTAACCCAGCCCTAGTTGTGGTGGCCACAGGGGCATGGGTATTACTGGGTATTATTGGGTATTATTCATAGTAGCCAAGACATAGAATCAACATTAAGTGTCCACTGATGTATGAATGGGTAAATAAATCGTAATACACACACACACACACACACACAATGAGATACTATTCAGCCTTTAAAAATAAAGAAATTTTGTCATTTCAGACAACAGAGGAAACATGGATAAGCCTAAAGGACATTAGATTATGCTAAGTGAGATAAGCCAGGAACAAAAAAGGCAAATACGTGGGCCTTAAGTGAGACTCTGAGATGCTCTGGGGGAAGCATAACCCATCCCTAGCTGTTGTGGCTATGGGGAAAGATTCCATCTGCTTGAGAAAAGTAAAGGGGCATTTGTCTTGCACCTTAGGTACCAGCTCAGTCACAGTGGGGTAGAGCAACAGGCAGCGTCTGGGGTCCCCAGTTCTAGGCATTGACTCTTGGATGGTATTTCTAGACCTGCTCTGGGCCAGAGGGGAGCCCACCACCCTGAATGGTGAGTCACAGGCCTGGCAACGTTCACCACAAGCTGAGTGAAAAGACCTTGGCCCTTAAGGAAACATCAGTGGAAGCCTGCCTATATTCCTCATGGACCTGGGTGCTGGTGGCCATAAGGTGAGGCTCCTCTGTCTATAGAAAGGGGAGGGAAGAATGGGAGGGACTGCATCCTGTGGTTTAAGTACTAGCTCAGCAGCAGTACAAAAGAAAACAGGTAGATGCCTAGGGTTTTTTTCTCTAGTCTCCAGACTTCTCAAGTCCTGGATGGCATCTATGGACTGATTCAGGGGCAAGGGCAACTCACTGCCATGAAGGGAAGGATACAAGCCTGTCTGTCTTCACCACCTGCTGATTGTACAGCCCTCGGGCCTTGAGTGAACATAGGCAGTAGCCAAGTAGTGGTTACAGTGGACCTTGGGTGAGACTTGGTGCTGTGCTGGCTTTAAGTCTGACCTAGCCCAGCCCCAGTGGTGGTGGCCACAGAGGTATGTGTGTCACCCCCACTCCAGTTCCAGGTGTCTCAGCACAGAGAGAAAGAGACGCTGTTTGTATGGGAGAACGTAAGGGAAGAGAAGAAGACTTTCTACCTGATAATCCAGAGAATTCTTTTGGATCTTATCCAAGATAATCAAGGCAGTACCCCTATGAGTCTGCAAATACCACAGTGTTACTGGGCTTGGGGTTCCCCCTAATGCAGATACAGCTTAGATCATAACATTCAAGTCCTTTCAAATATCTAGAAAGCTTCCCCAAGAAGGACAGCTACAAATAAGCCCAGATAGTGAAGACTATGAAATACCTAACTCTTCAATGCCCAGATACTGATAAACATCTACAAGCATCAGCATCCATCCAGGAAAACATGACTTCACCAAACAAACTAAATAAGACAACAGGGACTAGTCCTGGAGAAACAGAGATATGTGACCTTTCAAACAGAGAATTCAAAATTGCTGTTTTGAGGAAATTCCAAGAATTCAGGATAACACAGAGAAGGAATTCAGAATTCTATCAGATACATTTAACAAGCAGATTGAAATAGTTAAAAAGGATCAAGACAAAATTCTGGAGTTGAAAACTACAACTGACATGCTGAAGAACACATCAGAGTCTTTTAACAGCAGAATTGATAAAGCAGAAGAAACAATTAGTGAGCTTGAAGACAGGCCATTTGAAAATGCACAGTCAGAAGAGACAAAAAGAAATAAAAAAGAATGAAGCAAGCCTACAAGATTCAGAAAATGGCCCCAAAAGGTAAAATCTGAGAGTTATTAAAAGGAAGTAGAGAAAGAGATAAGGGTAGAAAGTTTATTCAAAGGGATAATAACAGAGAATTTCTCTAGAGAAAGGTATCAATATCCAAGTAAAAGAAGGTTATAGAACACCAAGCAGATTTAACTCAAAGATGACTACCAGATGCCATTTAATAATCAAATTCTCAAAAGTTAAGTATAAGGAAAGAACCCTAAAAGCAGCAAGAGAAAAGAAACAAATGACGTAACAATGAAGCTCCAGTGCATCTGGTAGCAGATATTCAGCAAAAACCTTATGAAACAGCAGAAAGTGGCATGACATATTTAAAGTGCTGAAGGAAGACATGTTTACCCTAGAATAATATATCTTGTGAAAACATTCTTCAAACGTGAAGGAGAAATAAAGACTTTCTCAGAAAAACAAAAGCTGAAGAACTTAACCAACACCAGACCTGCCCTACAAGAAATGCTAAAGGGAGTACTTCAATCTGAAATAAAAGGACATTAATGAGCAACAAGAATTTTTTTGGGCTGGGTGCTGTGGCTCACGACTGTAATCCCAGCACTTTGGGAGGCTGAGGAGGGTGGATCATGAGGTCAGGAGATCAAGACCATGCTGGCTAACACAGTGAAACCCCATCTCTACTAAAAATACAAAAAATTAGCCAGGCGTGGTGGTGGACGCCTGTAGTCCCAGCTACTTGGGAGGCTGAGGCAGGAGAATGGCATGAACCCAGGAGGCAGAGCTTGCAGTGAGCCAAGATTGCACCACTATACTCCAGCCTGTGTGACAGAGTGAGACTCCGTCTCAAAAAAAAAAGAATTTTTCCAAAGGTACAAAATTTACTGGTAATGTAAGTACATAGAAAAAACACAGAATATTATAACACTGTAACTGTGGTGTTTAAACTCATCTTAAGTAGAAACACTAAAAGATGAGTAAATCAAAAATAATAACTATAATACAACAACTTTTCAAGACATAGACACTACAATAAGATATAAATAGAACAAAAAGTTTAAAAGTGGGGGAACAAAGTTAAGGTGTATAGTTTTTATTAGTTTCCTTTTTGCTTATTTGTTTATGCAAACAGTATAATGTTTTTATCAGATTAGAAAAATGGGTTATAAGATAGTGTTTGCAAGCCTCATGGCAACTTCAAATATAAAAAAACAACAGATACAGAAAAAATAAAAAGCAAGAAATTAAATCTAACTAGCAGAGAAAGTCACCTTCACTCAAAGGAAGAGGAAAGAAAAGAAAAAAAAAGAAAAGGAAAGAAAAAAGAAAGAAAGAAAGAGAGAAAAAAGAAAAAAGAAAGAAAGAAAGAGAGAAAGGTAAGGAAAAAAAAAGAAATAGAGAGAGAGCAAGAAAGAAGGAAAAGAAAGAAAGAAAGAAAGGCCACAAAACAACCAGAAAACAAATAACAAAATAATAAAATGTCAGGAGTAAGTCTTTACTTATCAATAATAACATTGAATGTAAATGGACTAAACTCTCTGATCAAAAGACATGGAGTTGCTGAATGGATAAGAAACAAGACCTAGTGATCTGTTGCCTACAAAAAACACACTTTACCTATAAAGACACACATAGACTGAAATAAAGGGATAGAAAAGGATATTCCATGCTAATGGAAACCAAAGAAGAGCAGAAGTAGTTACACTTATATCAGACAAAATAGATTTCAAGACAAAAACTATAAGAAGAGACAAATAAGGTCACTATATAATGGTAAAGGGGTCAATTCAGCAAGATGATATATCAATTGTAAATATGTATGCACCCAAAACCAGAGCACCCAGATATATAAAGCAAATATTATTGCAGCTAAAGAGAGAGATAGACCTCAGTACAACAATAGCTGGAGACTTCAAAACCCCACTTTCAGTATTGCACAGATCTTCCAGACAGAAGATCCACCAAGAAACATTGAACTTAATCTGCACTATAGTCCAAATGGACCTAATACATATTTACAGAACAATTTTATTCAACTGCTGCAGAATACACATTCTTTTCCTTAGCACATGGATCATTCTCAAGGATAGAACATATGTTAGGTCACAAAACAAGTCTTAACATATTCAAAAAAACTGAGATAATATCAAGCATCTTCTCTGATATATCAAGCATCTTCTCTGATAACAATGGAATAAAACTAAAAATCAACAAGAGGAATTTTGGAAATGATACAAATACATGAAAATTAAATGATATGATCCTGAATGACCAGTGGGTTAATAAATAATTTAAGAAAGAAATTGAAAAATTTCTTGAATCAAATGATACTGGAAACAACATATCAAAACCTGTGTGATACAGAAAAAGCAGTACTATGAGGGAAATTTATAGCTATAAGTGCCTAAATTAAAAAAGAACAAAAACTTCAAGTAAACAACCTAAGGCTGCATCTTATGGAACCAGAAAAGCAAGAGCAAACCAAACCCAAAATTAGTAAATAAATAATAAAGATCAAAGCAGAAATAAATAAAATTGAAATGAGAAAGAAACACAGAAGATCAACAATACAAAAAGCTGGTTATTTGAAAAGTTAAGCAAAAATGACAAGCCTTTAGCCAGACTAACAAGGAAAAAGAGTGTAGACCCAAATAAATAAAATTAGAGATAAGAAAGGACACAATATTCAACTGATAACACAGAAATTCAAAGGATCATTGGTGGCTACTATGGAGAACTATATGCCAATAAACTTGAAAATCTAGAATAAATTGACAAATTTCTATACACATACAACCTACCAAGATTGAACCATGAAGAGATCAAAAACCTGAACAGACTAATAATAAGTAATGAAACGGAAATAACAATAATAAAAAAAAAATTCCAGCATAGAAAAGACTGTGACTCAACAGTTTCATGGCTGAATCCCACCAAACATTTAAAGAGGAAATAATGCCAATTCTACCCAAACTATTCTGAAAGCTAGAAGAAAAGGGAATACTTCCAAATTCATTCTATGAGACCACTATTACCCTGATACCAAAACAAGACAAAGGCACACCAAATAGGAAAACTATAGGCCCATATCACTGATAAATGTCGATGCAAAATTCCTCAACATAATACTAGCAAACTGAATTCAACAACACATTAAAAACATCATCATAATCTAGTGGGATTTATCCCTGGGATGCAAGCATAGTTCAACATACACACAAATCAATCAATGTGATACATCATAACAACAGAATGAAGGACAGAAGCCATATAATTATTTAAATTGATGCTGGAAAAGTGTTTGATAAAATTCAACAGCCTTCATGATAAAAACCTTAAAAAAAAAACTGGGTATAGCAGGACTATACCTCAACATAATAAAAGCCATATATGACAGACCTGCAGCTAGTATTACACTGCATAGGGAAAAACTGAAAGCCTTTCTTCAAAGATTTGGAACACAACAAAGATGCCCATTTTCATCACTGTTATTCAACATAGTATTGGAAGTCCTAGCTAGAGCAATCAGACAAGACAAAGAAACAAAGGGCATCCATATTGGAAAAAGGTCAAATTATCCTTGTTTACAGATCATGTGATCTTATATTTGGAAAAACCTGAAGACTCCACCAAAATAATTAGAAATGATAAACAAATTCAGTAAAGTTGCAGGATACAAAACTCAGTAACATTTTATATGCCAACAGTGAACAATTCGAAAAAGAATTCAAGAAAGTAATCATATTTACAATAGCCATAAATAAATTAAATACCTAAGAATTTGCTTAACTAAATATGTGAAAAATATCTACAGTGAAAACTATAAAGCATTGATGCAAGAAATTGAAGAGGACATTAAAAAACAGAAAGATATTCCATGTTCCTGGATTAGAAGAATCAATATTGTTAAAATGTCTATACTTCTCAAAGCAATCTATAGATTTGATGCAATCCCTATCAAAATATCAATGACATTCTTCACAGAAATAGAAAAAAAAATTAATTTATATGAAACCACAAAAGACCCAGAATAACCAAAGCTATCCTAAGCAAAAATAATGAAACTGAAGGAATAACATTAATAACATTATCTGACTTCAAATTATGTTGCAGAGCTATGGTATCAAAATAAGCATGGTACTAGTATAAAAACAGGCACATGGGCCAGTTTAACAGAATAGAGAACTCAGAAATAAATCCGCACATCTACAGTGAGCACATTTTCAACAAAAGGACAGTCTCTTCAGTAAATGGTGCTGGGAAAACTGGATATCCATATGCAGAAGAATGAAACTAGACCCCTATCTCGCGCCATATAAAAACAAAAACAAAAATAAATGGATTCAAGACTTAAATTCAAGACCTCAACATATAAAACTACCAAAAGGAAACATTGGGGAAACTCCAGGGTATTGGAGGGGGCAAAGAAAACTTCTTGCGTAATAACCCACAGGCACAGGCAACCAAAGCAAAAATGGATAAATAGGATCATATCGAGTTAAAAAGTTTCTACCCAGCAAAGGATGCAATCAACAAAGTGAAGAGATGACCCACAGAATGGGAGAAAATATTTGCAAACTACCCATATGACAAGGGATTAATAACCAGAATACATAAGGAGCTCAAACAACTCTAGAAAAAAAAATTAATCATGTAATTAAAAAATGGACAAAAGATTTGAGTAGCTATTTCTCAAAAGAAGACATACAAATGCCAAACAGGTATATGAAAAGGTACTCAACATCATCAATCATCAGAGAAAAAAATCAAAACTGCAATGAGATATCATATCACTCCAGTTAAAATGGCTTTTATCCAGAGGACAAGCAATAACAAATGCTAGCAAGGATGTGGAGAAAAGGGAACCCCCACTGCTGATGGGAATGTAAATTAGTACAACCACTGTGGAGAACAGTTTGGAGTGTCCTCAAAAAACAAAAATAGAGCTACCATATTATCCAGCAATCCCACTGCTGGGTATATACCCAAAAGAAAAGAAATCAGTATTTCAAAGAGATATCTGAACACCTATATTTGTTGCAACACTAGTCACAATAGTCATAATTTGGAAACAACCTAATTGTTTATCAACAGATAAATGAATAAAGAAAATGTGGTACATATACACAATGGAGTACTATTTGACCATAAAAAAGAATTAGATCTTGTCATTTGCAACAACATGAATGGAACAACTTTCATTATATTAAGTGAAAAAAGCCAAGCACAGAAAGACAAACATTGTATATTCTCACTTATCTGTGGGAGCTAAAAATTAAAACAATTGAACTCACAGAGATGGAGGGTAGTAGGATGGTTATCAGCAACTGGAAAGGGTAGTGGGGTTGAGGAGTAATTGGAGATGGTTAATGGGTACAAAAAATAGAAAGAATTAATAAGACCTAGTATTTGTTAGTGCAACAGAATGGCCGTAGTAAAAAATAATTAAATTGTACCTTTAAAAATAACTAAATGAGTATAACTGGACTGTTTGAATCACAAAGGATAAATACCTGAGATGATGAGTGCCCCATTTACCCTGATGTGATTATTATATATTGCATGGCTGTGTGAAAATATTTCATGTACCCTATAAATATACACCTACTATATACTCACAAAGAATTAAAACAAAAAAAAATGTTGAAAAAGGCAAATACATTATTATCTCACTTATATGTGAAATCTAAAAAAGTCACACTCAAAGAAGCAGAGACAGTAGTATAGTGGTTTCAGAGGCTGGTAACAGGTCAAAGGGAGCAGAAATGGGGAGACGTTTGTTAAAGGATATAAAGTTTTGGTGAGGATAAATACATTCTGGAGATCTATTGTACAGCATGGTGATTTTAGTTGATAATAATCTATTATACACTTGAGAACTGCTAAGAGAGTAAATTTTAAATGTTCACACCACAAAAAAATAAGTATGTGAAATGATGAATATGTTAATTAACTTTAACTATTTAACAATGTGTATATATATCCATCAAATCATACACTGTAAATATACACAATTTTTATTTGTCAATAATGCCTGAATAAACCCAGAACAAAATAAAAATGAAAAAATGTTACCCTAAATAATTTAATCAAATTTAATTTGTAGATGCTTTACCTGATATCCCTAACAAATTTTCAAGAAACATATTATTTTTATTGTTAAAATAAAGGAGGTTGAGAAGGATAGGAAGCTTTGCCCAAAATCCCATAGTTAGAAGCAAGATACAAACCTAGATCTGTCTCTCACCTCCTGCTTTCCTTCCGTGATTTAGACTTCAGTTTTCTAGTCAATTATCACAAACTTATCTCACAGGGACATACTCCAGTAGACTCCAGGAACCCATTCACTCCTAGAGTAAAATTGAGTGTTTGGCCCGGAGAAAATGGGAGATCCTTTCTCCACACAAAAACGTAGCTACCCAAAACCACACCATCAGGGCCAAGTGCCATTTATGGAGCACTTACCATGCGTCAGGCACTTTACTAAACAAACTCAATTTTTTTTTTTTTTTTTTTTTAATTTATTTATTTATTATTATTATACTTTAAGTTGTAGGGTACATGTGCATAACATGCAGGTTTGTTACATATGTATACTTGTGCCATGTTAGTCTGCTGCACCCATCAACTCGTCATTTACATCAGGTATAACTCCCAATGCAATCCCTCCCCCCTCCCCCCTCCCCATGATAGGCCCCGGTGTGTGATGTTCCCCTTCCTGAGTCCAAGTGATCTCGTTGTTCAGTTCCCACCTATGAGTGAGAACATGCGGTGTTTGGTTTTCTGTTCTTGTGATAGTTTGCTAAGAATGATGGTTTCCAGCTGCATCCATGTCCCTACAAAGGACGCAAACTCATCCTTTTTTATGGCTGCATAGTATTCCATGGTGTATATGTGCCACATTTTCTTAATCCAATCTGTCACTGATGGACATTTGGGTTGATTCCAAGTCTTTGCTATTGTGAATAGTGCTGCAATAAACATACGTGTGCATGTGTCTTTATAGCAGCATAATTTATAATCCTTTGGGTATATCCCCAGTAATGGGATGGCTGGGTCATATGGTACATCTAGTTCTAGATCCTTGAGGAATCGCCATACTGTTTTCCATAATGGTTGAACTAGTTTACAATCCCACCAACAGTGTAAAAGTGTTCCTATTTCTCCACATCCTCTCCAGCACCTGTTGTTTCCTGACTTTTTAATGATCGCCATTCTAACTGGTGTGAGATGGTATCTCATTGTGGTTTTGATTTGCATTTCTCTGATGGCCAGTGATGATGAGAAAAAAACAAACAACCCCATCAAAAAGTGGGCAAAGGATATGAACAGACATTTCTCAAAAGAGGACATTCATACAGCCAACAGACATATGAAAAACAAACTCAATTTATACTCACACAGCGGCCCAAATAAGGAGATACTGTCACTATCCTTTTGCCACTGAGAAAGCTAAAACTAAGAGAGAAGTGATTTGCCCAAGGTCAAACGTTTAGTAAATAGGAGAAACAAGATTTTCACCTAGAGCTACCTGAAGTCCAACCAATTCATCCAGATATTCCATTGTAATGTTAAATGCTAGGGCCAATGTGCTCACAATGAGCTTCTACCCTACCTCTAATCCCTGCATCATGCAAATTCTTAAGATTTACCTCCAAGGAGCTCTGACATACAGGGACTGGGAAAGCCCCAAGAGCTCAACAAATACACCCTGTGACTGTTAGGTTCATTAACTGTGAGACCCCTAGGCCCTGAGAGTTCTGCTGATTCGGCTGGGATTTAGTCACAAAGACCCACACCCAGACAAAAAGCAAGTTAAGTCCACTTTGCTTTTCTCTGGAAATAGCAGCATTTGCGTTCCCTGTCCATATATGGCCAGATCATGTAGACTGGGGACAAGATTCAGTAGAATGGAGTATCTACTGTGGACTGACTCTATCGTGGAAGACGGTCTCTCTCAGGAACTAGAGACATGAGCTTGTGCCTGTGAAAGGAAGCGTCTGGTCACTTTTCCTACTCAGCTATGACGGCCAGTGAGACAGTTTAATAAACAGGCAGATCCAAAGAAGTTAGGATAAGAAGAGGAAGGAAATAGCTTTCTCTAGAGCTGGAGTGAGCTACCAGCCTGTATCAAATGTGCCCCATTTATGTGGCAAGTTCTGCTGATAAATAACCTTGTCTGCTCTCTCCTGCTGAGGAATTCCTGATATGAACTGTCAAACATCCACATCCTTCCTGTAATCCACCTCCTGTGTGAAGCAGAGATTTCTTCTGGAAGTAAAGCCAGCCTTGCCATCTTGGCTGCCAGGTTGGCATTAGAATAGTGGAATCTTGTAAGCTGCAACCCCTGCCCCCCCGCCCCCCCGCCCCACAACCAGAGAGATGCCACCACGTTGTGCTGGGTCTGCTGTTTCCAGCAAAACAAGCTCATGTGTGGTTCACTGCCTTCCCTGGAATGTCCGGGAGCAGGAAGAAGGGGTCCTCCTGCCAGACTCCCCAGTTTCACTCTCTTCGCTTCTCTGGAAAATTTTATCTCATGGAACCTTGTACCTTGCTTTCAGGATGACCAGGAATATTCTGTGGAAGTGGAAAGTTAAGGAAGATATAATGCATGTTGGTGCAGACAACACCAGTCTCTGAATGCTGGGCCATTAAAACCTTGTGAGTACACAGCATATCTGTAGAAAAGTCTGTAGTGGCAAACACTTCTTGTTGAACTCTTGTATTTCTAGCTAGTGATGATTTCCAGCTCTGCCCAATTGATCTGTCTAGAGAGGATGGCAGGGCTTCAAATCTAAAAGTCCAATTAAAAGGCCCCGGGATACAACCTCCCCCCCAAAAAAGTACCTATATATTGATTTTTTTATGAGAAGCTGATACCCACAGCACTCTATAACAGTGACTGTCTTCCCAAATATACCTTGCTTTCAGGAAATCAAGGTTAATATATGTCAGGGTGGGTGGAGATCAGATAGAGCCTGTGTGTACAGTGATAGTGTGGCTCATTCATTTATCATGCAGTTACTCAGGCAGCAAATATTTATCAAACACCACAGGTGGGCAAGAACATCTATTCAGCACAATGCGGGTGATAATAGGGGATGCAGAATTGTTACTGGGTCACAGAGGCAGGCATCTAACCTAGCCTAGCTGTTGGGAAGCAGGGATGCCTTCCCCAAGAGGGTAACACGTAAGCTGAGATGTGGAAGATGAGTAAAAACATGTGCAAAGGCCTAGGTCCTGAATCTGAGGAATGTGAAGAAGTTCAGGGTGACTACAAGGTAGCAATTGCTACATGAAGAAAAGTCTCATTAACTAAGCAAAGTACGTATTACACCAGATTGAGCCCTATGGGGTGTCATTGAGATATTTTTAGAAGGGAATCGTGTGGGGAAAAAAATGGGTGTTTACAAAGGCTCACCTGACTGCAGTGTAAAGAATTGATGGGAGGGGTGATCCAGGTGTCTGGGGAGCCTGTTGAGAAGGCTTTGCAGTGACCTGAGACAACGATAATGAAAGGCACATCTATGTGTTGTCAGTGAAATAGAGATAACTGGATGGATTGTGACTTATTTAGGAGCTATCATTTAAAATAAAACTTGGACATATCAATTATTTCAATTTTAGATGGTGTGGTGCACTGAGTAATGGCCTCCCAAAGATGTCCACATCCTAATTCCTGGAATCTGTGAATACATATTTACGTTATATGGTGGAAGATATCATGAAGATGTTGTTAAATTAAGAACCTTGAGATGGGGATATTACCCTGGATTATCCTGGTTGGCCCAATCTAATCAGAAGTGTCCTAATAAGGGAAAGAGGAAGGCAAGATAGTCTGGATCAAATGGAGATCAATGTGAAGACGCTTTGCTGCTGGCTTTGAAGATGAAGGAGGTGGGCAGGAATCAAGGAAAGCAGGTGGCTTCCAGAAGTCAGAAAATGCAATGAAACGTTCTCCCCCTACAGCCTCAGAGAGAACCCAGCCCTGTCAATTCATTTCAGACTTGTGACCTCTAGAACCGGAAAATAATGAATTTTTGTTGTTTTAAGCCACTACGTGTAGTAATTTGTTATCTTAACAGGAAACCAATACAGATAGGAAGACTAAGTCCTGGCCTCTGATAGACATGTAATAAGTATGTGTTTAGTCAATGCACAAATGAGGCTTAGAGAGGTCTAGTGGATGCTCTAAAGTAACAAGGCTCCCAAGTTCTCAAACTTACATGGAAAGTTGAAAATCCCCCTTACCTGATAATAGTGGTTAACTCAAGATGTGGGACTTGGGGACAGGAGGAGAAGGGAGACTTACTTTTCACTACAGCTTATTATACTATCTGAATTTGTCACCCTGTGCACATATTGCCTATTTAAGAAAAGTTAATGACCCTTGTCTTCAAGTCTGAGGGATAAGACAGGTGTATAGATCAAAATAGAAAAGAAAGTAATCAGTAACCGCATGCCACATTTGAAGGTAGGTATTGGGACAATTCAATATGTTTGGATATGCTCAGTTAATTAAATCTGAATTCCAGTGCCTATATGCTCAAGTTACCATCCACCCACTCTCTTTCTCTTCTCCTTCAAAGGTTTCAACTCTAAAAATAGTTTACATCTATACTGCCCTGTCCCTTCTTAGCCCCATGAAGTTTTGCATGTACTCTGCCCCAAGTAAAATGCTAAGCTGCCCATCCTCATAGAGAAATGATATCAACTCGTGGGCAGGGCATGACTTTTGTAGACAAGAGCTAGATTTGAATCCCAGGCTCCTCATCAGTGTAACCAAGAAAAATCTATTTAAACCTTCTGAGCATCAGATTTTCTATCTGTGAAATGACATCAGGATATGTTATAAGGATTTGTTGGTTTATTTATTTGTTTGTTTTTAAACAGAATTCAGTCAAGCAATGTATGTAAAGCATTTGGCATGGTATGTGGCACTCAATACATATTAGTTCAGTTTCCCTCTTCATGTATTTTCTTCCCTTTTCCACAGTAGCCAAAGTTTTAATCTCAGCCCTTAGCTTCTCCAAACTTTCTGCAGTATAGGACAAAACTGATCTCTCTTTCACCCCTCTCACTGTCTTCTCCCACTTTATTTTTTTCATCCTGTAATTTGTGCAGTAGAAATTTTACAAGGAATACAAAAAGTGCAGACATTCCAGCATTGTGAAATGAAGATGACTTAATCAGACAGTTGTGCTCGTGTGGGATCCCTTGGGCCATTATAGGCACCATTTAAGTTCAGAACTCCACACATGCTCAGTATGTTTCAGGTGATATGCATGGTTGTTACATGTAAACCTGTGTTAGGCAGTTCTTGCCACGAAGATGCTATGTAACACACCAGCCCCAAACTCAGTGCCTTCCAACTCCACTTTCATTCTCACGTACATACATTTACAGGCTGGTTGTGTTCATCTGATCTAGAATTGGTTCCCTTGGGTGGCTCTGCTTGAAGCTGCAGGACAAAGGAGTATGGATCCAGCCTCATCCCGAGACCAGGCTGAAAGGGCAGCAGCCACCTAGGGTATGTTCTTTTCAGGTGGTGGCAGAAATTCAGAGGGAAAGCCCAACCACACAAACACAGTGCCCAGGAATGGCCCAATAAAGTCACAAGGCCAGTGTCAAGAGGTGAGAAGGTACATTCTGCCCACTGTAAGGCCGTAACAAGGGAGTGGCTAGACACTAACACTAGGGAGAGTGAAGCATTGGCAACAGTTATCTAACCTACTACAGTCTCAATCCACCTGAAGTGAATAGCGAGTAATCCCCCATTCTTCCCCAGCTCCCTTCCACAAATCCACACCAGGAATTCACATAAGCCATGAAGACTATGACTAATCTTGGTAGTTGGGTTTCTAAATCAATGTTCGAGAAAAAAAAAAGCTTCATTAAAAGTGTCATTAACCCCTGAAATTGTAAGTATTCAAAAGCCCGCGGGTACATATCTTTTCTGTTGAGAGAGTCCAAAACTTTTACCAGATCCTCAATAAGAATTTCAGAACTACTTCTCTCAGTAGCCTCATATTCACAGCCAGGAGCGGTTCTTTAGCACAGCAGCAAGACACAGCTATGGTATTAGGTTCTGAACCTGGGATATTCAACGGCCTGATCCAGTTTGCACGCAATCATCCTCCCCAAGAACCTCACTCAGAGCATCTCAGCCTAAACATCACCTCGCCACACCAGCCTTCCCTGATCACTTGAATTGATACAGCTCTTCTCATCCCCAGTAACTTCCCTATCCCATCGCCTATGTTATTACCTAGGTCTTACCGAATTTACGTGTTAGTTACTTATTTTCTGTCCCCTCCCACTAGAATGCAAGCTCCGTGTCCTTATCTGTCTTGTCCCGAATCTTAACGTAGTGTCTAACACATAGTGGAAGCCCCATACATATGTTTAATTTATGAAATGAATGAATGAATGAGTGAATATAAGCATCACTGGGAAATGCTAGATAAAGCTAACAACCTAGCATGGAATTCATGGGTCTCTAGAGAATGCTCTCCCCAAGGTGTTTGTGGGAAGTTTTGTAAAAGTGTGTGTTAAAATGCACACACATGGTGGATGGGCTAGGAGAGAACTATGGGAGAGAATTAAAGTAGTTTAACCATCTGTGCTTTGTTCTTCACTTGACTTATGAGTGATCAGCTTCTAATGAAAAAGACATTTCTTCAGACACACACGAATTCATGTGTGCACACACACACACTCTCTCACACACACACTAGAGTCTCTTATATGTGAGTCTATCTCTTAGACTTGTGGTTCTCAGCCAGAGGCAATTTTGTCCCCCAGGAGACATTGTCAAAGTCTGGAAACATTTCAAATTGTCACAACTTGGGGTGGGAGAGCTACTGGCATCCAATAGGTAGAGGCCAGGAATGTTGCTAAATATCTTGCAATACATCCCACTTTATCACCCACTACAAAGAGTGTTCCAGCCCAATATGTCAATAGTACCAAGACTGAAAATTCTTGTTCTATAACCAGAAACTTAAAGATGTTTACACACACATCCATGGCATGGTAGGATCCAAAGACTATCTTGGCTAGTCAACTCTCTAATCTCTGATCATGATGTCCAGATACCAGGCTTTAATCTCATTCTTGAAATCTCTGTCTTTCTAAAGTTTCGACAAATATTTACCAGAAAACCTCTTATGAAGCCATCACTTTCATATCTATTCTCTCATTTGGGGAGTATTGCAAAATCCCGTTTTACTAATGAGGAAGCTGAGACTCAGAGAAGTTAAGTCATTTGTCAAAGTTATGCAGCTAGAAATTGCAGTCAGGGTTCAAGCCCCTATTTCACTGAATTGTGCTCAGATGTCTTTCTTCTGGCCACCAGCACTTCACTTCATGTTGTTTTTGAATAGTTTTGTTTTACATTAGTTTTCTCTGTATGGAAAGCCCCAAGCTGACTTGCTGCATATCAGTGCTCCAAAGAACCCTCTTGTTTAGTCAACTTCCCTATGAAAAGACACAGTGAGCACCACCCAAGATGCATAGATATTTGCTGCTGCTGCTGCTGCTGTTGCTGCTGCTGCTGCTGCAGAAGCTTCTATCTCTCCGTTCATCTTTATTCCTTCTTTTTGTTTGTACTTGCACAATTTGGGGCAGTTCCAGGCCTTTTCTCTCAACCCCAATGTCTGCCAGCCTGAAAAGTGTCAAATTGAAGCCCTCCTAGATTCAGGAGAAGACTTTCCTGGGTTGGCATCCATAGAAGAATCCCTCACACAGGGTCACCAACAACCTAGCACCTTCCCAGGGGTGTTCCCTTGGTTCTACAGCAAGACAGCTCCACTGTAGCTATAGTGACATCCAAAAATTAACACCATTAACGCTACCAGTGCCACTGAGTAAATTTTTAACCCTTTCCTGCCTGCATGTTCAAGTTACACAGTCAATACACAGCACATGATAAGTGCACAGTTAATCTTTCAGATTAATCTTGACAATAAGCAAACAAACAATATATGAATAATATGTACATACATAAAAATAACCTGAAAGTGTTGTTATTCTTGTGGTACTTGGCATTTTAATGAAGAACTTTTTATTTAGTTTATCTATTCATTCAACAAATAGTTACCGAGCTTCTTTGAAGCTCTAAACCCTGTTCTACATGCTAAAGAAAAAAGTATAAACAAAGATAGGCAAGGCCCTGTCCTCAGAGAGCTTACATCCCAGTGGCAGGTCTGGACTTTGGTCATGGCCTTTTTAATGCATAATTATGAAACAGAATAAGTGATCTGAGGAAATAGTGTGGGGGCTGTGAGAACGCTTATCAGGAGAATTTCACTGAATCTGGCCAGGGCTGGGCAGAGAAATCTTTCCTAAGGAAAGATCCTGAAGGGCCCTAACCTTAAAGGAAGATTCTCCAGTGTGAGAATGTTCATGATCTGAAGCAATTAATAAGCATGTCATTGGGAGTAGGATATGCCACCCTCCTGGGGTGTCACACATTCCACATGTGCTAGGTGACACCCTTTGCCAAGAAGCAGAGCTGGGTTGAACGTTCAGTTTTCTAGGAGAAGCAGCTGAATGCAGTAATCTTTAGACTTTCCATTTGCTTATTCACCAAAATAACTTCGAAAATGTGGTGCCTCCTAGCAAAGGATATCATTTTTAATATGGTGAGTATTGAAATTGTTAAGCAAAACTGTCAAATACTCTTTAAAATGTAATCAATAGTAAGCATAGTAATTTCATACCCATCATCACCCATTTAAAAAATGAACATGCTGTCCTGTAACAGTCAGATATTTTACATCCCTAACAGACTTTTAAGCTCATGTAATACATTTTGATGCTTGAAAATCTTTGATTGTTCATTTTTATGGCTGCATAGTATTTCATGGTGCATATGTATGTACCACAATTTCTTTATCCAGTCAATCATTGATGGGAATTTAGGTTGATTCCATGTCTTTGCTATTGTGAATCGTGCTGCAATGAGCGTATGTATGCATGTGAAGAGGATCAGGAAAAATAACTAATGGGTATAGGCTTAATACCTGGGTGATAAAATAATCTGTACAACAAATCCTCATGACACAAGTTTACCAATATAACAAACCTGCACATGTACCCTTGAACTTAAAATTAAAATTTAAAAAAATCTTTAATTGATCATACCTATCTGCTACAACGATATGTAAATAAACTGACTTTTAAATTTTGCTTGTAATACCTAGGACTATATGGTTAAAGTATTAAAAATAATTTCTTCTATATGAATATGTCATTATTATTACTAAGACATGAATTAAGGCAAGATATATACATTATAAATTTTGATAAATATTTATTAAGCAGAAAGAAATCAATTGTATTGGAAATTCCTCTATTACTGGGGATGATTATGACAAATTACATGAAAGAAAGAGGATTCAGTATTGATTCTATTTCTTTTTTGTGTTTATACACATTAAATGCCCAGAAAATTTGTTCACAAAATAGCTACATAGAAATGGAAGCTTCTTTTTTAAACGTTGTTATTCAAATCATTATTGCAACTGAGTTATGGAACAAAAACATCAAAAATATTTTCTTAATGTTTTGAATTATCCTTTTGGTGTCCTGGAAGTTGTTTGTGATAGTCCAATGCACAGTGGTGAGACTCTCAATGGGTAAAGATACGGTATTTTGTGTTTCTTGTGAGAAATGGGAGATTATTAAATAATGAGGAGAAATTTTAATGTTCTTATCTTGACCAAATTTAAGAAAAGTTCATATGGAAGTTGATAATCCAAAACCAAAGTTTTTCATATGTCTCTCAGAAAATACTTATAAATCTTCAGGGTACATATACCCCAGTTTGAAGGCTTTGAGAATTTTATCAGCCTTTAATCAACTCTAAAGACTGACAATATCCTTGGTTTTTGTTCAACATGTTGACCCTCCCCAATGTGGGAGAGAGGCCATCTCGATGGCTGCTATGAACAGCCTCATCCTCCTTCGGAGTGAAGGGCTCCCTTCTGGATTTTTCATACTATATGCCAGTGCAGGGTGGATTCTCCTGTTGAGAATTAAACACCAGGAAGAGAACAGAGAGGATGGAATGAGAATGGGTAGCACAACTTGATCAACAAACACTTAACTGGAACAGTGACATCTGACTGAGGTACAACAGATTAGTAGAAGTCAACTGGACCAGGAGGAAAAGTAGGAGAGGGAGAACATTTCAGGCAGAGAGCATGGCACATGGGAAAGAAATGAAGAAGAGAAGGGCATGAGGGGTCTTATAAGCTCAGAGGAAGAGAGTACAATTTATTCTTCATGCAATGGGAAGCCGTTGAATGGTTTTAAAGGAGGAACTAACATGGTCAGATGTATACTTCTCCATAGTCACTCTGGAAACTGCTGATGACCAAGCCTCTGAAGCATAAGTCCAGAAGAGGGATGAACAATCTCGCCCAGAGCAAAATAGGACTGCCACCGCCTCCATTCTAGACAGCAGAATGCAACCTATGATTATTACTTGGCTCTTTGCAGCCCCTTCACAGTGTACCCCAGACACTGATATCTCCTTCCATCTCCATGCTGTTGAGTCACTTCTCTCAAACCCTGTCAGTGAACATTTGGCTTGCTAGTACCAGAATAAGACTGCACAGTTCTTCATTCTCTCTCTTTCCAAACCAAATTACTGATCTGTTCCTTTGTTAAATTGCTTTGGTGCCTGATGACCTATATATTTAGGTGTGATCTTCTCCCCCAGAAACTTCTCCATACCTTTTTATTTCCTAAACAGAATGCTGGTGCAAGCTGTTAATGAATATTTTTACCCCATTACACATGATATGATCATATGAGTTGATATGGTACCTATGGTATATCTTATAGTATAACATAACACAACATAATATATTTGAGAGTTAGTCATAATGAGTTCATTGTGAATGATTTATAGCCTCAAGTAAATATGTACATAATTAATAATAATTGTCATTATGAAATGCATATTTGATTACCGAAAGCCTTTTTTAGATGGTGTAAAGTTCCAGGTTAAACTATTTCCTTGTTTTATAAAATAAGATTAGAAAAATACCAAATTCATAACTATGAATAAATATTAAGTGACAAAATAATATATTGTAGGATAAGTCTGAGATGCCCTGGGTTCTGGTAGGTGGAGAGGAGATATAATTCATTTTGTTTCCTACAAAAGTTTTTAGAGTCCTTATTGTGTCATGCAAGTCTTTATAAATTTCCATGATACAATATACAAGGTTTCCCAAACACATTTGACCACAGAGCGCTTGTACACAGAGCACCCTCTTGACTGGCATTCTGCAGAACATGCTGCATAAAACACAGCAGCTGGAGAATGTCTCAAGCTTTCTTCATTTCTTAGTGCCCTGGGATTCTTAGACCCTACTTAAACCTGTTGCCAAATCCTATTTCTTAGCCAGAACACTCCTCATCCCCTCTTCTACCCTCAAGTCATCTTCTCTTGCCACCTTCAGTGCAAAATAATTTTTTCCAAGTTTTAGTTTGGATAATTTGATTTCCTTATGGTCAAGAATCAAGTCTTACTCAACTTTGTATATTATAGTTGCCAGTTTATGGTAAGCGCTTAGTAAATAGTTGTTAAGGAATGAATAGTAACCAGCATACAGCATACTTTATAAACTGTGACTCTTTTCACCCTTCTCCTAAAACAGAATATAAGAGATTACATAAGTATGTATAGTGTATTTCAGGGACTCATTGTAAGGAACTTACTGCAAATATTCACTGTGTTTGTGGTCTTCATGGATCGTGAAGCCAGTCTTTGGATTTTGTCAACCTCATAGTTGTATGGAGCAATATTATGATACTTCCACCACTCTCTGGTTTCTTAGAAGTTGCACTGATCTTCAACTGTTTTACACTCAGTCCAAGTTCTAGGTAAATGATTCAGGATAATCCTTCTCATTTTTTTGTTTTCACAAGCTCATGACCAATTAGAGGAGGAGATTGAGAGTTGAACTGGGGAAGTAAAAATGTAACTTGAACATCTGAAGAAAACCACTCTAGTTTCTAAATGCATTGACTTTCCTTGAGTTACAGTAAAAAGTGAGAAAAGCCACATCTCAGAAACTGCTGTGTGCACACATTTGTACATTAAAGCCCTCCACCCCAAGAAAGCCATGCAAAGCATGCAATACATTTCCCAGAAAAGGCAGCATGATGAAACAGATCCTCCTGGGCCACTGCTGTGTGCTTCCCTCCGGCTCTGCAGCTGGGTGTTGGACTTTCTTCTTTTCTGGTCTGCTCAGAAAGGCATTTTGTTCTTGAACAAAAAATACCTGGGCAGGGATTCTCTGTCATAACTGCTTAATGCCTGGTCTTGGGGGCAGAGATGGAGATCACTGTCACTTCCCCAGTGTGGTATCCAAGAAGGACAGCAGCTCTGGAAAGCCAACCCATGCCTTCAAAGGATCTGTACTCATCTTTGGTCATCTTTGACCAATTTTCTATAGTCATACTCACAGGAGATTGTAAGAGGAAAAAAATACAAATTCTTCCATGAGGATATCAAGCCTTCTTACTGCCCAAAGGAGGCTGTTGAGAATTGAACCTACTCTTCAGATCCACTAGACCTAGGCTTCTTTCCCCTCTGTCTCTATCTGAGAATCAATATACAAGAACATATATTTTGGTGAAGCAAATCTTTCTTCTAGTACAGATTCCGCCCTTTTATAGGACTGAAATGTTTCAGATGCAGTGACCAGCACTAAGTTTACAAAGATCGCCCTGCTCTTGTACTGCTTCCAGTCTAGTGAGAGAGAAAGGGATGTGGGAGAATGTTTATGATATGTTGTAATAAGGACATTCCCAAGGGAGACATTAATTTGGGTTAACCTCATCTGTGGTACTCAGGAGAGCTAGACAGAGACAGGACTGCCTTAAGTAGAGGTTGAAGTATGAGCAAATGTTAACATTAAGGTAGGCTATATTATTCTATAGGAATACAAATTATCTATATCTAAAAGGATAAACACAATCAAAGTTTATTTCCGACTTATGTAAAGTCTAATTCAGATGTTCATAGTGAGACAGCTCTACTGAGTAGCTCTTGTTCACGCAGTGATTTAGTATCCTCATCCACATCAATTTAAGGGCTCTGCTATTCCTTAGGCCCTCAGAATTCTTCTTCTGGATCTTCAGTGGATTGTCTTCATCTTCACAATGAGGAATGACACAGAATATAGATCTCTCAAGAGGTTTTAAGAGTCAACCAATAATTACCTTACGTCACTGCTATGCACATCACACTAGCCAGAAATAGTCATGTGGCTCCATTAAATGGTAAAGGAAGCTAGGAAATGTAATTTTTCTGTATTCCCAAAGGGGTAGGGAAGTGTGTTTGATTATAGTATTGGTTATACCACAATAGGATTTACCAAGGAGCAAGAGAAAGGCATTTCATGGGAAAGGAATGGGGATCTAGCTTTGAAAGTACATGGTGGCCTGTTCCTCACTGGGAGCACCAGGAAGAACAGAGCCTTTCAAGAAAAATATATTTGGAAATCAGACAGGAAAACTAATGGCAGACTAAGATATTTGTGGAAGAGGGTTGCAAAGAGTAAAGTTGGAAAGTTGATCTTGGGGTCAGCTGGGGTATAAGCTGGACTATTCCACTGGGACTAGTTCTTTCCTAAATAGTACACACTTGGTCTCCATTCCCTGCAAAAGGGAAAAGTCCCCAGAGAAGTTTCTACAAAGGATGATTTGACCTATTTAAAAACATGAGCTAGTCTTTCCATTTTTATTTTTTATGTCCAGAGAGACCCCAATGTCAGAGACCTAAAGATCTTCAGTTGAATCCAGGGTTTACTCTTCAATGCTGAAGCTTTCACCACCAGCCTGAGCCTCATGCAGACTGCTCCCTTAGTGTGCACCTGGAAGGCTTGAAATACACAGTCCATGAGTCGAGAGCACAGGTAATTTGCAAGCAAATCCTAAATGTTGGGTTCAGAGAAGGGAGCTTTTGAGTCCTATAGAGGTATGGTCTAACATGTAGATTGGAGGCCGTCACAGAGAACTCTTTAGAAGAAGATGCAGGCCATCACAACTAGACTTCATGCCTACACCCTGTCTTCTCAGTCACCTTTGTAGGCTGTGAGATCAAATGTGTTGACTGATTCTAACTTCCAGTCTGTCAAAAGGCATGGTTTATTTTTTTTAAGTTTAAATAATTATTGACTTCAATTTCTTTTGATTGTATAAACTTATTACAAAAATTATGTGACACTGAAAAGTAGAAAAAATTACCCAAAATCTTACTACTCAAAAATTGAGCACTGAGCAAACATTTTTCTAGAACGTTCTTTGTATTTAAGACGGAAGGAAGGAAGGAAGGAAGGAAGGAAGGGTGGGTGGGTGACAGAGGATAAGGTATTACAATGAAACCATATTTTACATCGTGGCATAGTACTTTTATGATTTAACAGAAGCAGTGATATTTATTAAAAATTCAAGAGACAAAAATTAAGTTTCAGAAAAACTGTCTTCAACTGATCCCTCATGTTAGTAAGAATGCCTTCACTTAAAATTCTTCTTAAACTACTCACTGGGGCTTCTCTGCCAGCTATCACATTTTAGTCTTTCTTGATTTCTTCATTGACCAAATATTTATTGAGGGCCTACGCTGAGCCAAGCAAGCACTAGGCTAATACAGGGAATTAGAGGGAGCAAGACTGATGCAGTTCCCAACCTCAGACAACTTAGATAGAGAAGAGTGTTTCTAGAAGAATGGCTCAATATGCCAGAGAGTCTGGCTTCATCATTATAGTGTGAGGCCCAAGAACCTACATTTTCAACAGCTCTCCAGGTGACTTAGATGCACATTGCAATTTGAGAACCACTGTGCTAGCAGAGCTTTTATGTCAAAAAAAGATGGATAACTCATTGCCCAGAAAAAGCATGGCAGGTAAATGATTGTCTCAAGTCAGGAATCCAGGTCAGGAGTGAGCAATGGTCCAGTATGATGGAGCTAGACTGATCATTACGCACAATCCTGTGGTGTAATTATGGGTCTTCCCTGATTCATGTGCGGATCTGAGTTATCACTGAAATGCTGAGGACATTTCCTTTACAGAAAGCAGCATCTTTACAGGTAATGGATTTTGGCAGATGTTGATAGCAGGATATGTCCTTTGGGTAATCTACTAGATCCGTTTTCAAGAATTTTGATGCAGGAATGTTAACCCCAACTTCTATGAATATCTGCCAGCAGTGACTTCTGTGTGCCCTGGAAAATGTCACGAGGACTTAGACTCTTAGCACAAAGATTCCCAGAGAAAGAGACTGTGAACTGCTGAGGATTAGGGTCAACTCAGCTACAAGCTGAGTCCTTGTCTTGAAATATGCAGCTAAAATAATTGTTTTTCTTTCTCTGATTGGTTGAAAGGAGATCAAACTTAAATGTGCAAAAGAAGTTAAGATCTAACGTGTATCCTGAGAGTATACACAAGAAAGGTCTAGGTGAGAGAGAACTGTGCTTTCACCATTTAAATAACACTACTTAGCATGATTACATGAAGCCAGGTGGAAATCCACTGATCTATTTATGCAATTATGAAAATAGAATGAATATGCTGCTTGGAGGATATATAATATTCAGATGGAAACCTTCAGGTTTTTGTTTTTGTTTTTGTTTTTGTTTGAGACAGAGTTTCGCTCTTGTTGCCCAGGCTGGGGTGCAATAGCGTGATCTCAGCTCACCACAACCTCTGCTTCCCTGGTTCAAGCAATTCTCCTGCCTCAGCCTCCCAAGTAGCTGGGATTACAGGCATGTGCCACCACACCCAGCTAATTTTGTACTTTTAGTAGAGACGGGGTTTCTCCATGTTGGTCAGGCTGGTCTCGAACTTCCGACCTCAGGTAATCCTCCTGCCTCCGCCTTCCAAAGTGGTGGGATTACAGGTGTGAGCCACTGTGCCCGGCCTAACCTTCAGACTTTAGTCACCCTCTAACCCTTTAAAGCCCTTTAAAGACATATCTTTAAAGCTATGTGTTTCTAATGACTAATTATAAGTATTATTTTATAAAATTCTGAAGTTGTAGAGGTCTACATAAACATCTATTAGATAATAATATTTATCATTTGAATGAGTGAGTTAATGAATGCTTAAGAAAATAAAAGACTAGAAATTTGTTTTAAAAAATCTCTGAAACGCTAAATAATTATCACAAACTCAGTATTTTTTCCATGCTAGCTTATAAACTTTGTTTATAAATATTTTTAGCAATATTCAGATCTCATTTTTTTTTACTGACATCAGTTTAGGCAAGAGAAAAGTTTAGTGTTTCTAGACTTTGGGACAATAAATATTGATTGCCATGGGCAGATTTAACTGATAGCCTTATAATTTAAAAATACAATTTTAAAAAGTCAGATTCAAAATTCTAAAATCACAAATGACTGGTGGCATACAGACAGGCCATAATACCCCAAGTACCTTTGAGGACATCACACATTGCAATAATTGACATTCATACTAATGACTTCAGGTGATCAAGAAATGTTTACATTAGACCTGTATATTCTAGTTAAAAGACTTGGCGGTGTATAGTACAATTAAAAATTTTCTCCATGACTAGTTTTTGATATTTTATGGGATTGGCTTTTATCATGGGTAGAATTCACTTGGGCAGAAAGCTTCTTTCCCCAATGACTAGGCTTGTCATATATAGCAAATAAAAAACGCAGGATGCCCAGTTAAATTTGAATTTCAGCAAAACAACTAATTAACTAATCACTTTTCAGTATAAATATATCACATCCAATATTTGGAACACACTTATGCCCCATGCAATAGTTGGGACACAATTATACCAAAAAATTGTTTTTGAAATTTAAATTTAACTTGGTGCCCTGTATTTTATTTGGTAACCCGACCAGTGACTAAAAAGAAATCTATATCTCAGAATTAGTACATTCTGGAATTGTTGCACTTAAGAAATCTGGCTAATTCTGTGAGTCAGCTCCACAGGGCTTTTCGGAAAACTCTATAAACTTGAGAACAAAATAACCTTCTAATGCAAACTACCATCTTTCCCCTGAAAGTCGCAAGTCAAGTGAGATGAAAACTTGAGACAAACCTGCAGGAAGAATGCAGATAAAGACTATAAGTTCTAGGAGAGTTGATTTCAAGGAGCAAATTAACTCACCAAGGACCCTTGTGAAATCACCTCCATTGAAATGAGTTCTATGGTGAGGGCTAAGACTTTTATTGAAGACAAAGCATCATGACACTCATTATTAAAATTTCCATGTAATGTTACTGGGGATTCCGTAGTCTGTTTCTCTCGCTCAGTCTTGACCTACCTGGAAGTCTTGTCTAACTCTCCCCTACCTGGTTAGCTGCTTCTTTCTCTACAAGTCTCCATTTTAGTTCTAATTCCATGATTCTGTAATTGTCTGTTTATCTGTAGAGTTCTTCCACTAGATTCTTTGAAGGACAGGGCTGTATTTTCTGGTTTTGTATTCCCAGTGGTAGAACAGTGCCTGGTATACAGTGAATATACAATGGGTGTTTGAATGGATGGAAGAGAGGGAGGAAGGATGGATGGATGGATGGATGGATGGATGGATGGATGATATGGTTGAAAATATTATGTTGTACTTATGGAAAGGCAAAAAGTTGGCTCTTATACTTGTGTAAGAATAGTCATAGTCACTTTATTCATATTTGCTACAGCTTTAAAAAGCCAACTTATCCACAATAGAAAAATGGATAAACAAACTGGTATATTAACCCAATGGAATTCTATCTAGTAATAAAAAGGAACAAACTACTGATGTAGTATGCACAACATGGATAAACTTCAAAAATGCTGGCTGAGCAACAGAAGACATGCAAGAGTACATAATATATGACTCATGGTTTTGTGACCATCTAAACATACAGAACTTACTTGGGGTAGAAAAACTTAAAAACAAAGTTTTTCTGGGAAATGGAAGGTGCTGGGAATTTACTGGGAAGGGGCATGAGAGAACTTTCTGGGTGATGACACTGTTCTGTATTGATAGTAATTTAGGTTGGATAAGTGCATACATTCATCAAAAGTCAATAAACACACACTTGAGATTCATGTGTTTCATTGTAAGCAAACTTTACCCCTTAAGAGGAAAAAAAAATGTAAACAAATACTGAACTCTGTCTACATGCAGTAGTATTTAGAGGTAATGTAATGATGTCTTCAATTTGCCTTGAAATGCATCCAAAAAATAAAATGGATTGATGGCTGGACAGAGAGATACACTGATACAAGATAAAGCAGGTATAGTAAAATGTTACTGGTAGAATCCAGGTGATGAGTATACAAGTGTTTACTGTAAATTCCTCTCAATTTTGTTGTATTAGAAATTTTACATAACAAAATGCTGAGGTGAAAAGGAGCTTCTGGTTCACATAACTATCAGAGGGCTGCACACTAGAAAGGACTCTGAGGTTCCCCGAGGATATTTAAGACCTTTCTCAGGGTGTGCAAATTACCTCTGAGGCTTTCTAGGGAAACAATTCATCTATCACCAGACTCCCAAAAACCATTTGGCCAAACTAGATACAACCAGAGAGAATTCTACTCAGGGTATTTTTCACTACCCCAGCTATCCCAGCACTTTCTCTCTTTCTCGCCATTTTTTAAAAGTGAGAATAAAACCCCATCTCCAGGACCCCAGCTCCTTCTCTTGCACCCACTGGTCTCTGTTTATTAACGTCTGACTGAGGGAGGCCATGTCAGAGTCGATAACAGGTCAATGGGAGATGATTGACTCCGGGGGTTCACGCCAGGCTCAGCTGCTCTCTTCTGCAGAAGTGTGTGCCTGAAGATCACTCTCCCTGACACAATCCTGCAGCTGCTGAAGGAGAGGATTTACTCGGATGAAATTTAGGCCCAAGGGGAACTCGAGCATCATGCCCACAATTAGAAGTGACATGTGACCCAGGAGCAAAGTCTGGCTGCCAGAGAAAGGAGTGAGCTGATTCTTTTGAGTTGTTCTGGTTTAAGAAAACTGCCTTTGTAATTCCTCCACAAAGGGCCCAGAAAGTTTTCGGTTTGGTCAGTTAAAATACAAAATAATAATAATATTGAAGGTAATAAATCCCTTTTAAGAATGAAAAATGTCACAGGCATCTTAGGGAAGAGAGAGAGCTGGAGTTCAACCACATACTGCTGGAAATGTCTGGGCCTTGTTGTCTTCTACTCAGAGACAGATTTAGATTCTCTCCGCCGACAGACAGTCGAGTAGTGCATTCCTCATCGCTGGAGGTACGCAAACAGACAGTGGACAAGAATGTGAGAGGTCCCTAAAGATGATTAAAGAATACAGTGGTGTATGGACTGAATTGTGTCCCCCCTAAAATTCAAATGCTGAAGTCCTGATCCCCCAGTATCGAAATGTAACCATGTATGAAGATAAGGTCTTTAAAGAAGTGATTACATTAAAATGAGAAACTTAGGTTGCAGCCCTAGTCCAATACGACTGATGTGTTTATAAGAAGAGAATCAGATAGTAGGAGTGAGCATGCACATAGGGCTGACCATGAGAAGAGGCAGCGAAGGAGCCACCATCTGCAAACCAATGAGAGAATCCTCAAAGGAAACCAATCCTGCCTCTAGAACTATGAGGAAGTAAATTATTGAAGCCACCCAATCTGTGGTATTTTGTTAGAGCAGCCTTAGCAAACCAATGCACTCTCCAAAAATTTCTGGGCAGTGCACTATCCATCTTTTTGACATTGAAGCTCTACTAGCACAGTGATTCTCAAACTGCACTGTGCAACCAAATCATCTGAAGAACAGTTGAAATGCAGGTTCCCGAACTTCACACTATAACCGTGAGGAGAGTCTTCCTGGCATATTGAACCATGCTTTCAGGAACATTCTTTTGCACTCAAGTCCAGTGAGGATGAGGACTCTGTCAGTCTTGCTCCCTTTGATTACCTGTACTAGCCTAGTGCTTGGCCTAGGCTGGGTCTTCGGTAACTATGCACAAGTGGGGCTTGAAGTAGATGGTTTTCCAAATTCCATCTTTGAAGGTAAGCTGCCTGGGGGAAAGATCTTCAATTTGTTCATAACTTAGAGGATTTCTCTGCATTATTCCAGACACGTATTATAGTCCTTGACAGATGGTAGGCATTCAATAAGTAATTGTTGAATGAGTGAATCTTATAAGATGTTTTAAAGAACTCTGCGTTAGTGAAACTGCAGTGCCAAGAACAGAATCTTTCAAACTTCTATGTTGGATGTTGATATAGTTTTATTATATCTATTATTTCATCTAATTATTTTATGGTTTGATTTTAGATATTTGGAAAATACAGGCATTGAGAGAGAACATTAAAGTCTCCTGAAATCCCAACCCTAAAATATAACTATGGTGAATATTTTGGTTCATTTTCTTCATTCATAAAAATATATATTTAGATAAGTTCAAAATAAACTGCAAATACAATAATTTATCTTTTTTCCAAATATTGTATTTTCCCATTTTGCTACACATTTTCTGAAATAAGATCTTTAACAAATGCATAATATTCCATCATGAGGATGTAATATTTAATCATCTAAAATTTAACTTAAATATAATAGAAAAGAAGAAAATGAATGTGCATGTCCAAAAAAACGTTAATTTTGGAAGTTGCATTTAGGGAGGTGAAATGTGTTTCCATGTTTTATTAGGTTGGTGCAAAAGTAATTGTGGTTTTTACCACCACTTTCATTGGCAAAACCTCAATTACTTTTGCACCAACCTAGAATTGGCTATTTGGATATCTCCTTCTTTTCGTAATTTTTTTTATTGTTTTATGCTTAGAAAATCTTTTTCCACACTCAAATCAGTTAATGAATAACTTCCACTTTCTTTAGAGGTATTTCCATTACCGAAATAATACACGCTCTTGATGCAAATTTTAAAAATATATGAAACCTAAAAGAACTTATAAAGTTGTCTCTAATATTCTGAACTTCTGTTGTATCCCTTCCCATCAATCTTCAGTGTATATTTTTATATATTTGTTATTATATAGTACCTATAAAATTTTATATACTAATTTTAAGTTTATTTGTATGATTATAAAATGAACATCTGATCACTGTATAAAATCTGGAAACTACACAGTACTACGTGGAGAAAATAAAAACAACTAAAATCTAATCCCCCAGGCAGAATCATTGTTACATTTGGTATACAATACTTCCTTCCAGTTTTTTCTGTTATGTATATATTTTACCTAATTGCAGATGTGCAATATGCACAAAATTACACTGATTTTAATAATTTATTATTTTGTATCTGGAATTTATACTCATAGAAAATTACATATCTAAAAATATAAAATGGAAAATTAAAATCACTAATAGTAGTAATTCAAAAAAATATTTTAACAACTTTGTATATTACCTTGCAGAGTAGTATTGATGTCATCTTTGAAAGGTAGAGAATGTACATCTAATATTATGCATATATGTATATACATATATATCACATAATAATACATATGATGCAATACTTGCACTTGTATTCACAAGTTTTCTATGTAAGGTAATATAAAGAGAAGACTAATGACCGATGTGTACTCATTAAGTCATTCAATCTTTTTTCCTTTCTTCTATATTTTGAAAGTCTCTCAACCTTGCCCTTCAAGTACTGCCTTGATTTTCTGCAGAGAAATTCTACCCTCTACTCCCTCCAATGATGATTTTAATTATCTCCTTGAAAATTAGCTTCCTTATGTCAACCTGGTCTTTGCCAGTTTTTTTCCTCCATCTATTATTGTCTTACGGCTTTCTGTTTACCATTCAGAATTTGTACTCTGTTTTTTGGGTTTCAGTTTGTAAAATTTTTTTTTACTTTCTTTTTTGTTTTTGATTAAACTTTTTTAAATATATAATTGTATCACATGCAGTTTTAAGAAACAATACAGAGAAACTGTGGTAATCTTTACCCAGTTTTCCCCAGAATTTTAATGTTAACATCTTGCAAAATCATAGTACAATTTTCACAACGAGGTTATTGACACTGATACAGTCAAGATACAGAAAAGTTCTGTATACTTCTTGTTGTTCTTTTGATACTCACGCTCACCTCTGTCCCCCTCCTTTCGCCTCCCCTTGTACCTGATCCCTGGAAACCATTAATCTGTTCTGTGTTTCTATAATGTTATCATCATAGGAATGTTTTATATATGGAATAATACATTACACACATTTTGACATTTTTTTTCATTCAGCATAATATCCTAGAAATTCAAATAAGTTACTGGTTTTATTTTTTTGTTTTGACACATTTATATAAATGATATATGTAATTGTGAGGGACAGACTTTAAAGTGATTTCCATGATCAAGACTTTCTGGTATTTATACGTTTGTGTAATCCTTTCCCCTTGAGTGTGAACAGGACCTCTGATCCATGCAATGAGACAAATGCCATGTATGTGATTTGTTCTTGTGATTATGTTAAGCATGTATCATAATCTTGCTAGAGTCTCTTTCTCTCTTACTGATTTTGAAGAAGCAATATGCCATGAAGGAAGTAGTAATATTAGAAAATTTCATGTGGCAAGGAATTTTGAGTGGTCTCTAGGAGCTGCAGAAGATTTCTTGAAAGAAACTAGAGCTTTCAGTTGTGCAGCCATAAGAACATAATTATCCCAACAGACTGAGGAATATTTGAAGTAATTCCTTCCCCAGTGGTGCCTCTGATGAGACCACAACCCTGACTGTCACCTGGAATGTAGCTTGGTAAGATGCCAAAGCATAGAGTCCAGTTAAGCCATGCCAAGATTTCTGACCTATAGAAACTGTGATATAATAAATGTGTGTTACTTTAAGTCACCAAGTTTTTGATAAAACCAATACAGTAATCTACTGCAACTTCCTTTTTCCACTCAATGTCATATTTTTGAGATTTGATCTATTATTTAATTGTTTTACAGTATTTCAATGTCTATACGAACCACAACTTCTCTATTCTACCACTAATAAAGGGTGTGTTTCTGCTTCTTAGACATTAGAAAGTAAATGTTTTAGAGAATGTCCTTATACCTACTCAGGACATATACAATAGTTTCTCTACAAAATATATTTCAAAGTGAAAGTACAAGTATATGTGCATGTTCAACATTACTACATATTGCCAATTTGCTCTCAAAAGTGGTTGCATAAATTTTGTACAGAAGAATTCCTGATTCTCCATGTTGTGACCAACACTTGGTATGATCAAACTAAGTAATTTTGCTAATGTAATCCATGTGAAATGACAGCTTTTTGTTCCCTATTATTGATTACTGATGAAATTGAGCATTTCATATGTTAATTGGTCACTTGGGTTTCCTCTTACATGTAAATTACCTATTCATGTCCTTTGCCCATTTTTCTATTGATGACCTTTTATTTTGTTATTGATTCATAAGGGGCTCTTTTATATTCTGGATGTTTACCCTTTATTGATTACAAGTTGCCAAAAAGCTCCTCCAATTTGTAAATGATCTTTCATTTAACTTATGGTAATTTGTCTATTTTTTCCCAAAATTTTGAAGTCAAGTACATCCATCATTTTCTTTATCGTTTGCATATTTTATGTCCTATTTAAGAAATGTTTCCTCCCCCAAAGCCATAAAGATATTCTTCTACATTGCTTCTAAATCATTTCAAGTTTGCTTCCCTGCTTGAGTCTTAAGGACTTAGAATTTATACTTTAGAGTGAAGTCAGAATTTACTTTTACTTTTCCTCATGGTTAAGCAATTGTCCCAGCTTCATAAATTGAGTAGCTCATTTTTTATTAACATAAATGCCGCTTCTGTCAAACACCAGTTTGTCTTTATACATATGGATCTTTTTTGAGATCATTTATTGGTTACATTTATCTAATATGTCTATCTGTGAGACAAAACCACATTATTTTAATTACTAAATTTTGTAAGTACTAAATATTTAATAATTACTAAATTTCTATAAGTCTTGAAATCTGGTAAGGTTGATTCCAGGCATTATCTTTCTTAAAATTGAACTTTATTATTTTTGAATTTTTACTTTCATATAAATTTTAGGGTCAGTTTGTCAGGTTCAATAAAAGAAACAAATTAAAAACCCTGTTGGGATTGAGATCTTCATTGAAATCATATTTAACCTATGAATTAATTTGTGGAAAACTGCCAGTACTATGATACTGATTCTTCCTAACTTATGCATGGGAATTGTATCAAATATGTTCTTCATTATGTCAGTTGAGGGTATAATTTCAAACCCTGTATTTTTATTTTTAAAAATCTTATTTGATTCTATTTCAATTTAGTCTATTCTTTTACTCAGTGCCTTAATCTTAATAGTGTATTTGTTCCTATATTACATATACTTTTAGTTATCTTATACACACGTATTTTACATTTCTGTCACTCTATTATTTGATTATCTCAGTTTGTGCCTCTGTAATATTATTTGTTACACATGCATTTTTATAATTTTTGATACTGTAGCTATCTTTAGATAGATTTTCATCACAGTAATCCTGCCCTTTGATTTTAGGGAGGTCCTTTCTATTGTGCTTCTGTACAGTAGAATAGGGGTATATGGTCATTTAAACCAATTTTTATAGACTTTTTAAACTTAGTGGATCTAGAGCCACACAAAATTCTGTGAAAAGCACATATTTATAGATTTTATTTTTAATGAGAAACTTTTTCATTTTATCTTTAATTCTTTTGTTTTAGTTTTCTTGTTATTTATTCAGTTTACTCAGTAATATGAGTGTATTCTTTTCATGCCGCTATAACTTACAGAGTACACAAATCTTAAGTGTATGACTCAATGAATTCTTACATGTGTATGCACGTAACTACCACACAAATCAAGTGGAACTTTTCAGCACTCCAGAGGGCTCCCCTGTGCTTTCACCCAATTGGTCTATGATTTGGTATCTTTCAGATTTCCAAAGATAACCACTATGCTGACTTACAGCATCATTCATCCGTTTCATATGTCTTTAAACTTTCTGTAAATAAAATTACACTGTAAATAGCTTTTGAATTTTTTTTTTTTTTTTTTTTTGAGACTGAGTCTCACTCTGTTGCCCAGGCTCACTGCAACCTCCACCTCCCAGATTCAAGCAATTCTCCCGCCTCAGCCTCCCAAGTAGCTGGGACTCCAGGCATGCACCACCATACCCAGCTAATTTTTCTATAATTTTAGTAGAGACAGGATTTCACCATGTTGACCAGGATGGTCTCGATCTCTTGACCTCGTGATCCGCCCACCTTGGCCTCCCAAAGTGTTGGAATTACAGGCATGAGCCATGGTGCCCTGACTTGTATTTTATTGTATTCAAAATTATGTCTGAGAGATTAATCGATGTTGTTGCGTTCATTATGGTCTTTGCTACCTGTATTCCATTGTGTGTATATACCACAATGCATCCACCCATTCTACTGTTACTGGACATTTGAGTTATTTTTAGGCTTTGACTCTTATGAATAAAGCTGCTATAAGAATTTTTGTGTATGCCTTGTGGTATGATGTGAACTTATTCTAATTGTAAATATTCTCAAAGAGCAAAAGTCCCATTTGACAGCTGTTTTCCCTCTTTCATCTCCCTAGAGATAAGCACTCTTTCCAATTTAGTGTGTATCTTTCCAAATCACCATTTTTAAAAATTCTAGACATGTATAAGATTTTATTGTGTTTTAACATAACAGCCATCATGTGAAACATATTACTGTAAATCTTATTGTCTTTGCCATTTAAAATATGTATTAAAGACCTTTCTATGTTTGTATATAGAGCTCTCATTCATTGTTTTTATTTGCTACATTGTATTCCATTCTATAATTGTTAAGTAGAATTATCATTTTCTTCAAATATGGAGTTCGTCCCTCAAAACAGATTTAACAGTATCTCATAAGCTTTAAAACATGGTATTTTTTTATTTTGTAAATAGTTTTTACTTCAATTTTATGACTGTGCACTGAAATTTCTGTAGCATATGGTTGTTTTTCCTTATTTAAGTTTCCAATTATTTTGGAGGGAGGTTGGATGGGAAGATATGTTTAAATTCAAACAATTAATCTCAATTTTTAGTGCATTATAATCCAAAAAATAGCTTACAAAATTTCTTCTGTGAGGAATTTAGAGGCATGTATTTTGATACAATATAGAATAATTATTGTGTTTGAAAAGAGCATTCTATGTGAGATATTAAAAATTATACATGGAGAGAGATGAATATACATATTTACATGTGCTGTATCATGACAGTTATTACTGCCCTTCTTTATTTTTGCTCACGTGGTCTGTTTTTTTGCTAATGTCTACTTATATGGGTTCTAGATATATATTATGTTACCAAGTTCTTTATCATTATAAAATGATTGCTTTTCTTGTTCACTGCATTTTTGACTTGGACCTTAATTTGTCTGAAATTAATTTGTCATTCCTTTTCTGCTGTTCTTTCATATTTTCCTCCTCAGTTGTTTCATGTCCTATTTTTTTTCTCTCTGTCGCCCCTTTTTTTTTTTTTTTTGTAATTTTGTTTCAGGTTAAATGAAGATTATTTTTAATACAACCAAGAGACTTGATTCTCTACAAAGTGGTATTTTAAGCATTTACATTTATTGTTGTATCAAAATATTAATCATATTTCTGGGTCCTATTTTATTCCTGATAGCTTCCTCTTTTTTCTGCTTTTTTAAAATTATACAAACTGTACTTTGTTTATCTTTATCTAATCAGGTAATTGTGAAGATATTTTTGACACTTTCATTGATCAAAATGTTGTCTTTCATTAATATTTATCCAAAAACCTTATTTAAAATACAACTTACCATATAATTAAAGTCGGTTTTGCCAGTTACTTTGTGATAACCTCTGTGAATGGACTAATCATATAAACTTATCATCCAAACAGGGACATGTGACAGAGAAAGGAGGCATTAGGAATGAGTAGTTACTATATGTATAAAACAAGAGAACTGTAGCATGTTCTCATGTCTCTTTTAGTTATACCAAACTTTTATTTAGATAATCTAAGTAATGTCTCAGATTACTGTTATAACATTATTTTCATACGTTCATAGACAGCTTAAATGATTTTATATGTTCTGTTCTATCTTACATGTAAGTGTTTGCCCAATAAGAAAAGTATTCCTTCTTTCTGTAATAAATCTCATTAGTACATTTATTATTATTTCTTTTGCCAAATTTCAAACATTGGGAACTTGGATCTTTGTTCTCTTACCACCATAACTGTTTTCTTTTACCCCATTCAGTGGCCAAAAAAACTTTTTTTCTAAAGAACCAGAGAGTAAATAGTTTAGGCTCTGTGGATCATATAAGGTCTGTTACAACCATTAAATTTGCCAGTATAGCATGAATTAGCCACAAGTGATACTTAAAGCAACCACTGCGATGGTGTTCCAATAAGATTTTATTTATAAGAACAGGTGGGAGTCATATTTATCTGGAGGGCTGTAATTGCTGACCTCTGAGCCAATTTGTCAATTTGTCTTTTTCTTCATATGTTTAGTTATTCTTAGGGAGATCTTTTTCATGTTTTTTTGCACATTGATTATATTTTTACTGCCTCCCATGATAATTTTGACTACAAGATGAATTTTTTTCATAAACATTCTTAGCATTTTTTAAATCAACTCTTTTTTGTCTTTCTTCGTGCTTTTTTTTGGTCTCAGCATAGTTTACCTTTTAATGCTTTCTACTTTTATTTAACAGAATCAATATTTCTTTATATTCTATGAAAGACACCCCCAAATTTCCTATGGTCTATCATTTCCCAAAATTTTAAACACACACACAGACACACATACACACACACACATATATATTTGTTTTCTTGATAGTCGTTCTAGTTTATCACTGAAGAAGTAAAAAAAAAAAGAAGAATTTCACAATTACATTTTGTAACAGTCAGAACTACAACTCAGCTCTCGACCTGCCCAAAGTCTCCTTGATTGTGAAAAGATCAAATTATTAGTTCTGTAGCAGAAGAGCATTAGCTCAGTTCTAAAGGCCTAACAAGCACGAAAACCATGTGGCTCTTCTAGATTATGTGTGATTTTTTCCTACTCTCCACTGCCTGATTCTTCAATACTCTGGACCGATGGAACTAATGGAAAAATAGTAAGACTGCCAGCATGGGCCTCCACCCTGAGTCTCCTTCCCTGTGTGACTATACATTTACATCCTAAATTCCTCCACCAACAATTAGTTGTTGAGAGCCTTCCAGGAGCCAAACATTTCCCTGAGTACTAAGGATTCATTGGCTAAGCATATTATATATCAAGCCAATGCGTTAGTTACAAATGAACTAATTTCAAAGAGGTGATCTTGAAGGAAAGACCAATGATATAGCTGCTGAGATGAGATCTAAATGATTAGAAGGAGCCACCATGTGAAAATCTAGGGAAAGAACTGACCAACTGCAGGGAACAAAAAGTGCAAATGTCCTAAAGTGGACATTTATATATATTATATATTCAAGGATCAGAGAGGCCAATGTGGCTGCAGTATGCAGGATGGTGGGAGACAAAGCCAAATAAATAAGAAGGAATCACCTGGGCACGGTGGGTCATGCCTGTAATCCCAGTACTTTGGGAGGCCAAGGCGGGTGGATAACCTGAGGTCAGGAGTCTGAGACCAGCCTGGCCAACATGGTGAAACCCCGTGTCTACTAAAAATAAAAAATAAAATAAAATAAAATAAAAGTCAGCCAGGCATGGTGGCAGGCGCCTGTAGTCCCAGCTACTCAGGAGGCTGAGGCAGGAGAATCACTTGAACCCAGGAGGTGGAGGTTGCAGTGAGCCGAGATAGAGCCATTGCACTCCAGCCTGAGTGACAATATTGAAACTCCATCTCAAGAAAAAAAAAAAAAAAAAGAAGGAATCAGATGGCAATAGACTTTGTAAGCCATGGTCAGGAGTTTGGCTTATGTCAGAAGTACATAAGGAGCACTGGAGGGTTTTAACATGGAAAGATCCATGATCTGATTTATGGTTTTGAAAGATCAAGAGACCAACAGGAAGGCTATTATAGTAATCTAAGTAAAAGATAATTGCAATATGGTTTGCAGTGTAGTTGTAGTGAAGAAAGAGAGAAATAAATGCATTTGAGTTTATAGCCTAATGACAGTGCCAATAGATTCATATGAAAGTTGAAGAGAATCAAGGAACCAAGAATATTGACTACATTTAGGCTTAAGTAACGAGAGGAGGGATTTATTGCTATTTACTGAGGTGTAAAAACTTGGAATCAAGCAGGAGATGGTAAAAATCAAGATTTTTACCTTTGTCTATTAGACATCTAAGCGAAGGCAATCTCCCAGTTCCCAAAACTGAACTCCGAGGCTATTTCCTCTATGTATTTCCAGTGTCTTTTAGAAGTTGTTGAATCCAAATCGATGTAATTGATAGTACTACCGAATACCTGTGTGTGACCACCTTAAAGAGTCATGTAACATGTAACATAGGAGTCAAAGAGAAGGTCAAGGCTGAGGTTTCTACTTTATTTCAGTCATGAGATTTTCTGTGTCGTAAGTAGGTAAAGGTGGGCTGCCTGCTAGTTATGATTCTCAAGTTGGTGTCATGGTTCCATAGTTAATTAAACCTTCTCCTGGATTTTGGCAATAGATTCATTGGCACAGCAGATTTTTGTCAATGCCTGGCTCATATTCTCTTGATACTCAATGTTATTCATACCACAACCACCTAAAATTCAGTATTTGCCTAAGGACTTCTCTGGCTGCAGAAGCAGGCTTAATCTGTACATAGAGAAAGCCAGAAGTGCTTTCCCTGTTTGTCTGCTGGACAAAGACCCCATCTTCCTGACCTAGGATGGTACAATTCTATGGTGTGTTCTATACCATCTTTTAGAGGTTCCCAGAAATAAACCCCAGTTTCCCATGGAGGTAACCTATTCATTCATACACCTTGTATTGGCTTTCTTCCCTTCTCTCTCATTTTCCTACTTTTCCTATTAGTACTTCCTAGATTTAATTCCCAAATAAACTACTTGCACCTAGTCTCAGAGTCAACTCTTGGGGTAGCCAAAGTAAAACAGCTATTATCTTTATTATTGTTTTATGGTTATATGTTTTATGGTATTCTTTGATTTCATCAGTATTTTAAATAATAGCATTTGGCCTGATTTAAAAAAAAAAATCCTAGAATATTTTCAAAATATAGAAAAAGCCAAAAATAAAAAATAAAAATCACCCTGTAAGCCACAGTTAACATTTTGATATTCGTGGTATATTTTTTCTCCAGTCTTTCTGCTCTCTCTTGTCCTTCTTTTTCCTATTTTCAAGACAAATGAAAAGAGGCTATGTCAGGAACAATTCCTTAAATGCCGTTTATTCCAGACACAGCCCTTTGCTATTTGGCATAAGGCTGTTTTGTCTGTGCACAAGCTTTACTATAGATACTGTGGTGTAACTTCATGAATCTGGAGAATCCAGTGGAGTACTACGCTCAGTGAATTGTTTTACGTAGCATAGTCATTGACTACTCCCCAACTCACTTTTAAAAAGAGAGATCAGAGGTTTTGCCTCCATTTTATAGATGGTAAAACAGACAAGGCATGGCTTTCATATGTGGAAGCATTTCAAAGGTCATTTCCTTCACTCCTTGACCTTATTGGCTCATTTCTGCTTTGCTTTTTGAAAAGTCAGTCTTCTTCGTGACCTTGCAGAATTATCTGACAATGAGTTAATGCTGCCTAGCTGGCAACTTGAAATGGAGTCATTTTAAAACCTGCATTGTAATAACGGGAGTCCCCTCATTTCTGAGCCTATAACTAATTCAAAAGCAATTGAAATCTCCCAAGGAGATCATACTGTAGTGGGAAGCAATCCCCTAGAGTGAGACCATGAGAGAGGTTAAGTCCATCAGGCAGTTATGCAGGCAGGCAAGCAGACTCCAGGAAGAGGGAGAACCCAAAATAGAATGGGGATGCACAGTTGATCATCCCATAGTCAGTCTACTTGATTGACTCCCTTAAAAGTCCATGTTCTCACAAAGCAAACTAATCATGATGCATTGCGCTGACTGTAAACAGAGCTCATATATTTGTGCATAAGTCTGTCAATCGACAAACATTATTAGATACCATGTAAGTGCAGAGTGCTATGCCCTGGAGAACACAAGGGAACAAAACTGCACTCTACCATTTTGAACAGCTCACAGTGCTTTCTTTAAACATTTACTGAGTGACTTCAATTGTGTTTGTGTCAGTGTTAAGCATGCTTCTGCTAACAATCTTGAGATTTGGTGAGTTACAAATATAAAATAATTATTAGAAGTAAGTGTCATTAACAAGATGTATGGAAAGGAATGAGAAAAATTTGCTCTATCAAAGTAAATGTGTGTGATGACTTAGAGAAAGTGAAATACTATTTGAATGAGATAAGTTTTTAAAGCTATGAAAGGGGGTGAAATGTCAATTGATTTGGGAATTCAGACCATATCTATGCTGGCTTACAGCTCCAAAGAAAGGAAAAGCAGCCTTCAATACTCAGCTCTGAGTTTTAATCTAGACTTATAAGTCCACAGAAAATAGTCTTCAGAGCAAGGCTTTCAAGGGAGAGAAAAGGATCTTCTCTGACCTCATTAAACTCTATGTTTCCATTTAGGAAGTGAGGCTTGGAAAAAGTAATCATAGACCAGGACAGACGTGGATATGTAGAAGGGCAGTGTCTCCACACAGGAAGGGTTGAACCATCCCTTGCTGGAGGATGCAAAAGAAAGTAGAGTAAGGGTTAAAGACTAGTACCTCCCTCTCCAGTTCTAGTGGCATAGAGTTGCCCCCCACCCCACAAGTGGGTTAAACACTGAAATGAGTATACCAGCTGTCACTCTCCCAATACCACAAGGATGCATAAACTCTCCACTGCATCCATATGCTATCCAAGCAAGGAAGTGAGGTAGAAGGGGTAAAACACTGGATGTAAGGAGGAAAAAAAGGATGTCTGAGGCATTAACCAGAGAGACAGAAAGAGAGAGAGAGAGAGAGAGAGATTAGGGTTTAAACAGATTATGTAATTTTAATATCTTTAGATGACAAGATTGAGCATTTTTCACCAAAAGAGTACCTGCAGATTAGAAGCAAGAGATAGAAAATAAAGATAGTTGCATTCACTTAATGAAATGAGTTACTTAAAAACCATCCTAGGATATTAGAGAGGTTGGTAAAATAGGGAGCTCTTTGGTGGCATTATGGAGAGGGAAGCTTAAAGTATTTGAAGACTTAACCTGACAAAACATATCTTCCTTTAGGTTCACTAATTAGCAGGAGTGCTTGGAACCATAGCAGTACATAGGAAACACACTTTATGCTGAGACTTTCCTTCAAACTACAAAATGGCGAACTATATTAGCCTGTGCTGAATCAGGTAGATAAAACTTTATTAGAGATGATTAACTCCAATTGGTTTCACGCCTAAACATGTCACTAGGATACCAAAAAACAAAAGTGATCAATACACTTGAGAATGTCCAAGAGAATGTTCATCAGTCCCTAGTGCCTAGTGCTGAGTTAGTACAGGGTGGATAGAGGCAGAGGTCCTCTCTGGCTACCAGGTAAGAGGCAGAGGAAGAGAAGTCTTTGAGGGTGAGAACACCAAGCTTCTTCTCATATAAAGGTATCAGATGGGTCCTACCAAAAACTCCTAATGTAGATAAGAGTGAGAAAGCCGTGCCCACTTGCTCTACCTCATTTCATGCACGATGATTCCATGCACCACTGTTTCCAAAGATAACCCCAACAATTCATCCTGTGTGGTTACTATATGAATGTGAGGTTCCTCCTATCAATAGGTGAAGTATATTTCCCCTACCTTTGAGTAAGGCTGGCTTTGTGATGGCTTTGACCAATAGAATGGTGATGGAAATGATAGTGTATGTGATCGAGATCCCAGCCCAAGTTTCAATGGGCCTTGTGTTTTCTGGCTTTGTGATTTGGGACCACCACCACGAGACCACCACATAGACCACCAGGCTAGCCTACTAGAGTTAAGAGTCCACATGGAGGTAAACCAAGGCATACTAGATGACAGTTGACACCAACTCTTCCAGACTTAAGAATGTTACTTTTTTTTTTTTTTTTTGATGGAGTTTCACTCTTTTTGCCTAGGCTGGAGTGCAATGGCACAATCTTGGCTCACTGCAACCTCTGCCTCCTGGGTTCAAGCAATTCTCTTGCCTCATCTCCCAAGTAGCTGAGATTATAGGTGCCTGCCAACACGCCTGGCTAATTGTGTATGTTTAGTAGAGATGGGGTCTCACCATGTTACCCACTCCTGACCTCCAGTAATCCACCCACCTTGGACTCCCAAAGTGCTGGGATTACAGGTGTGAGCCACTGCTCCCGGCCAGAATGTTCCATCTTGTATCTCCCAGCCCAGTTGACCCTGCAGCCAAAGCAACCACTTGTGTGAGCCTAGTTGGAGCCAACAGAGGAACTGACCAGTCAACCCACAGAATCATAACAAAAATAAATTGTGGTTGTTTTAAGTCACCAAGTTTTAAGGTGGTTTGTTATGCAAGAATAGATAAATAAAGCAACTAACAAACATGATGTGTTTCTCGTTTCTGACCCATGTGATTAGCAGCCTGGATTCCAGGGAATGATAGCGGGGGCACCAATAGAAGTGCGGAGATGGATGGGGTAAGATCTAGCAGGGAGAGTTTCAAGATTCTATTGAAACCACCCCTGATCAACTGGGTTTGGCATTAGAGCAATAGCTCCATTTTTCCTTTCCACTTTGCTTGTTGGAGAGTGCAGAGGAAGAGACACTAGCCTGGGAGTCAGGACATGCGTGTTCTAATTATTCACCTTGACCTTTAGATGACTTAAGCCACCCATGCCTCAAAATGCTCAACTGCCCTGCCTATCTCACAGCAAGGGCTATTGTGTGGACTTAAAGAGAAAAACAACTTTGGAAGCTCTGAAGCTTGTTGCAAACATGAGACATTGCTATAAATTAGATCCAATGCTATTAATTAGATCCATTGTTATTTATTGAATCCACAACCTCCTCAAATTATTAGATGGGATAAAAGGAAACATTTTATGGCTAGAAGTCATCAGTACTATCATCTCGCAAATACAGACCTTGACAGAAAAGGTGTGTCCAGCATTGGAACCCAGAGCACAAAGAGCAAGTTGTCCCAGAATGATCCCTAAGCCACAGAAAAGAAGAAAATCTATAAAAACATGAATCATCTGAGCCTTCTGTCCTCATTTTCAGACCTACAAAACTAGAAAATGTACAGCAGTATTTACAGAACTCTCCATGTGCTCTGGGGATGGAAAATGAATAGAACTAGCCATAACTCATCACCTGTCATGTGCCGGATACTCTGTGAAGATATTGTCTATGTGTAATCTCCATTATTCCCTTCAACTGTCCTGTAGGATTATAGCAAATTGATATTCAAGAAGATAAGGGATATTATAAGGTTCAAAAGAGGAAGGTGATGGGATTGGAAAAGTTTCTATGGATGACAGAGAATATGAGTTGGTTTCAAAGGATAGGTAAAATTTTAAGTGGAAAAAATAGGAAAATCTAATACTGTAAAATAAACAAGTATGAGGTAAAAAATGATAAAACAGGATGCTCATGGGGCACAATTTGGCTGGAGCAGAGCCATGTATGTAGAGAGTAGTAGGAGATAGATGAGATTAGAATGTGGGGCTGAGACTCTATCAGCAGGGATTCAACCAAAGAGTAGAACCAGTAGGAAATATATGGGCTTGCTACATGGAAGCAACTTTACACAATTGTGGAAGCTGGTTAAGCAGTCTCTGTAAGGCTGTTGTTCTTTGCATCTGATGCTGGAGCTCAAATCCTCCATGGCAGGCAGTCAGGAAAGGAAGAAGAAGAGTGGGCTAGAGCTCTTAGAACTCAATGATAAAAGAACAAATAACACAATTTTTAAGTGGGTAAATTATCTGAGTAGACATCTCTCCAAAGAGGATAAATAAATAATCAATAAACACATGAAAAGATGATCACCACCAGTAGCCACTAGGTGATGCAAATTGAAACCACAATGAGATACCCCTCCATACCCACTGGGATGTCAATAATCAAAAACGCAGATAACAACCAGTGTTGGAAAGGCTGTGGACCCATTAGAATCCTATTGCCTTGCTTATCAGGCACTTTGAAAAACATTTGGCAGTTTCTCAAAATGAGTTATCATATGACCCAGCAATTCCACTCCCGGGTATATATCCAAGAGAAATGAAAACACATTTACACACAAAAACTTGTACACAGATGTTCACAGCACTGTTATTCATAATAGCCAAAAAGTAGAAACCATGCAAATGAAAGAGTAAACAAAATGTGGCATATTCATATACTGGGGTATTATTCGACAATAAAAAGGAATCAAGCACTGATACATGCTACAACAGGGGTAAACTTTGAAAAAATGCTAAGAAGCCAGATAGCAAAGGCTACATACTGTATGATTCCATTTATATAAAATGTTCAGAATAAACAAATCTATAGAAGAAACAGAAAATAGATCAGTAGCTGCCTAGGACTGGGGGTGAGGAAGGGATGGGAGAGGGGGTAGAAATAGAGAATGACTGTTAATGGGTATGAAGTTTCCTTTTGGGGTGATGAAATGTTCTAAATTTGATTGTGGTAATAGTTGCACAACTCTGAATATACTAAAGACTAATAAACTATACATTTTACATGTGTAAAATGTATGGTATGTGAGTTATATCAAAATACTGGGGTTTTTTTTTTTTTTAATTAAAAATAAGAACAGAAATGAGCTGGAATCCCATGAAGATAGGCTAAAATCCTTGCCTATTTTTGTTGCTTCTGACCTTGGTGATGAAGGAGTCCTGCAGAAGTGGGGTCTCTTTATCAGGGAGCTAACTGCACATTCCAGTCTAGGAGCCAGAGAAGCTAAAGGGGGATCCAGGGGCAAGTACAGCAATTCATCCAGGGGCAAGCAGAGCAATTCATGCCCAAATGCTGGTTAATGTCAACAACGTGAATCAGCAGATTCCCAACCATGCATGCTGCAAAATGGCTGCCACTTTCCTTCTGCCCTCCTGATCTCACAAGAATTTTCCTTGTGGCTCACCCTAACTGGAAACATAAAAAAGAGGACCCTAGGAAATGTAGTCGAGCCTAGCCAAGTTGACACATTGCAAAGCCATTACACACTCTATTGCTGGAAGCTTTGAAAGCAGGAGGAGACATTCCTCAGTGGGAATCTACAAAGTGTTAAAAATAGGGAAGTAAAATATTCTAACCTGAGCTTTGGGGAAATAATCTGGCAGCAGGAGGGAAAACAGTTTGTAGACACAGGAAGATCATCTAAGAGTCTGTTGAATAAGTGAGAGTTGGTGAAAGTCTGAAAGGAGGGACATGGGAAGGTAGGAGGAGAGAGAGACAGAAAGGAGGTGGATTAGTTCTACTTCTTAGTGTCATATGGGTACTGTGTTAATATATTGGAAACAAGGGATGAGGTAAAAAAAGAAATGAGACATAAGTGAATTTTTAAAGCTCCAAGGCTGAGAAGATGGAGTTACCATTAACAGAGACAGCAATTCAGGAAAAGGAGCAGATTTGGGCAAAAGAAATGAACTTTCAGGTATGATGGTGTGACCTATCTGGAGATCAAAAACTTGGAGGAAAATCAGAGGTTTGAGATACAGTCTCTGAATCAGTCTCCACAGTGGTCATAGGCCAATGGTTCAGATCAACCAGAGGCAAAGGATGTAGACAGAGTGGAGAAGGGTCATGGAAAGCCTGAGAAAAGCACTCAGAGAAACAGCAGGATAATCAGGAATGTTAGACTTCCCAGAAATCAGACGGTAATATTTCAGGAAGAGGCAGGTAATTACTTCCAAAACTCAAGTCAGGACTAGGTATACGCTGTGGTCACAACACCAACTAGATTGGGGCCAAGAAATGCTGTAGAATGGGAGGTGGAATTTTTGATCAAGATTTCCATTAAAGAGTTGAGCTTTCAGCTCCATAAATACAGAGTGGTAGATAAAGTGAGCAAGCTAGGGCATGTACTAGTCCAAAAGCAGTGGAAAATATGTTCCAAGAGGTGATTTTGTTGATGTTATTCATTGGCCATGCTTTCCCTGTCTAAGGTTTTTGAAGGCCACTTAGTGACAGATCCAGAGCCAGTTTTTGACAACAATTATGACAGCAAATTTGAAGATGTTTGACAGAAAACAAAAGTAGGAAGAAGGACAGTGTGTTGAGTCTTAAAGTACTGCAAGGTGGTCTTGTTGGATGGAGGAAGTTTGGACATATTGGCAGGAATTAGAATGGGTGGAACTCAGCACAAAGCTAGGATGATGTAGTCTCATTCTGGAGAAACATCATGGACTCACTGGAAAAGCTGATGAGATTACAAAGGTGTGAAACCCTGGAAAAGTGTCAGGTATGTGGGATTCCCGCCTGCACTCCATTCATCTTGATGGTACAACTCACCCACTGGCCAAGAGGGCTTGAAATCGTTTCCTCAAGGGAAGGCCATATTGCTGAGGAAACCATCCCTCCCTGGAAATGTCTGATCCTGATTCCCCTCGTTTCTCTAGAAATGATATCTTAATTGATTTTTAATCATTTTCATTTCTCAAAGTTAATTACCCTCTGAAGGTGCCATTATGGCCTAATTCACTCTGCCTGCCTACGTGTGTGTGTGTATGTGTGCATGTGTGTATGTGTGTGGGTGTTGGTGTGCATGTATACACACAACTGTGATCATCTGATTGTCCTTCTTGGTGAAAAATAACATTGTTACAATCTTGATACTACGTGTAAATACAGTTGATAACAAGCCTTTCAATACAGAAGAAAACAAAGGCAAACAAACAAACAAAATCCTGGGAAGTGTCTTCACGTTAATGTCTAGGTTATAAATTCTCACATTTTTTCAGTTTCTTACACACTGAGTGCCTCAGTAATATTCTGCTGGCAAGCCTAGGCCAAAAGCAAAACCTGATCCTTTTATTAGGGAGTTAGGTCCAAAACACTCAGTATTTATGTCTTAACAGCTGTTGAAAAGAGTAACTCACATACATTCAAATAAATTCTCTAATCACCTGGTCTCCAATCAGCCTCATTTTTGTTTTCCACACCTCTCTACCTGAAACATCCTCCCAGCTCTGTCCCTACCCACAGCTCCCGTCCTCATCACACAGCTCAAGAATCCCCCTGCCTGTCATGGCCTCCCTCCACCCTCCAAGAGAATTGCTCACGCCTTCCTCTGTGCTTCCAGAGGACTCTGCCCCTGTCCTTAACATGCAGCATCGCAGTTGTTCACCAGTGAGAGACTGCATACCTTCAAGTGAGGGAACATGTTTAATTCATGGCTCTTTCCTCAGCTCCTAATGGGGTCTGCCACCTTCTAGGTGCTTACTCCATGTATATTCATTGAATGAACGATCGATGTCACCAAACTCACCAAGCAACTTTGAAGTGAAAATGTAAAAGAACTGTAGGTGCCAGCCTACATATAAATGCACAGCCACATATACATGTGCAATTCTACATATATGCATACATTTATATGCATGCTAACGTAAACATCTGCCTACATCCCAGTAGCCTGAAGAGTAGTTCTGGATCCTCTCCCTGGGAAGAACACAGAGAAATTAAATAACTTGCTCTGGGTGGGTCACATGGCTAGTATATTGCAGAATTAGGATTCAAACTCAGGCAGATTAACTCCAAAGTTCATGTTCTTGACCAATATGCTCTCTGCTTCTCATTCCTCCTAGCAAAAGGTCTTAGGAACGTATACACAACCAGGAAGTCTTTCCCAAAATAAATGAAGTAACATAATTATTCTTTGCCCCTATCCTCACTCCTGCTGCCCAATTCTCCCTCTGACTACTCATCATTATAAAAATATATGAATTCAACAAATTTATCAAGTGGGCATTTATGACTCTCATCTTTTCCACGCATTGGGATACTGATCTGAGCAAAATGTGGCCTTTGTCACGAATGAGAAGGAAAGACAGAGACATTGAGGGCTGTAAGAGGACAATGCACAAGGTATTGGAGGAGCATTAAATAGGAGGGAGTAATTCAAGCCGCGAAAAAAGATCACAAAGGCCTCAGAGGAGTAGGATACCAGGGCCCTAAAAACCAGAGTTCTCATTCAAAACAGCCAGATAAAACTTATTCCAAAAGATGTAGTCAATTCCTGAATGATGCAGATGCATTTGAGGCAGGAAACCAGGAGTCCTCCCAGATGTGCCAAAGCCTTGAGCAAGTCATTCCTCGACCCTGGGCCTCAGTTTCCTCCTCTGCTGATGCTCTATGAGGCATGCTGGATAAAACTATCTTTAGTCCTAAAACCTCGCCTCATCCTTCATTAGATTCCATATATATGATAAAGTATTCATAACAGTACTCCAAAAATAAGAAGAAAGCAAATAATTTAAAGTAAATACAGTTATTTTCATCTTGGGCAAAATAATCCAGAGACCTAAGGGAAGAGACCAATGGCCACAGAACCCACAGGTCTTCATCATCTCCCTTCTGTAATTGCAGAGCAGGAGCACTTCGTGCTCCCTGCTGCTCCTCATACTCTGAAACTTACCCCCAGTGAGCGCTGATGAATATCACCCAGCCCCTACCCTGTGCCTGTAGTTGTGCTAGACCTTCAATGCCTATGTTGCCTTGTTTCATCTTCTCAACAACACTGTAAGACAGGATTATCATCTCATGCTGAGAAAACAAACTCAGAGAAATTCAGTCTCTGCTGTAAAGTCACACAACAAGTCAGTTGAGAATCCAGATCAGTATTATTTTCCATTTAACCTTCCTTCTGCTATGGCACATAACCAGCTTTGACAGTGGGCAATAGAAAAGGGAGGCAGAATAAGAAATGAGTCTGGAATAAGGGATGTCTACAGAGACAAAGCCCAGGGAACCTGAAGCTTTTATTAGCTCAGAGCTTTCCCAGCATATCCATCCTCTGCTAAAAGCAGAGTAGAGACTGGGCACAGTGGTTTACACCTATAATCTCTGCACTTTGGGAGGCTAGGAATTCAAGACCAGACTGGGCAATGTGGTAAGATACCATCTCTACAAGAAAAAAAGCACGGCCTATAAACTCTTGGATTGCTTAAATTAATTTAAAAGGAGGTGTCTTGGATTACTATTTTCTTTCCATGACTGTTTGCTGCTGTCTTCCCTTCTCTGAAGTGCTCCCCACAGCTGGTTGTTGTCCTTTCCCATCCTTCAAATTTGCTCAAGAAAATGCCTCTACTGGAAACAAATCCTGAGAAGGGCAGCTCCTGGACTTTTCTGAACATGGGACAAAGTATGTCAAGCATCACATACTCTAGTTTGCCAACCCAGCCATCCAACGGCCCAGACATTGTGCATCAGTTTAGGTCTTCTGAGAAGTGGGAGCCAAAATGGAAATAGATGTACAAGAGATTTATTGGGCGAAGGACCTGTAAAGGATAAAAGGGAGAGAAAGCAGAAGATTGGAGAGAACCTTTGGACTGCAATGCAGGTCTGACACTTGACACCAGGCCTGACACCTCTGAAGACAGAGGAGGAAAGAAAGAAGAAGTGGATCACAAATTTGCAGTAATTGGTATCTGTCAGCTCACTACACTCTTCACAGCAGATTCTTTCTTGAAAGGAAATGTGGGAAGCACATTTATGTGGCTGCCACACAGTTTGATCTTCTCCAAAGGCTTTTGCAATTCAAGTAGATTCCTGCACCTTGGGGGGAATGATCAACTCTCTGGAAAAAGTGGTTACATTTTGCAGGGTCAGTTCCAAAAGGCATTGGAGGTTATTCTGGCATCTCAGTTTATTTAAAAAGATACACATCTGTCTCTTGTATTAATGCCATATAGTATTGAAAGAATGGTGGAAAATGGGTTCTGTTACCTCTAATGAGTGTGATTTAGCAAAAAATAAAGAACAGGGAGAAAAAGAAAATCCACCCGAAGAACAGATCTGTGGAGAATCATTATCTGTCACAGAATTCTTCACATATAAAATGCTCACAATATGTGCTGACTGAGTGAACCGTGTCCATATTTCAGCTAGTGACCTCTACTTTAATGTCTTCTGGCGGAGACCATTCATTCTTCAAGCATATATGTGCACCTACTATGTGCCAGACATTATACTCAGTGTTGCAAATGCTGAGATAAATATATATGGTTCCTGCCTTTAAGAGATGAATACTTCAATGGGAAAATATTCAGAGTAAATGGAAATATAAGCAAATATTTATTTTTAAGTGCTCCTATAGCAGGATGCACAAGACACTTTGATGATTGCTATGATTCGCATGTAATCTTGCAAGGAACATAAAACCCAATTCAAATTGGCTTAAATAGGGGGATATTGCTTCTCATAAGTGGTCTCTCGGAACACAGTTGTATTTTCCTCTCTTTCCGTGTTCAGGAAAGTCTTCTGCAGCCTAAACATTTCTCTTTCTTACAGAACCTTCATATTCATGCATTCATGCATCAATACCACCATTTTTTCTACCAAGTCTCCTAATGCTGCAGCCTTGATGATCCCTTTCCCAAGGTATATCGGCAGTTGACTAACCACCTAGAGTCCTCTGTGGTGCCCTTGTGCCACCTCAACCAATCCCATACTTCAGGGTTTGTTACTAACAGTGTCCCACTTTCTGGAATCAAACTCTCTATCATATGAGATGCCTTAGGTTGTAAATAATGAACAAATTTAACTCAAAGTAGTATTTACTAAAAAGAGGATATCTGAGTGAATAACAAAGGCTTGATGTAGGGAAGTATTGGTTTGATTCAGCATTTCAACACTGTCATCATTTCTCTGTCTCTTCTGTTTGCCGTGGTGTTAATTTCATCCTAAGGCTGGTTGTACTTCACGATTATGATGTCTGCTAACAACCATGAAAGGTCCACACTTCCTCAGGCCATGTCAAGAGATGGGAAGAACAAGTTATTATGAAAAGCTGTCTAAGAAAAATGAGGAAGTGCAATTCCAAAATCCTACCTTCACATTTTATGGGCCCACAAGGGACCATGTGCTCAGCCCTGAACCAATCACTGTAGCCAAAAAATGTGTTTTTTCTAATGAAAATAGCCCTGAACCATGTACAAGAGTTCAGTCTTCTTCTCACAAAATACATGAATTTGAATTGGGGAGGTGTTGATCTAAATAACATATTAAGGTTTTTATAAAAATAGATGTTGGAGAGACAGCCACAGTTTCTACTACAATGACGATAATGATGACAGCAAACATTTCCTGAAAGCTTCTATGCACAAGACTCGGCTCACAGCTTAAGATTCCTGGAATGGACATATCTCTGCTCACAGCATGCCTCCAAGAAATCCAGCCAGAGAATCATGAGCCAAGCCCTTCTGCAAGCCCCAGCTGAAACAAAAACCCAATCCAGCTCAACTGAGTCTCCTCTCACCCCTTCCCTTATCTCTAAACACACTTATTGTACTGCTGTGTTTGCTTAAAGCATGGGGCAGACATAATTACTGAATTTAGGCAAGATCTGGAAAGAACCCCAAAGCTATTTTTACTCAAACAGAAATCATTTGTTCTAATGAGCCCACCCGTCACCTCCTGACCTTGGAGCTTAATTAATTTTACACAAGAAAAGTACTGGGTGCCCCTGACCCCTGTTGTTGAAGACATTCCCATTAAGAAGGTTACTGCCTCCCTCAGCAGGGACCCAGCTGAAACTGGCTATAAGAGCTCTGTAAATCTGGCAGTTCTCGGGGCAGGAAAACTGAGTTTTCTGAAGCAACTGGGGAGGAAATAAAAAGTAAGTCTCACCTCAGCCAGAGTGGCCTCCTTGGTTCAGAACTGTCATTGTCACTAGAGTTTTCAAAGAAGCCACATGAAAAGCGTCTGCCTGAGACTCCCTGATCTCCACCTCCTTTCACTGACCTGACTCCTTGATCCTTCTGTACTCACCTTGGCTGCTTCTCCTTGGGGAAGTCTTCTTGGCTATTCCTTCAACCTTGCAGATTGTGTAGGCTACAACCCTCTGCGTTTGTCACACCCATGGCCCTTTTTCTCTCCACCATGCATCGAACCCAACTGAGCAAAATGGCTTGCTTACTTACCGATGACCCCCTCTAGATCATGGGTGCCTTAAGAATAAGAACAGAGTGTATTTAACTTTCAACTATATCCTTAACCTCTTAAAGGCTCAATAATTACCATGGAAAGAAGGAGTAGAAGGGGATAAATAGGTAGACAGACGCCCAGGAGATGAGTGTCTTGTTCATCCTGTTCTCATAGCTCCACAGGCCTCATCATAGAATCTTCATGACATAAACTTGGAGCTGTCTGCTTTCCTACCCTGCAAACCTTGATGATGATGCGGTATTATTTCTGCCTTCCTTCTCCAGCCCATAATCTGGGGGCTCAAGGGAATGGCTGGCAGAGGAAGCCTGAAGGGGATGGTGCAATTTCAAACTTCAACTAGGAAAACCAGATGTTCTACTCTTGGAGGTGTGGTGTGCAGGTGAGGAACTGCCTGTCACCCCTCATTACTAATGAGCTCTTCTTCCCACCTTTCCCACAAAGTGAGGCACTTAGGGGGAAAAAATCTTTTCTGCCACATTCAACTGCAGAAACACTGGCTTCAATAAATGTAAAGTGGTTCCTTTAATGGAGAATTTCTTAGAATTTCAGATAATTGTGTGATATGAAACTGCAGGGTACGGACATAAGGGTCAAAAATTCTTTTTTTTTTTCTATAATTAGTAACCAACTGGATATTTTGTTGTTTATTTAGGGGTCTAACTTATTGAATTACTGTCATATGGAATAGTGTTTCACAAATTTATTTGTGGCATAAAACAAGTTTTTTAAAGAGATTTGGAGGGTTTAATTTTTTTCTTAGAGACAAGATCTCACTCTGTCACCCAGGCTCAAGTATAATAACGTGATCCTAGTTCACTCTAACCTGGGACCAGGCTCAAGCAATCCTCCTGCCTCAGACTCCTGAGTAGCTGGGATCACAGATATGTGCCACTACTCCTGGCTTTTTTTTTTTTCCTAATAGAGATGGGGTCTCATTTTGTTGCCAAGCTGGTCACTAACCCTTAGCCTCAAGTGATCCTCCCACTTCAGTCTCCCAAAATGCTGGAATTACAGGCGTGAATCCCCATATCCAGCCCTGTTTGTTTCGTAATTTAGAATTTGCCATGGACCAATAGGCAGTCGTATTCTCCACAACTAGTGCACAGCTCATGCTGCATGTCATCAACCTCTTTTTTCTCCCTCAACCCCAGTCTCTCTCTTTCTCCCTGTCTCTCTCTCCCAGAGAAAGAGAATATAACTGGAAAGTGATCTGGTACACTAAAGCATCACCACCATCTGTCCATTTCTCACACTAGGAGATACCTCTGTATTACCCAGTCCTATGGCAGAAGCTTCCGGAGGGGGAAACAGATTTCCCTTGCCCCTTCAGTTGAAGAATGAACATCAGGACCAGAGCTGTGACTCCAATGCAGGGTGGCCTGGTTTAGTGGCAACTGAGAGCCTCTTTTGTCTTGAGCTCTGCTTGAAGAAGCTGTGTCAGACCAAAGACGCTGTGCAGGTAGGAACTGGCTTTGGAGGTGAGATCTCTCATCATCACCATCCACCAGGCACTCTTACTCTAATTTGCCTTAGCCATCCAACAGCCCACCTCCCACTGTGCTGGCTTGAAGACCAACTGGGAATCCTTTGTCCATCCCCCAACTCTAGTGACAGTGACTCTATGTAGGAGGGAGACAAAGCGATGGAGTGAAATAAATGTCAATCAAGGAAAAAGCTCCTTGTCTTGTCTGGGCTACCCACCTCTGAGCCCTCTGGCTTGCATGGCCTACTTCTCAGTGAGCTGAGACCTCAGCCCCACCAGAAGGGATCAGTTTCATAAATGTCTTCACCAAAAAACACCTCCTTTGCTCCCAGAACAGGAATGCCCCAGTGCCCCATCCACATCCATGGGTCAGTCTTAGGATTGAAGGAGCCTAGTTTCTGGCTGAAGCTCTCACCAAGTAACTGGATTACTCAGGTGTACCAGACTTTGTTCATCTTTTTAAAAAATAACTTCAACTTTTATTTTAGATTCACGGGGTACATATGTAGGTTTGTTACCCGAGTATATTGTAATGATGATGAGATTAGGGATATGACTGATCCTGTCATTCACATACTGAGCACAATACCAAATAGTTAGATTTTCAATCCTTGCTCCCCTCCCTGACTGCCCCCTCTAGTTGTCCCTGGTGTCTACCATTGCCATTTTTATGTCCATGTGTACCCCATGTTTAACTCCCACTTACAAATGAGAACATGTAGTATTTGACTTTCTGTTCTTGTGTTAATTCACTTAGGATAGTGACCTGCAGCACCACCCATGTTGCTACAAAGGACATGACTTTATTCTTTTTTGTGACTGTGTAATATTCCATGGTGTATATGTACCACATTTTCTTTATCCAATCCACCATGGATGGGCACCTAGGTAGATTCCATGTCTTTGCTGTTGTGAATGGTGTTGCAGTAAACATGTGAGTGCATGTGTCTGTTTGGTAGAACAATTTGTCTTCTTTTGCATATATACCCACTAATGAGATTACTGGGTTGAATAGTAGTTCTGTTTTAAGTTCTTTGAGAAATCTCCAAACTGTTTCCACAGTGACTGAATAATTTATATTCCCACCAACAGCATATAAGCATTCCCTTTGCTCTGCAGCCCTACCAGTATCATTTGTTTTTGACTTTTTAATAATACAAGCTTTGTTTTTGATCTGAGTCAGTATGCAAAAGCCAGAATAGATCTTTCTCACACCAGTCATCAGCTTGGACATATATTGGAAATTCAGGGAGCAAGTTTCTCTCCAGGCCACTTTTTTCTGTATATTTCCTCTTCTTAAGTGATGTAAGGCCCCACACTTATGTTGGTGTCAAGTGGCCAATAAGAATATCAGTAATAACCATAGCTATAGGATAGCAATGAGTTAGGTACTCGATACGGTCTGGCTCTTTGCACCATACAAATCTCATCTTGAATTGTAATCCAAATTATAATTCCTATGAGTCTGGGGAGGAACCTAGTGGGAGGTAATAGGAGCAGGGAGGCAGTTCCCCCATGCTGTTCCCATGATAGAAAGTGAGTTGTCATGAGATCTGATGGTGTTCTAAGGACCTTGACCCTCTTTAATCTGCACTTCTCTTTTCTGCCACCTTGTGAAGAAGGATGTGTTGCTTCTCCTTCCGCCATGGTTGTAAGTTTCCTGAGGCCTCCCCAGCCATCCAAAACTGTGAGTCAATTAAACCTCTTTCCTTTATAAATTATCCAGTCTTGGGTATTTCTTCATAGCAGTGTGAAAATGGGCTAACACAGTACTACACTAAGTACTTTGCATATATAATCTCATTTAATCCACATATCAACCTGGGAGGAAATAGATACAAGTATCCTCATCTCAAAGATGAGGAAATCAAGGCTCAAGAAAGCCATAGTAGTTGCCCAAAGTCTGCATCACTCCAAGTTCAGTACTTTAAATCAATGTGTTATATTATCTCTGACTCCTGTACTGAGCCTAAAGAGACAAGGGGATGGAAGACCCAGATCATCCGAAGGGATGAAAGACTGAACAAAGCATTCTGCCCCTCACATCCAAACTTATTTGTCAGATGAAAATGGGCACCAAGGTCAACTTTGAAAGGAAAAGTAATGCTAAAAGACAGCCTGGTTTGAAAGGGGTGACTAAGACATCAGGATATAAATGTTTTCTTGATGTAAACATAATGTATGAACATTGTTCTTATTTCTGAGCCCTGAGGTTTTTTGGTATCAGCCAGACTCACAACCACAGCACTGTAGGATAGGGGGGTGGAAGAAATCAATGGTCAGCCAAAGACTCCTGTTCCCCTTCTGTATCAATAAATGACAGCTGAAGAGCTCTTACTCACCAAAGGACTACATTTCCCAGGCTCGTTTGTACCCATCCATGGCACCAAGTTGTGGAATGTAGGTAGAAATAATCTGTTCTACTTTCAGGCCTATTTAAACCTCACACACTGCCCTCAGTTCTCTCCTTCTTTCAATATAATGGCTAATGTCAATCCCCAAATGACCTAATTACCCATGAGGAGCCCACCTTCTGCCACCAATTAGACTTTATGTGAGTAAGAAATTTATTTCTTTTATGTCACATCAGTGAGATTTTGGGTTTTCTCCATCAGAGTAGCTAGCAATACCTTAACTAGTACAGAGACCACACTGGCTTGATGGGTTTGGGCTCCACCACACTGAAAGGACCAGTTTTCTCTCAAGATGAAAGCGACCTTGAGGACCTCAGCCTAGACCCATATCTCGGTGGGTTACAGACTAGGTCCCTAACCCTAACTCATCCTGTCTTACTCTTAAGCCCCATCTTACTCTCTCAACAAATGTTTTCCTGTTGTAGACAGGAGCTAGCAGTCCCTGAACCCAGATAACTTCCTCTTCAGATCTCCACAAGGCCTAAAGGATCTGTCTTTCAATTGCATGAATTCAAACTCACTATCCACACATTCCCCTCATACTCACACCCACTCCCAGCAAATGGCTCCTTCGCTACTCTAAGTAGAATCTCCATTACATTAAGCCATATCTATACCTTAACTTAATGTTTTATAAATTGTGGAATGCTATCTAGTATTGTGATGGTAAGTTAAGATTAATCAAAAATTTCAAAAAATGAAATAGAAGAGAATACAAAATATCAAAATGCATTGCCCATAGCAAAAGTACATTTTGCTTTGATATCAGGAGATAAATGTTTTCTTGATGTAAACATAATTTATAAAAGGTGTTCTTATTTTTCTTATTTCTCAACAGATACAAATACTTCTGTATCTGTTTTGTTATACTTCTCTATCTATCTATGGGTCTATCTGCCTGTTAAACCATTCATTCACCTGTTGGTCTGTCCACTCATTTATTTATTCATCTATCCACCCATTCTTACACCCATCTGTCCATCTATCCACCCATCTATTTATCTATCTATCCACTTATCTACCTATACACACACATATATACATACATAATATATGTATAAGTCACAATGTAAAATATATATATCTTACTAATTATTTCAGTCAAAAAAGTTTGAAATCTCTTTCCTGAACAATATGTCCCCTCACTCTAATGAATTCAAGTCCTTCCATTTAGGGGTTCCTTAATCTAAGATTGAGTTTCCCCAGGGTCATTATCAGGGATACTACATATACTTTCCTATATCAAATCAGCTGAAAGCTTTAATGTCACATATACTTTCCTTTTTTTTTTTTTTTTTAATTTGAGACGGAGTCTTATTCTGTCACCCAGGCTGGAGTGCAGTGGCACGATCTCAGCCCACTGCAATCTCCACTTCCCGGCTTCAAGTGATTCTCCTGCCTCAGTCTCCCGAGTAACTGAGATTACAGGTGTGTGCCACCACGCCCAGCTAATTTTTTGTATTTTTAGTAGAGATGGGGTTTCACCATGTTAGCCAGAACAGTCTCGAACTCCTGACCTCATGATCAGGTCATGATCACGTGTGACGTGGCCTCCCAAGGTGCTGGGATTACAGGTGTGAGCCACTGCGCCCAGCCATACTTTCCTTTTTCAAGCCAGCTCAAAGCTTTAAATAATTTAAAAATTTGGACATTCAGTTAATTTATGATTCCTAACATTTTGTTCTTTTCTTCTTTCCTCTCTTTAAAGTGTGTTGCATCTTCTTTATCTCTGTCTGGAGAAAATTGGTCCCAGCCCAGTTGTAGGGTTACTGCTTCAAATACACACATTCCTATCTATATAATGCTGTGTGTATCCCTTGTGTCCAAAAGCATACACCCCAGGATAATCCACTTGGCTAATCAAGAGTTTGACTCACATATTTTTGATAAGAAAATATTGGAAAAAGTCTAAATTATTTATAAACTAGGATTATGTGATTCAAAGCTAATTCAATATACATGTCTATATAACAAATATTTATTGAGCAACTATTGTGCAGCAGGATGAAGATAAAATGGTATAAGAAGAGATTCCTATTTTTCATGGATCTTGTGGTTTAATTATTAGAAAGTTGTTTTATTGCCAATAAATATAAGGGAGAAAAAAATTCAAAATTATCAAAGTTTTTAACAGGGACTAACTCACCAATGACTTCAACCTTTAATGAGGCCAAAACTCAGTATTTGGATTCCTTTGATGCTAGTATCAAGGATGTTGATTTTTTTTTTTGCCCTCCTGGTAAAGGGAAACTGAATATGCTGAAAGCTCCTTGGCATGAAAAGCCAAGATAAAGACGGTAATGCAATCATGGTGCACTCAAGTCATCACCAACAGGGCAGCAAAGGTTAGAGGCATCCAATTATGGGGAGCCCCTGACTCATGCTTCCTCCTGGTTCCCCATCTCAGAGGCAGCTGAGAGGCTGGTCTTGGAAGTATATCTGTAAAGATGGTTGATGTCTAATTAACAAGGGACCCAATAACATCTTTCTGAAAGTCCCAATTTGATCATATTCTCTTCCAACCAGTTGTATCACTTCAGAGGCTTCTCACTGTTATTGGGCAGAAGACTGAAATCCTTAAGCAGCCCTATAAATTCTTCCACAATCTGGATGCTACCTGCTTGTCTCCTGCATCTTCTCCTCATTTTCTGGAGAATTCAATTGCACACACCATATACCTTCTTACATTGGCCATTTGAACATGCACGTCATTTACCTGAAATAATCTCTGGCTTCTATCCTTTCCTTTGTTTCATCTAGTTAATGCACTCATCTTCCAGACAGAAGCTCAGGGATCATTGCCTTAGATAAGCCTTCGTTTACCTTCCTGGACTGAGCCAATTCCTGTTATTATTTACTTTAATGGCACCATGTATAACTTCTCCATAGCACTTTAACTTAATTATAATGTTGTATTTTTGATTACTATCTGCCTGAGGGTAGGGATAATGTGTTTTCTATTCCCTTTCATTATTTCCTTTCTTTCATTGATTCCTTTGGGTCCTAGAGCTGTGCCTGACATTGAGTAGATTCTTAATAGCAGGCAGTTGAATAAATGCACGAATAAGAATGGTAGTGTATTGCTCACATCTGGAACAGCATAGCCTAGCACGTTAGGCGGCCTAAAATTTCATTTGGGGAGGAAAACTAAATAGGACTTCAGGATAAGTGTCTAGTCGACTACACAAAAGAAACAGAACCTGAAAACAGATAGTGAGGATGAAGATCACTCCTTCTTGAATAGGTAGAGAGCCTCTTCTCCAAACATAAAAGCTAGAGTGACATTTCCTGGGTTCCATTCTGGGTGATGCGAGGGAATGTTTGCAGTGCATGGTTGCTTCTCTTAAACATATTCCAGTAATGTCCTAAAGTTAAGAAAGCTACAAGTAGGTTGAGTGAGGCAGGCTATATTTTTTGAAAATTAGTAAGAGAAGGGTAAGATCAGTGATAAAAGATCTCTTACACTTTGAGGAGACCCATTTTGCTAGTGACATTGGAGTCATGGTCACATGGGTCCCTTCCAGGGTGCTATGGCACAGGACAGCTGGGCTGAGAGGCTGACTGGAAAAGCTTGGATTTCACAAGAAGATTAAAGAGAAAGACCTTTGTGGATCTCAGGTGGGAAGACAAGAGTTCCCACTCATGCATAATAATCATAGTGATATTAAATACCACTTACTAAGCATCTATTATGTGTTAGGTACTTTAAACTTTACTTTTAATGTTTAAAACAGTTCTGAAAGTTCAATTTTATAATCTCTATGTTATAAATAAGAAAACAGAGGCTTGGACCGGTTAAGTGACTTGTCCAGCTGCTACATGATAGAACTAAGACTCAAAAGTGACTTGTGGTTGTGGCCATGCTTCTTCACTCACAGAACTGGCCCTGAGGTCTGCCCATAAAGACAAATGAACTTTTGCATAGTATCCCTAAACAAAAGTAAATTACATGGACATTGCAACCTACTTTTCACCAGGTATCAAAGGCCTGGGGTACATTCCCAACACAGTGTGCTTTCTTCCTCCTCAATTCCCTTTGAAGTTAGTGGGAAGTCAGCACCTGGAGGCTGCAGAGAATCACAGTGGGGCTGAGTGTCCATCTTGATTTTACAGTATCCATATTTTTAATAAAATAATCCAGAATTAATCTCTATCTACTAATCTACATATCTATCTTTTCCCAATTTAATATGGTAGAACAAAATAATTTTCTAATTCAATGATAAAAATTAAACTTTCTATATGTAAAGTAGGTCAAAAATAGCTGCTTTAATTATTTAAGTAATATCCAAAGAGGCAAACATCAAAAGAAGCTCAAGTTGCAACACAAAGAAAGAAAAAAATCTTTAGAATCAGCAACTTTTCGAAGGCAAACAAAATGATCTCAGACACATGAACAAGCTAAGTTTAGGGCTTTCTCTTTAAAAAAAAAAAAAAATCGCAATTTCATTGATGATAAGATCATTAATAATACTACAACATGTCCACAGCATATTCTTATCAACCCAGCATTCTGGTCATATTTACATACAGGCTATTTATTGCTATGGGGTTTCAATGAGGAAAAATAAATTAATTAAAAGCCTAGAAATTAATAGGAAGGACTGAGATACTGATGAGGTTCCTCCATTCTAAACATGACTGGCTGTACTAACAGCTCCTTTGGAATGCTTGGCCCTCTAGAATGTAGCCAGAAAGCCAGGTGAGCTTTTTCCTCACTAAATGCTAACTCCCTACATTCTGCATCATTTTGTCAGCATCAACTCTCTTCTCTGACTTCCCTCCTTTAAAATATGAGCATCTCTATGGCCCTAGAAGCCCATTCTTAATTCATATCTTTTCTACCTAACATGTAATTATTTTTTTTTCTCTCCTCAACTAAATCTCTCTGAAGCATCAGGCACTGTACTGGGCACCAAGGAATAAGAACACAAAGAGAACAGCTGTCAAAGATCTCATAGAACCCAAACAACTATGGCATAATCAATGAAATAATAGATGCATATCCAGAGCTTCAAGAATACCGGAAAACTGAAGGCTTCACAGAGGACATCACATTTGAGCTTGGGTCTTATGAGGGAAAAATGAGCTAGAATTTGCAGTAAGCAAGAAGGCATCTCTGGCACTGGAGGCACTCTATGCCAAAACATGGAGAAATGAGAATGGCATGTTCCTGCAAGAAAATGCTGAGATAGAATAAGGCTATCTCCTAGGGGTAGCCAGAAATGTAACTGGACAGGTATATTGGGGCCTTCTACATCATCTGGGACTTGGTTTTATCTAGAGGGCCTATGTTGACAAGGATTAACTGGCCATCGCTCCATAAAGTCTTGTACAGCAGAAATTTGAGTTCTGTTCTGTATTATGACTTACTATATAACTAAGACAAATTCCTTCCCCTCTCTGAGAACATCCACTGCAAATCTTAAATGCCTCCCCAGAATTCTTCCCCAGCAGCTCCTGCCTCCCAAATTGTGCTGTCACTGATGGGTGGGCCAGCCACTTTCCCTGGGAATGCTGAGCCCTGGGCCTGGGCCAACTAGCCACATGTCCAGAGTTCTGGCTCCTCCTCCACTTCCAGATGTAGCAGGAACACCAATCTGCCTTGGAGGCATCTGGCAAACAAAACAAACACCAAAAGGGTCAGGTGACATGTCCCAGAAATCAGGGAATTAACTGTCCATGGGCTGAATCTTGACTAATGGGAAAAAGGAGATGGAAGGGAGCCAAGCAGGTAACATTTCCCCTTTCCTGTCCTGCAGACTACTCCATTTCTTCTGCAGCCAGTCCACCCAGGTTCTTCCTCTGAGGTGACCTGGCCTATTGTGAAGGAGCACCTATGAGGACACCTCACTTCCCATTGCTTCCCAGGATTTCTTGACCTACTTTTCTTCCTCCCCTTCTCCTTGGTCTGATCTGCACCTTCCAAGCCATAAGACCCTCAGTTCTTGCCTCAGGCTCTGTTTTCTCAAGAACACAAGCTCAGCCTGTTTTTGTTTTCAAAATAAGAGAGATGGCCAAGCACCCTCAAAGTTACTTCTGGGTCTGAGATTCTGAAGTCTTAGTTCTAATGTTCAACAGAACCTTGACGAAGGGTTTTCACAAAGCAGACAACTCATGTTCATCATGAAGTATGCAAGTCGGGGTACCACTTTCTGCATTGGGAAATGTTTCTAAGAGGTTTCTAGAATTACTCCCACTTTACATATGGGGGAACTGCGGCTCAGAAAGTTTAACTCACTTGCCCAATGCCATGTAACTAAAAAGAAGCAAAATTCAGACTCAGACAGTCTGATTCCTGAGCTTGTGGTCTTTGTCACTACTGAACACTGTGTCTCTGAGACTCTTCTGGATTTACTCTTCAAACCTGATTAAATTGTCTATTTCTTAAAGACTAGAAAAAAATTCAAAATGGAATTATGGGAGAGAAAAGCAAAATGACATCTCCTGGGCTGCACCAAAAATACGAGGGAGAAGGGCAAGAATAGTATGCCCTATCATTTAAGGAGCCAAGGTCATATATTCAACAACCAGTTGGTTGTCCCACATTTTAGCATTATCTCACTTAACTTTTCCTTGTAAGACAAATCTGTAAGCCAGAAAACCATTCTTAATAAGAAAAACTAAAGCTCTGATTTGGGTTACGAAAATGTAGCTGCTGTAAACCCAAAGATAACATGTCAGTTCACCTCCACCTAAGATGGTTTTATGCCCCAGTATAAATTCTAACATGAGCTTCAGGAGTGGTATGTGAATCTTGTTTTTGTTGTTGTTGTTGTTTTTGTTTTACTTTCTTTTTTTTCAAATTCATGAGTCTCTTGAAGAGCTAGTCATCCTAGCCTATTAATAATTTTAATCTTAATTTCTCTCCTACTTCTCCTACTCTCTCCAAGAATGAAAAAAAAAAAAAATCAGACCTTAGTCATTTGTTTCCCAAAAACATGGAGCCTGTTTCATGACTATTAGGAGCAGATGTTAACATACATCCCCCAAGAGTCAGTGTAGGTTGGAAACCATAACAGGAGCAGACAACTTACCTCCAGCAAGGCTATTAGGTGCAAGGGGTCAGAGAGATACAAAACAGGTATTCCCACTGGCCGCCCTTCCCCTGAAATGCCTGCCCTTCTATCCACAACCCCAGCCTTGCACAGGGTTCATCATCCTTCACAAATGACCCCCGATCTTCTCCAAGTAAATGACTTGAGTTTCTCTCATACTTTCTCAATGCATGTGACAGTTTAAGGGAGGTTACCAAGAAAAATTCTTCCACACACAAGACAATTCTCCCACTCACATTTCCACACAAGCATACAAACGACCTCATGGTTTTTGAGGAAGGTCAGCTCATGTTTCGGAGTCTAATAATTCCTAAAGCAAGAGCAAGGAGGGGTGTCGTGGCTGTCAGAGGCATGGGAAACCACAGCTTGTTCAGGAATCCTGAAAGGGCATGGGCTGGAGCTTTTCAGGATTGAGGACCAGAATCCACATTGTCAAAGACAATCTCAATTTTGTATATCTTTGTAGCTTTAGGGTTTTGAATACTTTAGCTTCCCAGGAAAATATATGAGATGAAAGCTTCACAACAAGTATTGAATGAATTAATGTATGAAATGAATGAATTCAATTGTCTCCCCATCCATGATACGTACTCGAAGCCAACCTGATGTTGACATTTTTGAGGTCAGGCAGCCCCTTTATCATTTACAAACAAGTGACTTTAATCTCCTCGAATTTGTCTTCCTTATCGGCACAAAGTGCATTATAGTCTCTATCTCAAAGAACATTGTGAATATTGAAGGGGCTCTATACATAACAGCTACCTGACACCCAGAGGGGCTCAGTTGTTGCTAGATTACTTTCCCTCTTTGTCTTTTCCATGTTATCTGAATTCCCTAGTCCATAATGCCTGGTTCCACCAAGACAAGGTCAGTGCCTTGGGGTCCTGTGCCAATTTCTGACCAGGAAACACTATATCATAGAGTGTTCCAGATCACAGACTCTGAAAGCCAACTTTTTTTCACTTCAATACCAGCGCTATCCTTACTAGCTGTGTAACCTTAGGTAAGTTACTTCATCTCTCTGAACACCTGCTGCTTCTCCATCTTTCAGATGGGGACAATAATAATATTTACTTTGAAAGGACTTCGTGGACACCTGTAGAGTTTAGAATCCTGTCTGAGTTGAGAACTGCTCAAAAAGTGTAATTGGTATTATGTCATCTATGTAAGTCTACTCTACGTGAAATGTGAACTTCTCAAGCCAAGAACTGAGGTTTCAATCCTTCAGGCCAGCAGCAGATACTCTGTCATCTAGCCTGACTCCCTAGGCACTTTCTGCTATTTGGGCTAAGGCTAGCTTGCTCTCCCTACTCTGTACTGCCCACCATCTCATCTTTCCAAACCTCAGAGAACTTGGGAACTTTCTGAGCAGGCCCAGGAATTTGGGAAGTGCAGCATCATTGGAGCACATAGCAAGCCTCTGAGGCCCCTCTTCAGAGTCTCGGGGCCTTAGGGAGGCACACAGTGAGGCCTTCCTGCAACACACTCTCCTCCTGTTAATGAACCCTTTAGGTTGGGTCAAGTTGCATGTGGAATTAAGGACATTTTTAGCTTCATGACAATACCTGAACCTCACCTCCACCCCACCCCATTTTTCTGTATGTGTGTGGTTTTTTTTTTAGGTGAATGGGTACATGAAGAGCATGTTAAGGTTTATTAAGTAAGAGACAGAAATGCTTGCAAACTTTTACTGCTCCTCCCAGGCCTATAAACAGTTCCTCAATCCTTCTTTGCAAGGTAATAAAACCTGGAGGGAGGTGAGCTCTGGGACCCATGGGGTAAGGGTGGGTTTGCTTCCAGCCTGAGGCTGAAACCCAGGGTGAGCCCGTGCAGCCTCCTTCCCTGCTCCATCCTCAATGGGAGGGAAGTAAAGAGGGAATCCGTAGAACTGAGCTGCTGGAAACCCAAAAAGCCTGCACCCCCTCAACTTGTATGTAAAAAGCAGAGAAGTGCAGATCTCAGAGAGGCTAGAGGCACCCTGGGGACCCAAGAGGAACCTTGGGAAGTTCTGCATGCAAGTCCTGCACTGACTCTTGGGGGATGTATGTTAACATCTGCTCCCAATAGTCATGAAACAGGCTCCACGTTTTTGGGAAACAAATGGCTAAGGTCTGATTTTTTTTTCATTCTTGGAGAGAGTAGGAGAAATGGGAGAGAAATTAAGATTAAAAAAGGAAAAAGGCAGTACAGAGCAGGGGAGAGACCACAAAAAATGAGCCAGAGTGCTGTGTCCTGACATGGGCTCTGACGGTTACTGGTTAAGGGGCCCTGAGCAAATGCCCTGACCTCTCTCAGCCTGTTTCCTCATCTGTACATGGGAATAATGAGATACTGGGATGCATGCAAGAAGGTCATCAATGCAAAGCAACTCACACTCTGCCAAAAAGGACCCAGGAGAATGGCATGGCAAATCATTACATAAAGAGTGGGTTGAACACACAAGTCCTGAAGGATTATTGACATGAAGCTGTGTGGAGTTAATGAGAGCAACCAGAGAGGTTACCCGCCGCATGTATGTCTTGGTGATAGGCTTGCTATCTTCTCGGAGAGCCCAGAAGAAGGCATAACCAGGCAAAGCCCTCAAGGATGTTGGCAGACATCAAGGGTACTAAGAAGATGGGCTAGAAGCTCTCCAGGGATTGGCACCTGAGGAGTCCACCTGTCATTGCACCACCAGTTTCCTCTTCTGGCTTGTGCCCAGAATCAGGATTTTGCCCAGCGATCATCCCAAGCCCAGAGCCAGCAGTGCCTGGACCTGGGCTAGGATGGACTTTTGACCTGTAACCCTGTGGCATGCAAGACAGCATATGATGATGCACTGTAGCAAGGAGGGATATAGAGGTCCACGTCTGGGCTCAAAAACACATTGGCACAAATAGAAAATGAGAACTGCGTTTTAAGAGTCGGACTTAAAGGCCGGGTGCAGTGACTCATGCCTGTAATCCCAGCATTTTAAGAGGCTGAGCCAGCAGATCACAAGGTCAGGAGATCGAGACCATCCTGGCTTACATGGTGAAACCCCGTCTCTACTAAAAAATACAAAAAACTAGCCGGGCGTGGTGTCAGGCACCTGTAGTCCCAGCTACTCGGAAGGCTGAGACAGGAGAATTGCTTGAACCCAGGAGGCAGAGGTTGCAGTGAGCCATGATTGTGCCACTGCACTCCAGCCTGGGTGACAGAGCAAGACTCTGTCTCAAAAAAAAAAGAGTGACGTTCATAGTAAAGTGTCAAGGCTTCTAGTCATCAGTTATTTATTTTATGACCCTTGACTGAGTTAGGTTTTTCACCTTCAATCAGTTAGATTTCCGTTTGTGAGGCATGTTAACAAAACCACATTTCATTTCAAACATTCAAGGGATTCTCTAATAGATCATTGGCGTCTTCCTTTTGGAAAAGTTACAAGAATGTGCACTCCGCCCAGCTGAAAGATGATGCTAAAACCAGAACTAAAAAATGATGTAAAAACTCTGCTAGGGAGCACTGAAATCAATTAAAATACAGGTAAGATTAAATCGTTATTTTAATCTTTGTAGTAAAATCATGTGCCAGAGTCAATATTTTGGAGAAAGTCAGTATTTGAAGTAAATAATAACAAAACAACAACAGCAATACTAATTATATACCAATATTTTGTATCTAAAATTACAGAACCTATTAAAATACTGCAACATGGAAGAGGAAAATGGTAGAGAAGAAAGTAAAAGTATGATAAAATTCTTAAGCAGGAAGAGCTGAGTTTAATGCTGGATACATAAATTGTAAAATAATAATAATAATAATAATAATAAAGAATATAAAGGTATTAAAAACACCTCATAAAAACAAGAAAACCAAGCAAAAGGTAAGGACATGCTAAAATAAATTTTTAATCAAGGTGATAGAAGAGTGAACATAAGAGTTATAATTTTAGATATATCTGTAAAATATCTGAAAACAAAGATTCTTAAATTTAATCAGAATAAAAACTTAGACAGTCCTCAAAAATTTTTTAACTGAATTATCAGTTAAAATTAAAAAGTAAATAATAGTAACACTACTTCTATCAGACAAAAGATTGACTTGGATAGAAAAGCCCAGTTTCAAATAATAAAAGCTCAATCCACAAAGAAAAAATGAGAAGAAGATGTAAGGAATAATAATAATAAAAAGTTAAGTGTTCATCTCTCAGTTTTTAAATTATAGAAGAGTTTAATTTCTTCATTTGGTTTATCTGCATTTGCTACATTTTCTTCAGTATACACAGCAGAAAAAGAGTTATAACTTTCCCTTTATTACCCTCCCCATTTCCAAATAAGCAAATGCAACTCACATGTCATCTTGTCCTGGAAAAGCCCCTGACATTACCACCCCACTCCTAAATGAGCCCTATGAGGTACCCTTCTCAGGGATGTGCTAATCCAGCCCCTGTAAACTAGACAGCAGGGTATGCACACCTCTTCCCAGCTCCATGTGCAGCCACGTCAGTTCAGTAGCCTGAAATCTGCCAAGGTGGAAGCATTTACACCATGGGAATCAGCAGATGCTACAAATCAAGATCTCTCCCACCCACAGCCAGTTAAAAATTTATTAGCACACCACCGTTTATGTTTCTAGAAATCTGTGCATGTCTTTCCATAATTTTTATCATCTTGCACTACAATGTCTAACTTGCTTCTTTCCACCACAAATTCACGAACACCTAAGAAGCAGAACATTTCCTATGTTATCTCTTACCCACACCATGGCACCTAGCGCATAGCTGGTGCAAGGAAAGAGAGAAAAAAGAAGGGAGGGAGAAGCCAAAGAAGGGAGGAAGAGAGAGATAAGGTAACTGCTTTTTTCCTTCAAATGTAATAAAATTGGCTAATTATTTGTAAGTATCAACCACAGCCCATTCTTTGGAGCATGAAATCTTCCAACTATCACTAAGAGAAAGATCTAGGTTTGCTTGCTCCTGATTTCTAAGAAGAAAGGGGCTTTGCAAAGCAGCCCCTTACCTCTGGAACTTCCAGCCAGACTGGAAGGTAGAATGGGGTTATTATTGAAAAGACATTCCTGAATACAAATTAGCATAGCAAATCCCAGTTTTGCTTAGGACATTTCCTGGGGATTAACAATTTCAAATCTGTTTCCTCATTCAGCACATGGGAAACATGAGAACTCTCCCCCTACTATACCTTCTGTCATTTCATTGAGGACCAAGTATTCAGAAAGGGCACCATAACCATAAAGCACTTGAAAAGTGTACCTATTTGATTCTTCTTCACTTTCAAAATGTATTGGAATCTCTTTCCAGAAAAAAAAAAAAAAAAAAAAGAATCATTTTGCTATTATACCCTACTAGGTATTTTTTTGGTAGTAGCTTGTTCATGCTTATTAAGATTGGGTATTATAATATCATCATTAATATAAACTCTTCTTCTCCATGAATATGTAGACCCATAACAGAAGAAGCATCAGAGGCCAAGAAACCTCATGAAATTAAACAAAGCAAACCGTAAAACAGTGGCAAGCTCAACCGGCTTAGCCAGTTTTTCTGATACATACTAGATATAACCACTGAGCTGTTATTTCCATTGTCCTATTCAAGTTCCTTCAGGTTATGTGTGCCAGTGTGTGTGTATGGCAGCGCTGCATAGAGGAGAGAAGGAAATGGAAACCACTAATTATTGAGTAGCTACTGGACTCAATAATTATTTGTTGAGCTACTGGCTCAACAAATATTGACTGAGCGATGTGCCAGCACTGGTTCAGCCCCTGGGGATACAGACGAATGTGACAAACTTTTAGAGTATGCAATCCATTGGAGAAATAGGACAGAGCCATAATAAGAAACACATAAGCAACATAATTACAGATTTTAATAAGTTATAGTAAGAAGTGAAACAAAGTGTTGCAATGCATTGTAAAGAGAGAGGGGTGTAGTATTTAGGAGAAACAGGAGAGAGTTCTCTGAAGAGGTGACATATAAGCAAATACATCAATTAAAGGGTAACAAGAAGGTGGTTAAGCAAAGGTCCAGGAGAGAAGCATTCCCAGCAAAGGAAACAGCAAAGGCAAAGACCTTAAGGCATAAAAGAACTGTGCACATGCAAAGAACATCAACGAGGTCAGTATGGCTAGAGAGGCTGAGCGAGATTGAGTGTGGGAAATAAAGTTAGACAGGCATTCAGGTACTAAACATATAGGACATTATAAAGAGTTTAGATTTAAATGTAAGTGCAATTGAAGCATTTGAAGCAGCAAAAAGATATGGGCTAGATTCAATAAAAGTTTTCTTCTGTATATTATATGAAGAGTGGAGTAGAGGCGACTGAGATAAGAGCTGGGAGACAGATTGAACTGCTGCATGGACTTCCTTTCATCATATTCTCAGATTCAGCAGCTAAAAAAGAATTTAGTGCATGTTCGCTGAATCCACTGTAAAGTTTTCAAATTTGAATCCATTTGTCCAAAGGAAACATTCAGTATCTTTGCACCTTTCTCATATGTCTGGCTGTGAAATCTTGGGCAAATTACATCACCTCTCAGAACCAGTGTCTTCATTTGTAAAAGTAGTTTAGCTGAATCTTCCAGAGTATCCAGTAAATGTTATACTCCTTAATTTCTTGGAAAGGAAAATGACTCAGATCTGCTGGAAATAGACCAGGTAGCTCCAGGCAGTTCCCTGGGCCAGGACACAGCCAAGCTTGGGTGGAGCCTCAAAGGGACCAGGGTGGAGACCCAGATAGGCCTAGATACCTGGTTATGCATGCAAAGTCCCACATCCTAGACACAAACCTTCAGCTCAGGAATGTGGCTTAGGTGGGGCTTGCTAGTAATGGAAACAGCAGGAGAAAATCAGGAGGCACTAGAAGAAAAAAAAAAAATCAATATTTAAATAATTGTAGGGTGGAGAGACATTGTTAAATTAGCAAGCAAAGGCAGAAAGCATGAAGGCAAAGGCTGATAGAATTTATTTCATGAAACATCCAAGGCTATCTTACAAATCAAAAATAAAATCATGAATAACCCAATTAAAAATGGGCAAAAGACATGAACAGGCATTTTCTAAAAGACTGAGTGTTTCTGTTACTCTGGAGAACCCAGACTAATGCATGAACAACAAAACAGTGTGTTAGAACCAAGGATCATGATTAATCAATTCTGTGCACCTGAGATCTGAACAAGAAGAAAAAATAAGAAAGAGAAAAAGATAAATCCTTGACAAATTGTTAAACAGTGTTAGTAATCAGGAAAATACAATTCAAGACAACTATGATTTTACATACCCTCAACTGGCAAAAATTGAAAGTTTACAATACTAACTTATAGAGAGGATTTAGGTCTACAGAATTTCTTACACACTGCTGGTGGAGCATGACATGGTATTACCACTTTGGAAGACAATTAAGCAGTATCTTCTAATATTAAACATTTTTATTGTCTATGAGGTAGCAACTCTACTCCTGGATGCAATAATACACATATATCAAGACACATAGCCAGGAATATTTAGAGCTACAATGTTTGCAATAGCAAAATCCTAGAAACCACTCAAATATCCATTAACAGATATCCACAAATGACAGATGCATAATATATGATATGTAAAAATGGCATATTTAGTCAGGTGCAATGGCATCATACCTGTTTTCCCAGCACTTTGGGAGACCAAGGCAGGCAGATGATTTGAGGTCAAGAGTTAGAGACCAGACTGGCCAACATGGTGAAACCCCATCTCTACTAAAACTACAAAAAAAAAATTAGCTGGGTGTGGTGGTGCACACCTGTAATCCCAGATACTAGGGAGGCTGAGGCAGGAGAATCATATGAACCCAGGAGACAGAGGTTGCAGTGAGCTCAGATTGCACCAATGCACTCCAGCCTGAGTGACAAAGTGAGACTCCATCTCCAAAACAAAGAAAAAAAATGCTATATTTATATATTATTTATCATGCATCTGTCAAAATGAATGAAGCACAATGATATTACAAGTAACCATGTGATAAATTTTAGCAAAATTGCATTAAATGAAAAGAATACCAAAGATTGCACACAAGTTCTTTAGGTTACTGGAAAAGTGATATTTTTATATCAGAAGTAGTTATACAGGTTTTATATGAGTGAAAATTCATTGAACTGCACACATAATATTTTGTATATGTTTATTTGTATGTACATTATAAATCAATTCTAGTTATTTTTTAACGAATTGCATACCCTTTTTTTTGGTGAGCGGGTGATAGAGTCTCACTCTGTGGCCAGGCTGGGGTGCAGTGGCACGATCTCGGCACACTGCAACCTCCACCTCCCAGGTTTATGCAATTCTCCTGCCTCAGCCTCCTGAGTAGCTGGGACTAGAGATGTGCGCCACCACACCCAGCTAATTGTTGTATTTTTAGTAGAGACAGGGTTTCACCATGTTCGCCCTGGTGGTCTTGATTTCTTGACTTGATCCACCTGCCTCGGCCTCCCAAATTGCTGGGATTACAGGCGTGAGCCACCGCACCCAGCCCCCTTTTTTATGAATTTATGAACCACAATTTTTTAAACCTATCTTGTAATACTAAACTCCACTTTTATTTAATAAAACTAAATAAAAATGGATTCAGGTTGATGATGACCTCAGAAGAGAGAGGGTAAGAATGGATTGAAGGGGGAGGACCAACCATGTTTATATGTAGCTTCTTGTGAAGAGACTAGCTGAATTGGGGAAGGAACTTCACAGATGTCTATTTAATAATGTAATAACATTATTAAAATTGCTAAGTTAAACAAAATTATAAATACAGGCAAAACAACTAAATAAAAGGAGGCTGGGGTAGTTGATCAGGAGGCTGTGATAGTTAATTTTATGTATCAATTTGACCAGGCCATAGGATGCCCAGATACTTTGTTAAATATTACTTCTGGGTATGTCTGTGATGGTGTTTCTGGATGAGATTAACATTTGAATTAGTAGGCTGTAAAGAAGATTGCCACCCTCAATGTTAGATGGACCTCATCTAATTCGTTGAAGGCCTGAATAAAGTTTGAGTAAGAAAGTATTTTCCCTGTGCCTGCCTGACCTCAAGCAAAGACATTAGTGTTCTACCTTCAGACCCAGACTGAACCACATCATCAGCAGTCCTGGGTCATCAGCTTACCAGCTGCAGGTCCTAAGACTTCTCAGCTCCCATAATCTTTTCTTTTCTTTTTTTTTTTTGAGATGGAGTCTCGCTTTCTGCCTCAGGCTGAGGTGTGCGTCGATCTGAGCTCACTCGTAAGCTCCGCCCCGGTTCACTTATTCTCCTGCCTCAGCCTCCCAAGTGGGACTACAGGTGCTTGCCACCCTCGGCCTGGCTGGCTTTTGCATTTTTTAGTAGAGATCGGGTTTCACCAGGTTAGCCAGGATGGTCTCTCATCTCCTGACCTCGTGATCCACGCATCTCGCCTCCCAAAGTGCTGGGATTACAGGCTTGAGCCACCGCGCCCAGCCTCCCATAATCTTTTGAGCCAATTTCTTATTTTATATAGATAGATAGATAGATAGACAGATAGATAGATCAATAGATAGAAAAATGGAAATACATGTATCTTAATATATATAGTGATAGATGGATATATAGGCTATATAAATAGGCATAAATAGACATGAAGATAGATGCAAAGATACCCACAGATATGTGTGTGTGTATTTGTATATATATATGTGTGTATATGTGTGTATGTATATATACATAAACACAACTACAAACATATCCGATTGTTTCTATTTATCTGGAGATCCCAGACTAATACAAAGACCATGTATGAACAACAAAACTATGTGTTAGAACCAGGGATTATAATTAATCAATTCTGTGTTCTGAAAAAATAATAAGATAGAAAAAATATATGTTTTACTATGGGAAACAAAAACAGAATAAAAATTCTAAATCAAGTGATAAACTTAGAAGAAACATTTTGGTATCTATACATGTCACAGAAAAAAAGTTAATAATTTGAACATATAATGAGGAATTCCAAATTGAAAAGGAAAAAGCAAACACTTCAATTGATAAAATGTGTAAATGTGTAAAACACTTGATCAGAAATTTTTTTAAGTAAAATGTAAAAGGCAAAGACAAAATGTTAAAGTTTACTTAGAAACAAAACAAAAATACCTTTTTTACATATATCTGAATATTAGGAGCCAGATTTTTCATTATTATAGAAGTTTACAAATATAAAAATGCTAATATTAGTGTTTGTACACCTAAAAGGCCTCTATACCCACAGTATTCAGATCTTGGCTTCTAAATACTATTCTCCTTTAAAAGTATTGAGGACTTGTTGGAAAATAGGCAGATTTCAGGGATGAAACAGAAAATAATAGAAGGTAACTCTGAAACATCATGTTGCATCAGGAAGGAAGAAAGTGTTCAAAGAATAATAGGTACGTATCACAAAGATATGGATGCCAGTTTGAACAGACTCCCACTAGCAACATCTGGGACAATTTGAGCATCAAAAGTGGACGATAATTCAGTCAATAAAACAAGAATCTATGAGTCTGTGATAATGTAAATAATCAATTTGAATGAAGAAGAAAGTCTTCCTTACAGAATATTGCCAACTTATAAATATAGGAAGAACAAGAAAGTTAGAAAATTATTTATAAATGCGAGATCTAGGGGTTGAATGTTTGATGAGAAACAGTGTATTGTATAGTCTCAAATAATTTACCTACAAAGGGAGCACCAGTGGAAAACCAGTAACCTTATAATGGAGAATCTACTGAACCAAGAGACCAAAATTAATACCTCTAAAAATGGACAAATAAATATCATCACAACATTACTTGTTTAGTTTTTCTGCCAGAAAAATGCATAATCTGAATCTAACTATGAAGAAACATCAGACAAACTCAATTTTAGGGACATTCTACAAAATGTCTGACTTGTACCCTTCATAAATATCAAGGTCAAGAAAGGCAAATAAGCTGTTTCAGAATAAAAAAGACCAAAGAGACATGAAAACTAATGCAGTGTGTGATTCAAGATTAAATCCTGGATGGGAAAAACAAATCATTAAAATAATATTAGATGATTGATGAAATATGAGTGTGGACTACAGGTTAGATAACAGTATTGTATTAATGTTAACGGTTAGGTAAGAGGACATCCTGTGCATTCTGAAGTATTTAGTAAAGGGGCACAGTGTTCCTAAATTTTCTTTCATACAATTCAGGAAAAAATTATATAAATAAGATAGAGTTAGAAATATCAGTGTATGTGTGTAGAAAGAGACAGGCATGTGTAATAATTACACACACATACATATACAACAAGTGAAGACAAATGTGAAAAGGAAGCATGGATGAATCTGTACAAAAGATATTCGAGTGTTTCTTATACTCTTATTGCAAAATAAACAGTTGCTTTACAATATATACATACACATACATGTAAACAACTATACTTTAAGTAGGTGGGAATTCAAGGAAGTAGGTACTATAATATACTGCCAGTGGGGAACACGTAAGTGGGTATTGCTTTTCTAAATGTGGAAAGTTGGCAATATAAATCAAAACCAACAACTTTGGCATAGCAAAATAGAATTATGAAGATGGATGTGCAAAAATCCAGAGCTACAGTTCTCTTAATACTGGAAATCTAGGAAGTCTAGGGTTAACACAAATGACCAATAAGAGGAAACCAATTGAACAAATTGTGGAACATCCATTTAGTGGAATAAGGATATAGTCCTTAAAAGTTTTAGTGCAAAAACCTATTTTATTACATGGGAATTTTTATACACTATATTAAGTGGAAAAAAGCTAGCAGTGAAAAAGAAGGATGTGTAATTTGAACCAATTGTGCAAAAAAAAAAAAAAAAAATACATATTAAGGTAGAAGACATTATTGACCCTAGTTCTTAACTTCTTTCTGGATCTACAGCCTTTGCCGTTGACTTTGGAGTCAATCATGGGACTTGCTTTGACCAACAGAATGGGGCTGAAATGTGTGTGCACCAGTCCCAATCCTAGGTCATAAGCGCCCTCACACATTCCCACTCATTCTCGTGCATTTCTGCCCATCTCCATGAGAAGAACATAACTGGATTAGTGGCTTTCATTCCCAGGAGGAAAATGAGAGCCACGTGGAGCACAGCAGACCTACACAGCCAAGTCCAGCCTAGGTCAGTTAACCCCTAGCTGCCCCTTAGATTCATGAGATTAAGTGACTGTTGCATTAAAGCCTGAGATGGCAGCATTTTCTGGAAATAGCTGATTGCTGTATACCTGAAGTACACACCTCAAAGGCTTTTTAAGGACTACCTCTGGGTTGCATAATTACAGATTATTTCTACTTTGTTTTTATATGATTTATCTATATTTTCCAAATATTTGAACTGTGTATGTATCGTTCTTGGAAATAAAAAAAAAATGACCTACAAAATGATGACAAAAGTAATTCTAATGAGCTCAAATTCAGTGGATCTCAAAGGATTCCTGGAAAATGAGTTTCAACACTCAGAGAAATAGATAGCTTCAATTTATTAAAGGTCCATTATAACCCAGGCACTTTAATATAAAGTGTACCCTCTTTTTTTTTGGAGAGGTTTGCTTCACTATTCACAAAGCAATAAAGTTATATAAAATTATTTCCGTTTTAGAATTGAGAAAACTGTGATCATATAAGTTGAGTCAGATGCCTAAAGTTACTCAACTATAAAGTTTCAGAGCTGGAATTCAAACACAGGCGTGCCTGATGTGAATTCACCATCCCTGATTAATACAGAGACCTCTCAGTTCCCTGGTCCAGCCAGAATTCTGCTGTTGAGCTTAATAACTTAAGTCCTCTATGTGGTCCTGAATGTGCAGCATTGCTCTGTTACTGTGAAATTACCCACACTGTACACCCACCTCCCATAAGGTGGGGTAGTAGGTTAAGAAAGCTGCAAATTCTTTGCCACTTTTCCCATTTATAGGTGGAATCTAATTCTCCTCCCTTTGGATGTGGGCTGGCCTTAGTGACTTGCTTTACCAACAGAATGCTGCAGAAATGATGACCTGGGCTTCTGTAATGTCCTAAAAAGATTTTGAGCTTCCACCTGACCACTTGGAACCCCATCCCCTAACTCTGAGGAAGTCCAAGCCACCCTTTGAAGAAGCCCACATGAAGAGAATTGAGTCCCCCAGCAGACAGCCTCTGATACAGCTTCCAGCACCGAAGTGTCAGTCCTGTGAGTGAACCATCTTGGAAGTCAATCCTTCAGCCCAAGCCCCAGTTAAGTCACCCCAGCTCATAGCATGAAGCAGAGAGGAACTGACTCACCAAGCCTTGCCTCAATTGCTGATGCATGAGCAAAATGAAAAATTACTGTTGTTTGAAACCATTGAGTTTGGTATAGTTTGTTGTGTAGCAATATATGACTGAAATAGTGAGTATCCTTTTTTTAAGTGATGAAGGTAGGGAGGAACAAAGGAAAGGGGGGAGGAAAAGAGGAAGGGAGGAAGGCAAGAAGTATTTGTCACATCATTCCATGGAGAAAATTGCATAAATAAGTAAAATTCTTAGTAAGCAAATACGCCCTGACTCCTGAGCCTCAGTGAAGGGTACAGTTTTAGCTCAGCATCAGGCTCCTCTAGGCTGCTCTCCTTGTTGTCAGCAAGATCAGATTAGTAAAAAGGCTGAAGTTACTGATGCAAACCCGCATTTCTTCAGGCAACTGCAAGAGCAATGTCCACAGTAGAGAGTCAAAAGCTGTACTTATGCACTTTCTTGTGTATTTATTTATCCTGGCAAAAGCATTTTCAAACTTGTCATTTTAAACCCAAGGAATTTTTCATCCATTTTGGAATTTCAATCACCATGGTACTGAATAGAGGAGATGATGTAGGGGCAGCCAAGCTCTTCTGAGTGGCACAAATCCCGTGGCCTCGGCCTCCAGGTAAACTAGTCCCTGGTGACCTGCTGCCAAAAAGCATTCAACCAAAGGAAGATGGACCCTGGCCATGAAGTGGCATTCTTGTGCAGGATGCTTATCTGAATGGCAGCATGCTTCTTGCCCTTGAATTGTGATTAAATCTTGATAGAATAGACTCTTCTCTTGGGGTCTCTAATTTCTAGAGTGGTAAACAGCACCTAAAAGTCCATCTGGTCCAGACACCTGACTCTAGGCTGAGAAATAAATAAATGTTCCAGGACAACTTGTACACCAGTCATTTGCCTGTTTGTTCTCAGATCTCAGACTCTTCCTCTGCTCAGCTCTATATTGTATATGGCTGAGTTCTTAAAATTACATTCCCCAAATCTCTCAAAACTGGCTTATGATTAGGGTTGGCCTACCGTAATCAGAGCTACTGGTGGGAGACTGAAGAAGAGGAGGAAGGGAGAAGTCAGAGTATCTTCCTCATCATTCTTTGGCTTAGGCCAGTGACTGGAACTCTCCATGGCTCCCATTGGTGCAGGATGGATTTAGCTCCCATGCTCCCAGGCTCTGTTAGCTCCACCTCCTCCCCTCTGCACACACATCCCAAGTTTAAGCTATTGATTTCTTACTCCTGATGTTCTGGTGCCAATAATCATGTTTCTACCACTGATTTCTTAGCTTTTTCTACTCCAGATTAAGTGTTTCAAATTCCATCCCATACTTCAAAACTGCTGAGATATCTTACAGGATAAAGAAATCCTCATCAGTCTACCCTCCTTCAACCTGGTACAATTATGGATCCTTCTTATCCATGAGCCCAGCTCGTCCATTGAAACCCATGAGGTCATGAGGGCTTGGATCTGAGTTCCTTGGGTTAGTATGTACTGAGCCCTCAAAATGCTGCATTATAGAGTTAAGTCTACTTCTGTGGGTAAGCAACTCCAGGTCAACTTATATAAGTCCCTGAAGGTTTTGGACTGTGCTGTGTATGTATTTTTATTAGCAGCGCTCTGCCACCATCAGGCATAGAAGGAAAGTCCCGGTCCCATTCACTCTTCCCCCTCTCAACCATTCATTCATCCAACCATTTATCCACCTTTCCTTCATCCCATCCAATCATCCATCCATCCATCCATTCATCCATCTGACCCCTCACTGATTGAAAGGATCTTACAAATTAAATTTAGAGATTTTGGAAATAGAAAGAATGAGAACTAAAATACACTTCACCACCTTTTACTTAACTGTGTGGTCTTGGCAAATTATTTACATTTCTGAGTCTTAGTGTGCCCATTTTACAGAATATGAACGAAGAATGGAATAAATCATTTAGCTACTCCAAGCCCCAGTTTTCTACTCTGTAAAATGGGATCAGTAATGATCCCTACCCATTGGTGGATATTGTGAGGAATAAGTCAGACAGTCCCTATAAAGTGCCTAACATAGGACCTGGAACATAGCGAACACCAAATAAGTGTTTGTTGTGGTGATGATGATGATGATGATGATGATGATGATGATGTTGAGGAGGAGGAGAAGGAGGAGGAGGAGGAGAAGGAGGAAGGGAAGGAGAAGGAGGAGGAGAAGGATGGAGATGGAAGAGGGAAATAAGGAGAAGAAGGAAACAAAGGAGGAAGAGGAGGCAAGGAAGATGATGCTATTCCCAGGAGCAATTCACAGGTCCCTCCACCTGGAAGTGAGTCCTTATAAACTTTGAAAATTCCTATGAAGTGTTCTGTCCATCTCCTGTGGTCTAAGCAATGCCAAAGGCCCATATGGATCAGAATCCATGAGGATAGACATGGAGACCAAAGTCACATGAAGTTGAACAAGTCACTGATGGACCACCAGTAGAGGATGCCAACCCTCTGTATATGAGTGCCAAGATATAGCCCTCTCAGAATCTCAGACCTCTCTATGAAAAGGCAAAGCTACCACAGGCCAGACCCAACTTACGGTAACACAGGAAGACTGGATTAGATCATGTCTACAAAGCACTTTGGACTCCTTGGAGGACAGTCGTCTATAAATAGCAGGTGGTGGTATTATTATTAATCAGGCCAACCTTTTATTGAAGCTAATTGCTACTGATGCCAATGAGACATTTATCTGGGTGTAGCCAAAGAATCAGGCTCTACAGCAGTGATCCATTATTTATTCATCATTAGATTAGTGGCCAAAAAAGAAATGCATCTTATAAAAAGCAATGGTATTTATTGTCTACCAGAAGCCCAAAAGAGAAAAAAATATCTTTTTTTCTGGTCATAAAGACTTGGGTTCCAGTGCCACTTCTGGCTGTGATTGGGTATATGATAATAAGGTGAATTCCTTAACATTTCTGAGCCTTTATTTCCTCTACTTCAGGGGTTGTGAAGATGAAATTAGGTGGTGAATACTTAGTCCCAAGCCCACTGCCAGGTGTGAGGTAAAGGTGTGGCAGCTTCCAAGGCCCATTACTTTTTTTTTTTTTTTTTTTGAGACAGAGTCTCACTCTGTCACCAGACTGGAGTGCAGTGGCGTAATCTCTGTCCACTGCAACCTCTGCCTCCCAGGTTCAAGTGATTCTCCTGCCTCAGCCTCCCGAGTAACTGGGACTACAGGCACCCACCACCACGCCCAGCTAATGTTTCATATTTTTAGTAGAGACGGGGCTTCACTGTGTTAGCCAGGATGGTCTTGACCTCCTGACCTCGTGATCCACCCACCTCGGCCTCCCAAAGTGGTGGGATTACAGGTGTGAGACACCATGCCTGACCCCAAGATCCATTTCTTTCTTTTTTTTTTTTTTTTTGAGACAGAGTCTCGCTCTGTCGCCCAGGCTGGAGGTAGTGGCATCTGCTCACTGTAAGCTCCGCCCCGGGTCACCATTCTCCTGCCTCAGCCTCCTGAGTAGCTGGGACTATGGCGCCGGCCACCGCTGCCCGCTAATTTTTTTTTTTTTTTGTATTTTAGTAGAAACGGGTTTCACCGTGGTCTCGGGATCTTCTTGACCTTGTGGGATCCCCACCTCGCCTCCCAAAGTGCTGGGATTACAGGCGCGGAGCCAATGACCCGCCCCAAGATCCATTTCTAATGCTTAGGACTCATCATTTGTTACTGTAAACTAAACTGTCTTGTCTACACCATCCTTTGCCTCATCAAGTCTGGGCTTTTATTACCAAGGAAATGGGTCCAGCTTTGGGGGTCAAAGAAAGAGCAGGGAGATGTGTCAACAGAAATCCAAGGTAATGTATGCATTATGCCACTAGGCCTTACTCTTCTTTGAATAAGGTTGACTCTCCACTCCTTAATTCCCTGTCCACCTATGACTACAACCAATGAAGAATGACTGTGGCCAATGCTATGCTTTCCTGCTGCCTGAAGTCTAGCCAACAGCTGCCTTCCTCACCCATCTCTTGCTTGCTGGTGATTTGAGGGAAGAAAAAAATGGCTCACATGTTTGAGCTGACCAATGAGTGATAGCCACAATGATAGACTGCCTTCTAGGTCTGCATAAACCATAAAGCTGCCCCCAAATAAACACTGTTGACCCACCCTCTGTGAAGAATCATGGGTTACCACATCACCACATTGTTTGACAATCTCCCTGGGGCTCAGCAGAGAATAGCTGACAAAAAAAAAAAAAGAAGAAGAAGAAGAAGACAGAGTCAAGATCAGCCTGGGCAGCATAGCGAGACTTCATCTCTATGAAATGTTAAAAAATAAATAAATAGCCAGGCATGGTGGCACACACCTGTAGTTCCAGATACTTGGGAGGCTGAGGTGGGAGGATGACTTGAGCCCAGAAATTTGAGGTTGCAGTGAGCTGTGATGGCACCAATGGACTCCAGCCTAGATGACAGAGCAAGACCATGTCTCTTAAAAAAAGAAGAAAGAGAAGGAAGAGGAGGGTAAGGAGGAGGCAGAACAGGAGAAGGTAAAGGAAAAGAAAAGAGAATAGAAACAACAAAGTGTTTTGTTAGTTTCCTGCTAACAAAAGCTTTAAATTTAGTGACTTAAAAATACATATTTAATATCTTACAGTTCTGTAGGTTAGAAGTCTAATACAGATATCACTGGGCTGAAACTGAAGCGTCAGCAGGGCTGTGCTCTTTTCTAGAAGCTTTATGTTAGAATCCATTTCCTTCTCTTTTCCAGCTTCTGGAGGCCACCCACATGCCTTGACTCATGGACTCCTTCTGTCTTCAAAGCCAGCAGCATCACATCTTTCTGAATCCTCTTCCCTCAACATATCTCTTCCTGACCACGGCCAGGAAAGTTTGTCCATTTTTAAGTGTTCATTTGCTCATACTGGGCTCATGAAGACAATCTAGGGTAATCTCATTTTAAAGTCAACTGATTAGCAAGTTTAATTGCATCTGTAACTTTAATCTTATTTTGCCAAATAAGGTAACATTTTTACAGGTCCTAGGATTAGGACGTGCGCCACAATCACTAACCAATTGTCTCTAAATTGTGGTCCCTGGGCTATTTTTCCTCTGAATTACCAGGGCAAGGTTGATAAGCATGGAGATTCAAAGGCCACACCCAAAACCTTCCAAATCTGATTTCCTTTTATTTTTTTAATTTTTTTTTTTAGACAGAGTTTTTTCTTGTCGCCCAGGCTAGAGTACAGTGATGTGATCTTGGCTCACCTCCGCCTCCTGGGTTCAAGTGATTCTCCTGTCTCAGCCTCTCGAGTAGCTTGTATTACAGGTGACTGCCACCTTGGCGGGCTAATATTTGTATTTTTAGTAGAGACAGGGTGTCATCATGTTGGCCAGGCTGGTCCTGAGCTCCCGATCTCAGTTGATCCGCCCATCTTGGCCTCTCAAAGTGCTGGGATTACAGGGGTGGGCCACTGCCCCGGCCAAGAATCTGACTCTTTAGGGATGGTGTCTGGGCATAGTAGATGTCAACAAGTTCCCCAGGTATTTTCTATGAACACTCAAGACCGAGAACCTCTTCAAAACAGTCCTCCAACAAGGCCATTATCTTCCATTGACATTTTAAGAAGTTTCTGCATTTGTGTTTGCTTTGTTTGAAGCTGTTTCTCTAATCAATTGATGAGGCTGCTTGTAATTAGAACAAAAGATTCCAATTTTAGATAGAATGTCTAATAGTGTATCAAGCAACTAAAGTATGTACTCTGAAGAAGCTGGCACCAATTTTAGTTCAATAAAAACACCATCTATAATCACTAAAGAATTTCTGTGATTTGTGTTTCTTTATACCTCGATCTTTTATCAAAACCTTTTTGTGGGGTAAATCCTGTGCTTGCTGTTAAGCTACTTAGGTCAATTTGTAGCCTGTAGGTAAAGGGCTCAAACTTAGGTCAATCTGTAGCCTGTAGGTAAAGGGCTCACATGGGACTCTAATCTAAAGAGAGTTCTATTGGTTTCTTTCCTTGATCTAGTGGCAGTCCATTTAGAACATAAGGGGTACTTCACTCCTAGAAATGAAGTGCCCTTTGTGCCCAGTCCCCCCGACTGGTTTCCCTGACAGTAACTGAAATACCAGGACATAGGACTAAGGGCACGAGGTTGATACACAATACTGCGTCTCCAGCCTGTGGCTCCCCCATACTCTCAAGGCTAAAGTTTACTTCTTGCCCATTCATGACTACTGTGTATGGAAGAGGGATACAAAAATATAAAAAGGTATAAAAAATCTAACACATGAATATATGAGGAGGAACAACAGACACTGGGGCCTGTCAGGATGGGGTAGGTGGTGGGGGAAGGAAGAGCATCAGGAAGAATAGCTAATAGATGTTGGGCTTAATACCTAGATGATGGGCTGATCTGTGCACCAAACCACCATGGCACACATTTAGCTAGGTAACCAACCTGAACATCCTGGACACGTACCCCTGAACTTAAATAAAAGTTGAAGAGAACAAAAAGAATCTGACTATTCTGGCTCTTTACATATATTACTTTATTTAGTCTTCACAATTCTGGAAAGTGAACTTGACTATGTAAATTTACCCATGGCAAAACAGGGGATCCGAGAAGCAATCCTTTGCCCATTAATGGCGCTTAAAAGCGGCTCATCTGGGATCGAATTAAAAATGTCTCTCCTTCTCTTGGTGGTGGGATGTGCTCTGGAAAGTGCCTGAATTCTGTCAGTCATTCAAGCTCCACTCTAACCAGTTTGTGAAAAACAGAAGTAGAGCTTACACCCATTGACCAGAGTATTGGGAAGGGCAAGATGCTTTATTGGGATATTTCTACTGAGGGGATATAATTCTTTACCTCCCTTTTATAACAAAGAACTGGCTTAATCAGGAAACAGTGTGAAATTCTGCATGCTTATGCAACTCTCAGCACTTCGGGATATGCACCGTCAAGAAATTCAGTGGTAGAAATATAGGTGGGTCACAGTCCATCAATGAATTAATCAATTGACATAATTTTCAAAGAAAATATGGAGTATCTACCATTTGCCAGGTACTGAGCTCAGAGTCTAGGGTTGAGTGGTTGTCTCGGTCTGATTTGCATTGCTATAAAGGAATACCCAAAAGTAGGTAATTTATAAAGAAAAGAGGTATATTTGGCTCACAGTTCTACAGGCTGTACAAAAAGCATGGCGCCAGCATCTGCTTCTGGTAGGGGCCTCAAGAAGCTTCCAATCATGGTGAAAGGGCAAGGGGAGCCAGTTTGTCATATGGAAAGACAGGAAGGAAGAAGACAGGGGAGGGGTGCCAGGCTCTTTTAAACAACCAGCTCTCTTGTGAACTAATGTTGTGGGAACTCATTAGCGTGGGGAGGGCACCAAGCCATTCATGAGGGATCTGCCCCCATGACCCAAACACCTCCCACTATGCATTCCCCCCAGTATTGGGGATTCAATCTCAGCATGAGATTTGGAGGGAACAAATATCCAGATTATATCAGTCATCCTCAAACAATTATTTGTTTGAGCTACATGACGTTGCCAATATTTGACCACCTCACCTATAGAAATGGCATTTCATATAGTTCAACCTATAATTACACAATAAACTACATTAAAATTGTTATTAGAGCTATGAGAACTCTAAAACAAGAGGAAAGAGCCCAGGCACGGTGGCTTATGCCTATAATTCCAGCACTTTGGGAGACCAAGGTGGGTGGATCACCTGAGGTCAGGAGTCTGCACCAGTTGACTAACATGGTGCGAAACCCTATCGCTACTTCAAAAATAATATGGTGCCACCGTCCCACGTCACCCGTCCGAGCCACAACCCTCAACCAACGTACCTGACAAGATCATGCCATTGCAGTCCAGCCTAAGAAACAAAAAGCTAAACTATCAAAAAGAAAGATAAAGAAAAAGAGAGAGAGAGAGAGAGAGAGAAAGAAAGAAAGAAAGAAAGAAAGAAAAGAAAGAAAGAAAAAAGAAAGAAAGAAAGAAAGAAAGAAAGAAAGAAAGAAAGAAAGAAAGAAAGGAAGGAAGGAAGAAAGGAAGGAAGAAAGAAAGAGAGAGAAAACCGACAGAGAAGCTCTTTGTCTGGAGCACACGGCATGATAGAGGTTGGCTCAAGATGCATCCATGGCAGAGGGCAGGGAGATCAGGCAGGGTCTGGCAGACCAAGGTAAAGACTTTGGATTTAATCCTGACATAAAGCTGTTAAAGAAAATTTCCCTAACATTTTGTTATATTTTCCAAACATAGAAAAAAGTTAAAAGAGTTGCACAATGAACTCCCAAATACTCACACTACCTGGATTTTACAACTAACATTTTGCTATTATCTGTCAAGTCTTCCATCTGTCCATCTATCCACTTATCTTATTTTTTGATCCACTTCGTAGTAAGGGGCAGTCATCAGTACATTTTACCCCAAACTCTGCAGCGTGTGTGTCATTAACTATATAATGTTAGTGACATTACATAGTTAAAGAACTTAAAGTTCCATATTTGTACAGTTTGTTAAGGAACATGTACACAACAGGAAGCCACAAATTTTAGGTGTCTTATTCAATGAGCATTAAAAGATTTTTTTAACCAGAGGTGTAACTTGGCTCCGGCTTTTGGATAACTAATGTCTGGGCACCATGGGGAGATGGGATTGATGAAAGAAATCAGTTGAGGGGCTATAAAACTAGTTTAGAGAGAGAAGATGGTAAGAAAATCCAGTGGTGGCCACTGGGACAGAAAGAAGAGGATGGATTTAAAAGATGTTTTAGAGGTAAAACAGACAGACCTTGGTGATGAATTTGATTTGGGGTGATGAGGAACAGGCAGGGTCAGGTCAACTTTTGGTTTCTGGGTGGATAGTCTGAGATGAGCCAGACTTTGGTAATGGGATTGAGAGGAGAGTCATGAGTGCAAGTTTGGACATGGACCCTCAGGTGCAGACTTAAGTTTGTTAGAAAACAACTAAGGCCGGGCGGGGTGGCTCATGCCTGTAATCCCAGTAATTTAGGAAGCCAAGGTGAGCAGATCACTTGAGCCCAGGAGTTGGAGACTAGCCTGGGCAATACAGCAAAACCCCATCTCTACAAAAAATACAAAAATTAGCTGGGCGTGGTGGCATGCACCTGTAGTCTCAGCTACTCAGGAAGCTGAGGTGGGAGGATCACCTGATCCCAGGAGTTTGAAACTTCAGTGAGCCATGGTGACGCCACCGAACTCCAGCCTGGGCAAAAAAAAAAAAAGAAAAAGAAACAAAGAAAAGAAAACCACTAACACTGAACTGAATGTGGAGTTCCCCTTGCCCCTCCCATCCTTCATGCTTCTCTGTATTCCACCCTTAGTTAACAACCAACTTTTCCATATACACACCTAGGGGACCAGAATACAGAGTCCTGACTCACTGTCTGAGGTCACTAAACAGCTATTTTGGCAGCATCTGGAGGCTTGTCTTTCCATTTTCAGAAGGAAAACTGTAAATCCAAGAAGCCTTAGTGAAGGCCAGGGCCTGTATGCTGGGCAAACTGGCTTGAGTGCTGCTGGGCTTCAGGCAGGTCCTGAAATGTCAAGCCCACTCCTTTCTGTCACCTAGAGCATCCCCAGGGGAATGGCCAGTTACCAGGCTCTCACACTCTTCCCATTAGGTCATCCCTAATGCCAAAGAGGTGCCTGACGAAAAGACCTCATTGGCTACTAGGTGCTTCCGACTCAGCCGTCGTTGGAGGATTGTGGGTTTGAACCGGCGGTCCAAGCAGAAACTGGCTGACACCCACAGAGGATGCGTTGTTGCCGCATCTTAGGGTTTGAGTGCCTTGAGGACATGGATCGCTCATCTCCATACCCCACGAATGGGCAGGAAATGATTGAGGAAGGAAGAATGAAGAGAGGATATCCCACTCATCAGATATTTGTTATATTCCAGGCACCAAACTGAGCGCAGGAACAAAAAGATGCATTAGACACAGACCTTACCTAGCTGCAGAGACAGTAATGGGAGATAAGCGTGATAAAGGTATGCAAAACGCAGAAAGACGACAAACACCTACAAGATCAGCAATAAGGTTCCCAGGACAGGTGACATTTGAGGTGGGTTTTGACAGATGACCAGATACAACTCAGTCAAAGGGAGGAATAGAAACTGCAACAGAGTGGGGCCGAAAAGAAAGAGGTTGTGGGTTCAAATCCCAGCTCTGCCTTTTTATGTTGGGCAAATGAGGTCTTTCAAAGGAGATTGCTAACTCCAGTCTCATACTGGCTGCTGTAAGCATGCAGTAAGGTAATATATGCTCTGGGCAGATCATAATAAAAGCTCATCTTTATTGAGTTCTTACTGGCTTGTGCCAGAAACTTTCTATAATTTTCTCATTTATTGCTTACAACACCAAATATTTGTCATATGGGGTATGATCTTGTAAATTAGTTGATTTTTCATGGGAGGAAACTGAGGCATGGAGATGAGCTAATTTGGTAGAAATAGTACTTTAGCCAGGCAGGATGATGGCAGAAACAAAATGATTAAATTATGGTATAGCCCGTTCTTGTCCTCAGAGACTCTTCATTGCGGATCTTAGACCTTTGGAGAATCAATTTCTCCCCCAGAAAAACAAATGCTTATTTATTTTGTATGTAAACTCAGGGAGTTTTCAGAACCCCCAAAGTCTGTTCACAGATTCCACGTTTATAACCCCTCTGACACCAAACCACCCGGCCACACTGTGCAGAACTCACTTACTCCATGTGGCCAATGTGGGAGGAGAAAAAACCAGAAGAGCGGCTCAGGGAAGATGCCTCCAACTTGCCCAGACTAGTGGCAGTTGGAGGCTGCCATGGGGGGAAAGCAGGCACTGAGCACCCTGCCCTGGGGAGGAGGAGGAGGATGCATCAATGACACCACCGTCAGGGTAAGGTGGGATGGCCGCGAGCCAGAGCGGCACCTCCTAGGAGCCCTGAGCATCGCTCTGAGTCAGGGTGGCAGTCACTGAGGCCATCGTTGCCTGCCAGGAAAGCACAAGGTTCTCAAGAAGCCCAGCAGGAGCCAGAGCTGTCTGCACGTGGCAGCAACATCAGAGCTCAGCCTGGGCTGTGGGGCGGGGTGGCATTGGCACAGCTCAGCCATGTGTCTGCAACCCAGACCAGCCCTGGCCTGGGGAAGCTTGGGGAGGGCCTGGCAGAACTCCCTTCCAAGGGAGGAGGTTGCACAGGACAGGATCCCAAGAGGCCTGAGATGGGGATGAAGTTGGGCCAGGGTGAGGCCACTTCCCCACAGTCCTGGAAATGGGAGGTCCTGGGCTACCTTGGGAGGATGAGTTAGCCCACATCCTGCTGGCGGTTGAGGGGGTTACATTATTCTACTTTCTAATCTAGAAAGGTTTATAGAGATTATATTTTTTCTTGCAGGGGTTTCAAGTACTCATGAGTTTATTTTTTCAACTTTTTAACTTTGAAATGAATATAGACTCATTTCAAGTTGCAATAATAGCACATGGAGTCCCTTGAACCCTTTGCCCAGCTCCCTCCAATGTTGACCTCTTATCATTGTAATACAACATAAAAACCAGAAGACTGACATTTGTAAAACACTGTTAACTAGGTTACACTCCTTATTTGGTTATCAAATGTGTGTGGAGCTTTAAATAAATGGTTTGCATTTATAGGACCTCATCTTTGTGCTGTTCCACCTCCCAGACCCATGAAGTAAGGTTGGTGCTAGTTTGATTGGGAGGCAGAGCAAGAGACAGAGAGGGGTCAGGAGAGAAGAATAGAGACACAAGCAGCAGTCTTTTCTGAGGTCGAAATTATGGCCATGCCATGTGGCTCAGACACAGTCAGATTTGACCCCTCCGTGAACCATCGCAGCACACAACACAGGCCAGGTGGCACCCTTAGCACATACCTGGGAGCTTCCATGCCTACTTTCCTTGCTTATTCTATGCAGTGGGTTGAATGGCGCCCCCTCAAAAGATATGTCCATATCCTAACCCCTAGAACCTATGAACGTGACCTTACTTAGAAAAGGGGTCTTTGTAGATGTAATTGAGTTAAGGATCTCGAAATGAGAATGTCTTGGATTATCCACATGAGCCTTAAATACATTGACAAGTGTCCTTATAGGAGACATCCAGAGGAGAGACACAGAGAGAAGAAAAGGCCATGTGAAGACAGAGGTAGACTGGAGTGCTGCAGCCACAAGGAATGTGGATACCACCAGTAGCTGGAAGAAGAAAGCAGGAATCCTCTCCTAGAACTTCCAGGGAGAGTAGGGCCCAGCTCACACCGTGATTTCAGGCTTCTGCCCTCCAGAACTATCGGAGAATAAAATTCTGCTGTTTTAAGCCAAGTTTGTAGTCATTTGTTACGGCAGCCCTAGGAAACCAACATATTCTATATTGCAAATGGACCCTCTGCACAGCCCTCGTCTTTCATAGAGCAGGTAGACAGACATTACTGGTTTATAACCAGTAACAAATGGTCCTCAGGAATCAAGGCAGGACAGTGGATGCCAGTTCACCGACAAGGAAAGCAGGGCACAGAGCACTCTGCTGAGCTGCCCAGGGATGCAAGGCTTGGGTGGTTGAGCAGTGACTCAAACCCATCTTTTGTTTACGCCCAAGCCTCACTAAGATCCTTCCTAAGATCATCTAGGGCCCTTCTGAGGGACAGTTGGTTGTCTGTTGTAGCACGTTTTTGTTCTAGAGTTCAACCTCTTTATTTTTAAAAATTGCCAACTGACAAATGTCAGCATCTCAAAGAAGGGCACTGGCCATGTACTTGGTTATGTTTTCATGCACCCGTGCCTCCATCTGAGACAAGGGGTAAAGGGAATCACCGTGAAGGTGGGCAGGAGCACCCCCCATGCAGCAAGCCCTAGGGAAGGAAGGTAGAATCTGGATCCCCACGAATGTCCAGTGGAACATCCACTGCCTTCTGCTGCAGCTCTGGGCAGCTGCTCTTCCCTGGCAGGCCCCAAAAGGGCCCCCTGAAAGCCAAGTTCTCAGCCAACCAGTCCTCTCTGTGCTTCTGAAGACTAACCCAGGCCAAGTTATCCCCACAGTCCTAACCTGGCCTGCCAGAGCCTCTTCCCCTTACACACTTTCCCCGGAGTCCAGAACTTTATTTTTATTTTTGAAAAGGTATTACATATACATGGGAGGAAAAAAAAAAAATCAAAACATCATCTCTCTCCCACTCAGAACATGAGTTCCTGAATTCTCCTTCCCAGAAATAACAACTATTACCAGTTTCTTGGGTTTCTTTCCAGGCAGAATCATGTAGAGCTAACCATGTCCCTCTTTTATACAAATGAGAGGACCCTGTGTGCATCATTCTGCGCCTTTGCCCATTTGATATAGCTTGAAGATTTTCCCCAAACAGTACACATTCTTGATAACAGCTTCCACAGTATTGCCTTGCATAAATAAGCTGAAATTTCTTTCATCTGCCGCCTGTAAAGCAACACTTAGGGTGTTTCTAATATGTTCTCACCATAAACAGTGGCTGTGATGCATAGCTTGTACACTCATATTTGTATTTTTAGTAGAGACAGATATGTCTCTACTTCACACATATGTAAAAGTGTCTCCATAAGATCAATTTCTGAAAGAAAATTTGTTGCCTCAATGGATACATGTATTTTAAAATTTAATAGAAACTGTAAAATTGCCCTCCAAATGGCTTGTAGGAATTTATCCAGCCAGCCAGCAGTCATATCTGTTTCCTTGCAATTGTACCCTAATGGTGTGTGATCAAATCTTTTGTCTTTGCAAATCAGATAAGTAGCAATAAACATATGAGTGCTATGAAGGATCTGGTGATGTGATAGGAATGTGTACATATGAGTATGTATGTAGAAATCATTGAGCTGCACACTTAAAATTAGAGTACCTAAGGTACTTTATGGATGTTGTACCTCAATAAAAAGAAAAATGAGGCCAGACACGATTGCTCATGCCTGTAATACCAGCACTTTGGGAGGCTGAGGCGGGTGGATTACCTGAGGTCAGGAGTTCGAGACCAGCCTGGCCAACATGGTGAAACCCCGTCTCTACTAAAAATGCAAAAATTAGCTGGGCCTGGTGGCGGGCGCCTGTAATGACAGGTACTTGGGAGGCTGAGGCAGGGAGAATTGCTTGAACCTGGGAGGTGGAGGTTGCAATGGGCCAAGATTGCACCATTGCAGTCTAGCCTGGGCAACAGAGCGAGACACTGTCTCGAAAAAGAAAAGAAAGAAACAATATGAAGAAAACAGGATGCTGAGATTCAAGAATAAGAGGGTCCCTTCCTTACACTGGGTGGTGTTGAAGTGCCTCACTTCCAACCTTGAGAACAATGAGGCTCCCACACAACAGTATCTGGAACCCATGTGAAAGAAGGTATCAGATACAAGGAAGAGCACTGACAACAGACAGGGAACGAGGCTGACTTGCTTGAGGAAGTGAAAACAGCAAGCTAGGAGGACTGGTCCCAGATGAGGTTGGAAAGGTTATCAGAGTCCAGATCAAACAGAGCCTCTTAGGCAAGAAGTTGGGGTTATTTTCTCATCGAAATGGGAAGCCATTGAAAGGATTTAAGCACATGAGTGGGAGGATCCAGCTAGTTCTGTTGTTTTGTTTTTTAATCACACAGCTGCTGCCTGGAGAGTGGGTTTTAGGTGGGAAAGAGTGGAAGAGCAGAGACAAATTAGAAGGCTGCTGTGTTTTTTTAAGCTGAGAGATGATGGTGGCTTGGATCAGGATGATGATAAAAATAAGCAGAGGCGGAAAGATTGCATATATATTTAGGAGGAATGATCTATGAGACATCTATCCTGATCAAGAGACTGTCAGCTTTCTGTTTGGGCCAAGTGGGTGGGTCATGTGCCATTGTACCAAAAGTGAAGAAGGCTTAGGTAGGTTTAGATTGAGGTCATAGGGAGAAAAATCAAAAGTCTGGGTTTAATCATATTAAGTTGTAGAGGTCTAAGAGGCAAGAGACATCAAACTGGAATCACCCAGAAGAGAGTACTTGGTGGGCTGTGAAATGAAATGTCTGTGTTTACATGCACTTGCACAGAGACCCAAACTACCATCACCCCTGCTTTAGGCTGAAATCCCACAGAACTGTGGGCATTGTCTTTCTATAGCCATGGGATCAGAACAACTCTGTTTCCTGGGGACAGTATTTTTCTCTACAGTTTGACTCTAGGCTGTTAAAGAGCAGAGACTGAATGTTCAATCTCCTAAACCCACAGGACCATAGCATATGCTCCCCAAAGAGGTAAGTGGCTGAACTGAGGGTTCATCACAGATTGAGCTCATGGGATCTCAGATGAAAGCAGTCACCCGAACTCAGATCAGTATCCAACAGGAGAAGCATGGGCCTGGCCGTTGGCAGGGGGAAAGAAGAAAGTCCAATTCCCCAACGCATTGGATTCAAAAGACCCCACAGGCGTTGCTTCTAGCGTCCAAATGAGCAAATCCAGAAGTCATTGTTAATGGTGCTGGGCCTGGTGCCACCTTTGTCAAATGGAGACTGCGAAAGTTTCAGGAAATCCCACAGAATGCCTAATCCCTCTTTTTCTGGGAAAAAACAATACTACCAACCCATCTGTGCCATAGCAAATGTGCCATCAAAAAAGCCAATAAAGTTCCCATACTTGGCTTATTTTCTCTATCCCCAAAACTAGCCATTACCTCTGTCCCACAGTCTCCAAGTTTAGACCTTCCAAGCTGTCCTCTGCAGGGCTGCTGACCTGCAAATCTTAACATCCTGCCTCCCTTCTTAAAACTCCTTGATGGTTCCTGTTGCCTTTAAGGTAAAGCCCAAACCAGGCACACACACACATCTTTTATGATCTGGCCTCTATCAACTTTTCCACTCATACACCCTGATTTCCAGACTCATACACCTTCTCCCTGTTCCCTGAGCATGCTACAACCTGATTTCTCAATTCTTTCCTTGAAAGAACTAGTTCATATTTAAAAGAAAATAATATGGAAAGATGCTAAGCTCTTGGGGAACACAGATTAAAATGGGATAATCTTTTCCAGTTATAAATTGGTAAAAATTGTTAAAGATTTAAAACAGTGGTTAGAGAGGGGGGAAAAGCTGTGTTTTTTAAAACTTGTTTTTTATTTTTTCGAGATGGAGTCTTGCTCTGTTGCCCAGGCTGGAGTGCAATGGCGCAATTTCGGCTCACTGCAACCTCTGCCTCCCGGGTTCAAGCAATTCTCCTGCCTCAGCTTCCTGAGTAGCTGGGTTTACAGGCACGCACCACCAGGCCTGGCTAAGTTCTGTATTATTAGTGGAGACGGAGTTTCACCACGTTGGTCAGGCTGGTCTCGAACTCTTGACCTCGTGATCCACCCACCTCAGGCCTCTCAAAGTGCTGGGATTACAGGTGTGAGCCACCAAATCTGGCCAAAGCTGTTTATTAATCTTTTGGTAAATGCATAAGTTTTGTCATATTTAAAGTCCTGCACACATTTAAAAGGCAGATGTGCTTTCGCCCCAGCCATCAAACTTCCAGAATTCTTTTCCATCAAACTACTTGGACAAATATGTACATAAAACATGTTTACTCCAGCCTTATTTGTCATAGTAAAAATAGGAGACAATTTAAAAGCTCCAAAAAACAGAACAGCTAAGTCATTCATGGCACATCCAAAGTAGTGAATTCTAAGAAGTTGTTAAAAAGAATGAAGTAAAATCATATGGACTGATTTGGAGAGATGTGCATGTTATTTTGTTAAGGCTGAAAAAATAGCTGTAAAATCAGATTATATGATCCAGTTTTTGGCAAAAAAACAAGAAAAGAATAAAGAGAGAAATCTAGTATTCACATCATTTCTCTCATGGAAGCTCCCCTGGGCAGTGGGAGTGGGAAATGCTGAGCAAATAGGAAAGACTTTCATATTTTACTTTGTACATTGCTATATAATTAACATATTTTCTTCACAAACATGCACTCCTTTTGAAATTAAAAGAAGACATATATATATATAATAAATAATAATTAATACAAATCTTCAAAGAGCCACAGGACAATGAGTTAGCAAGGGCAATTGCTGCTGATAGCTGAAGAAGAATCAAGCCTCGAAGAACATGGGAGAATGTTCCCCAAGATCTGAAAGGAGGTGGTTTAGGAGGTGGAAGTAAGAAGAGGGAGGCCATCTGCACATAGACCCCAAGTTCACAGCAGCCTTCAGAGCAGGCACTTCCAGGGCCTTGTTTGTGCAAGGTGGCAGCAGGGAGACCATGTTACAAGAACTGACTGAGATAAGAAGGTAAACAGCATGTGGGCCCCTGTGAGGATCACTCAGGACCGCTGATCTCCTAGGAACAGTTTTCAGGCCATTGCTGAGAGCCATCAGCTCTGTACTTGGGGCCCTGCTGAGGCCAACCCTTGTCTCTGTTCACATGACCTGGTGGGAGCATCCACCAGAAACAAATATAAGATGAATATCTCAAGAGAGAAATGATTCTAAAGGAAGAGAGGCTGGAGCTAGTTTAGACTACAGTACGGTGTCTGGACCTCAAATCTATCCTTTGTCCTGCCACCAGATCTCATGCCTGAGTCCTGAGCCAAGGGGGTGTGTGAAGAATTAAAATGAATGGGGTGCTGGTCATATTCTTTGTCTTGATCTGGGTCCTGGTCACATAGGCATATTCAGTTTGAGAAAATTCAGCAACAGCTGTACATGTAGGATATGTGCACATATGCATATTACAGTCTATAAAAATTATTAATAAAATTAAGTGTCCCTCAATCTCCACTGTATTATTTTTCTTAAAAAAAAAATACAGCAGATAAGGAGGGAGGGTTCTTTGGACCTTAGGAGAGCAAAATGAGAGGACTCTTTTGTTCACCTGGGCATCTTAGGGGTCATAGCATTCCTCCCAGCATGAGTGGAGCCCACAATGATGGTGGAGCCCACAGTGATGGTGGTGCCCATGAGCTCTATTGTAAACACCTAGACAGGGTTACAGATGTAGCCATAGCTAGAGATACAGATTTATGCACCTGGGAATTTTACTCGTATATTTGACATTAACAGAAAAATTCCTGAAAGGACGCAAACTAAACTAAGGACAGTGGTTACCTGGGTGAGTCATTCTTTTTTTTTTTTTTTTTTTTTTTGGACGAAGTCTTGCTCTGTCGCCCAGGCTGGAGTACAATAGCATGATATCGGTTCACTACAACCTCTACCTCCCAGGTTCATGCGATTCCCCTGCCCCACCCTCTGGAGTAGCTGGGATTACAGGTACCCACCACCATGCCCGGCTAATTTTTGTACTTTTAGTAAAGACAGGGTTTCACCATGTTGGTCAGGCTGTTCTTGAACTCTTGACCTCAGGCAATCCACCCGCCTCAGCCTCCCAAGGTGTTGGGATTACAGGCGGAAGCCACCGTGCCCGGCCTCATTCTTACTTTTTATATCATTTATTTCTTCCTTATTTGATTATTCCTACAACAAATATATTTTTAATTACAACTTGTTAAGGTCTTTTCTTCTCTTGCTTGTTGACAAACGTTTAGACATCCTTGAAGGTGCAATCTTCTCCCCATGATACTTTCTCTGACTTCTTTGTACAGATTTTCTCAAAGTTTTGTCCTCTCACCCTGACCACTTGTCCCAGAATCACCTGGGGAGATAGCTGAATATGTAGATTTATGACCCTCTCCCCAGACTGGCTGAAGTACAATATCTGGAGCTCATGAATCTACATTTTAAGGCAATTTTGTGGCTCACTGTAGTTGATCATCTTTGGGTTAGATGATGAATTCCTCTCTTTTCTAGGCATTCAGACCTCCTTAATGTCTGCATTCTGTGGCTCAGGGTTTATTGATCCCAGGACTGTCTTCTCCATGAGACTACAGCCCCTCAAGGGCAGTGACTATATCCAATTAAACTAACTTTCTTCAGGGTTTGACATAGGACCCATGACATGAGATGCTCAATAAATATGTGCTGAATGAATGAATGAATGAATGAATGAATGAATCTTCATCATCACACAATCACTGGGGTCTCAAGAATGAGACTTGCATGGTGGGCCAGTGCAGATACACAGCTGGGCTTGGTTCAGGTACATTTTTGCCACTCTAAGAAACTCCAGCCTGTGATCCCAGGCTGCCCTTAGTAGAGAGGAGCGAGGATTGGCTAAACAATAGGGAAACCTCAAAAGCCAGTGAAAGCAGCCAAAGGAGCGACCCTGTAACCCAGATTATGGGGTTCAGTTTCTATGCATTAGGCTATCTCTCCATTAACATTAAAAGAGCTGCGGCATAAATCACAAGTAGCATGGTTCCAAAGATTAAGGACCCCTCTTACCAGCAAATTCAAGCTCCCTTAAAAGTATAGAACAGTAATCACAAGCTCGTACTGCAAAGCCAGTGACCCAGGTTCAATTCCTTATTCAACTTGTTAACTATGTTTTGGGCTTGTTTCCCCTATGATCCTATTGCTTAACTCCAAGGGTTGTTGCATCAGGTTAGATCATCCATGCAACAAATATTCCTTACACTCCTACTGTGTGCCTGTGCCCAGTACTGTTCCAAGTGCCAGGGAGTTGAGAGTAAACAAAGCAAGCACAAAACCCTGTCACGTGGGTTAATTCATGTAAAGCAGAGTCCATAGCACAGAGTCATTGCTTGAGGTGGTCAAAGGAGACTCCTTACATCCAGACCTGATGGAGCTTAAAGAGCAATCTCTAAGCCAGCTGTGAGTTCCTGCGTCTAGAAATTAAGACACGCAAAGAAGGTAGCAAAAGTCATCCCCAGATCTTGTGCAACGGTCAAAGAGGTATAGTGAATGGCTAATAAACAGAAGCTGTGAAACTTGCAACTGTAATACCCACCTCGCCCTGGTGGAGCACAGAGGCAGAGGCAGTGCCTCTTAGGGCCCTGAAGCCCGGAGAGACAGGAGCTGTGTAAACAAAGCGCTTCAGGAGGAAAGGATGCCAAAATGCGTGCCCAGCCACAGAGTGGCTCAGCAGACTCCCCCGGCTCCAATTCTTGGAAATAAGTAGCTCCTTTTTTCCAGAAGAAAATAAACTTAAACAGGAAAGCGCTTCATGATTCAGTGGGTTACTCGGGGCCCTGGAAGTGTGAGTGGGTCTGAAGACGTCGGCAGTGGTTTATGGAGCACCCCAGCATTGGGGAAGAAGCCCAGTTTCCTGAAAGTGAGCGTGGCCTGAGTCTGTGTGTGTTTATGCCCGTGTCCCTGGTACAGTGCATGCTAATGCATGCCTCTGTACATTTGTATAGTGGATGCACATGTGTCCAGGGGTGTGTGTGTGTGTGCACATACACGTTGGTGGGAATATGTACCTATATGTGGCTTTGCCTCTACTCCTGAGGACCTGGGTTTGTAATTTCCACACACATTCCTCTGCGCGTGTCTGTGTGTGTGTGTGTGTGTGTGCTGTATGCACCTGTATTTGCTTGTGTCTATGTCTGTGTGCTTGGGTAACTGCAGGCATGCTTTTGTGATGAGCAGAGGAGGAGAGAGAAAGCAGAGACAGCGAGGAAAAGACCTGAGCCAGGAGAGGATGGGTTTCAAAGCCTGTAGAGAAATGCGGAGTAGGTGCTGAGTCCTCTTGAGAGATTTCTGTCAGGGATGTGGTGAGGAAGCAGACCCAGAGTGCCCCACCACAGCCTCCAGGAATGGGCTCTGGGGTTCTCTCAGATCTGGTGGCTGCTCTGGTGTCAGGGTATAAGGTGGTTCTGTGGGCATACAACAGGCCAGCAAGATCTCCAAGGGGCTCCTCCGCAGCCCCACCCAGGGGAGCTGGCCCATCAAGTGGCACACATTAAGACTTTTAGTAAAGGGGAATCAGAGCTCCCCCTGTGAGCCCCAGCCTGTGGGAATTATGACTGTCCAACAAGAGGGGAATGAAGTCTGCTCCCAGCTTCTGGGCGCTGCTAGGAGATCCTGGAAAAGAATAACCTGTGAGCCCAGCCCACGTCCTGGGCCCTCGCTGTCCCTCATCAGCCAGAGAAGCTCCTTGGCTGACACGGCGTATCACTAATATCCCCCACCCACCCCAGGAGAGCTGGGCCCAGGCTTCACGGAAGAGAATGAGTTATTCACATAGGGAAATTACGCCACTGGAGGTGTTGCGGTCGGTGGAGCGCCTCTTGTGAATTTAGGCATTAAGCTAAAGACAGTGACAGGGTCAGCGCAAGTGGGGCAAGGACCAGTGAGGTGAGAAAGAACAGTTTCCTAAAGAATGTGCAGACATTTCAGGATTCTCCCCTCTAGGAAAATAGAGGGCTTCCAAGTTTTGGGAAATTTTAATCAAGGAATATGTTATTTCCATCTGGTGGTACAATTGTCCCGGGCTTGTCCCCCAGGCTGAGAGGGCCTGGCCTCATAGTTTACAAAGACAATGGCCCTGGACACCAGATGCCTCAGTCCTGGGGGCTGTAAGTAGCCTGTGCAGTGGCCTCCACTTCCTCATGTCAGTTTCCTCTGAGACTTTCCTGATCCTCCAGCTGACCGCACCCACCCCAACCAAGCACACAGAGCTTCCACAGAAGTCTGCCCCGTCTTCAGTTCCCAAGCTCAGGCATGTGCAAATGAGGCCCACTCCTAAGCAGGTGGCTGTCCCACCCCATTCTGGGACTTCCTTATGGGATTCACCCTCAGTGTCTATTCTTAGTGGGAAAGGATAGAGCAGAGGCTCAAATTTCAAGCTGGGATTTAAAAAAAACTGCCTACCTGCCTGTTCACAAAAAGACACATTCAACATGTAAGAGGTGACGATCAAGACTCTGTCTTCTCCAGAAACACACTCAGACCCTGCTAGTGAGAAGCCAGCTCGGACAGGTTGCACTGATCCCTCTCCCTGACACCTCAGTCCTATCAGCAATCCTCCGTCCCATCCTCAACCAAGGTACCACTTTTTTCCTGACGGGCAAATTCTATTCTAGGGCCCTGGGAAGTCCTACATGTGTCTGCCTAGGACTCAAAGCTCAAATAGAATTGGAACTCAAGACCGGCCATAAATGGTCCAGGGTTTCTATTACCTCTGCATTTGAACCTTTCTAGAGAACACCTTTAGAGAAAGCTGACGCTAGGGACATGGTCATTATACTCTCACTGAATACCAATTGCCGTCATCAGGAAAAGAGAGAGAGAGACCGCTGTGCCCTGGCACTGAGACCAGAGAAGGGTAGTGAGCATGAATTATGTATTACACAAGCAATAGAGATAAGAGTGGAATGGGGGAAATCATAACCCTATTAATAATGGAAGTGCAGTTTGTAAACTCTCCACCAGGAATAATTTGCATTGCAATATAAACAGGGAGTATAACACAGAGCAGCCGGCAATGGCGCTTTGGTAAAATGTAAAAGCCACCATTTCAAACATTAAAAGTCATGATTAAATTATAAGAATGTGTTCAGCAGAGTGTACAAGGAGAGGGCATGTGCTCTGACTCCATCTGCGCACAGGGTCAGCCCTTCCTCCACATGTCTTCTAGGAGCATGAACCAAGGACTTGCTTGGGTCCTTCATTCCTTGCCAATTCCTATATTATTAGTAGTAGTGTTTGTTGTTGTTGAGTGCCTGCTATGTGCACCACTCTAAGAGTGTTGTGTGCAATAACCATTAATTTTTGAAGCAGCACTATGAGGGAGGTCCTATAACATCTCCATTTTATAAATGAAAAAAAAACAGAGGTTAAATCGTTTGCCTTAGGCTGCAAAATTGCTAAGCTGGAGGTGTTGCGGTGCAAATCTGGATAGTCTGAGCTCCCAGCCCACCCTCCTCAACACTATGCCCTGGTATCGCTTTGATAGCTACTCAGGTGCCCCTTTAGGCACCTCTCAAATGGTGCTGGTGGGATGGAAAATTGGAACCAACCTTTTAAAAAATGACTTGGCGGTATATTAGGAACTTGATCAACCTGTGACCAAGTTATTCATTTCCAGGAGTCTCCTGAAAAGAACTTAGAAGCATTATGATTTCTGATAGCTACTGAGGCATAATAATTATTACTAGATACTGATATATAAAAGCTCTGGGTGCAAATATGGGTTTTATTACCACATTGTCATGTGAAAAAATTAGAAATAACCCAAATGTCTGCTATTCATTGAATTGTTAAATAAACAATAATAATGCATAAATATGATGCATCCAAAAGGGGCATTGTTGATAAAGAACTTACAATAACATGAAATGTTAAGTTAAACAAGCATGATATAAAAGGATAGACTCTCTATGAGCTCCACTGAGTAAAACAGTATACAGAGAACTGTGGGCATGTAGCTACAAGGTTAATAATGTTCTTCTGTGTGTCAAAAGCATACGTGTTTCCTTTTCTATTTTCTGCATTTTCCAAGCATATATTACTTTTACAATTTTAAAAATTACATAGATAGATATAGATATGTTGATATAGACATATTGATTGATTCATTCTGGTACTTAGTATATGTAAATTTGAAGGTGCCCTCACCATCTTAATTGTAAACAATTATAGACACCAAACAGAATGGAACAACCCTCTTTGTCACCAGCTTGTCATCCCCATCCTCAAAGTCCTGTAGGTCTTACTATCCAAGGAGTTCCCCTCGCTGTCTATTGAGTGCCTCCCTCACTAAGCCATCAGCTCAGAGCTGCCTGGAGCAGAAGACTGGGACTGGAACACTCTCCCCACACAACATAAAGAGTGCCCCACATGTCATGCACTTTTCTCTATGGTTTCTATAAGCATCAGACATAGGGGAAAGCACCTGCCATCTATGTCTGTAGATCTAGAACCCGACAACCCCATGCTTACTTCCAGGAAAATAAGGCGAAGCTGGGAGTGCCTACCCTCATGGTGAATTCGAGAAGGCACTGGTCTATGAGACACTCCTGGCTCTATACAGACCATCTGGCTGTGTGATCTCAGGTAAGTCACCTGCGTTCTCCACGCTGCAGCTGACCCTTCCATAAAATGGGAATGTTTGACTTGAGCATGTGAAAGCCCTTTTCCTGCCATGAGAGTGTACACACATAAGGTCACATGAGTTTGAGACAAATCTAAATGGGAGCTATTTCAAGGCTGTTGTAGAGCATTCCAGTGCATAGTAACATAAAGGCCCAGCTGTCTTGCCAGTTCAGAGGCTGGCCGCAGAGAAAGTGAGGGCAGTGGAGTTAGAGCAAGGCAGCATGAAAATGTGGCTGGAGTGAGCCTTGGGCAGAGTGGCCAGGCTCCTGGCCTGCCTTATTGGCCATAGTGTTGTCATCTGGAATACAGGCAGATGGACTTTGTCACCAACAGATGATATCCCATCCAATGACCTGCAAGAGTCTTAATGATGAAAACCCTGGCAATGGGCAGGTCACGCCTCCTCCTGGAGGATGATGAAGCAGGGAAGATAACTGGATTCTCCAAGACGGGAGTAGCATTCAAGAAGTGGGATGTCACAAGACTGGGGACCTAGAAACCCCAGAACGACCAGGAGGCTAACAGGCTCTGAGCCCAGGTTGGGAAAGGAGCAGACAGCAAACTGCATGCCCCAGTGTTCTCAGCACATTATTGACATTCCAGAGAGGAGAGGCAGAGAATTAATTTCATGATGATTTCCTCCCCCAATACCCATCCCTCTTCCCTGCCCACACAATCCCCAGCCAAGTCCAAATGAGGGCCTGAGACTTGCAGGAAGACAAATGATCCCAATTTTAAAAATGCTCCAGAGGCCCCCACATTCCATTCCTTCATTCGTTCCTCCCCAGTGTCCCACAAGAGGCTGCCGACCCTAATCCTGGGCACAGTGGCAGTGGCATGCAGTTGGTGCTCAGTAAGTGCCTGTTGGCTCTGAACCAAATATCTTCAAACTGCCCTGTGAGAGATCGCTTTCCCAGAGGGGAGGACGAGCATTTAGCATTAACTTGGTTCTTACTCTGCAAAGGCGATCCCGGTTTCCGCTGCCTCTGCCTGTGAAAGTCTCCCAACTGCCAGTGTCCCAGGGGCTTATAGTGGCAGGAGGCCTGGGGGCTTTCTCACAGCTTCCTTTAACATTTCCTTCTGGTTATGGCCCCGCTGCTTGGTGACTGATGCTATTTGTCAGTCACCACCCAGGGGAGTCATAGAGAAAGTTTGCCCAGGTGCCTGTCACAATCCAGGTACAGCCATAGGTGCTGACACCTTGTCACAGTGTCACCCCGACCTGATCTTATTGGCCTTTGCATGTTGCTGCCCAAAGAGACATCAGGAGACATTGGAGGCTAAGTGGGGGAGGGGCGGTTCCTGGGGCCCAGACTCACCTCCCTGTAGCTGCAGCAGAAAGGTAGTCACAGAAATGCAGGAAGGAAAGAGCACAGCCTTTGTGGAGCCTGGAAAATTCTGAGCTCTTGGGGCAATGAGGGAAACTGAGGAAGGAGAAAAGGTCAGGAAGCAGGGTCTGCCCAAGATGGGGCACAGAATCACACAGCATTCCCCTTTCAGGATCTGATTATAAGAAAATAATCAAGCACAGAGACCACGACTTATGTCCAAAGATGGGCATTTTACTGCTGTGCATAAGAGTGGGAAAATTAGAAATGCCTCTGCTTACTGTGCTACCCTGGGCAAGATGCTTCACTCTCTAAGCCTCAGTTGCATCAGCTGCAAAATGGGAAAAACAATAATACTTTATGAATTTGCTGCAAAGATTCAATGAGATAATGCATGGAAAGCACTTTGCATAGTATTTGCCATAGAGTAAATTTTCAATTTTAGTAAAGAGCATTTAGTAAACAGCCAGTAGCAGGTAGCCATTACTAAAATTGTGTCCAAAAATAATTTATCAGTTACACAAATGGTGACATGCCAAAAAATAGTGTGAAATAACACAGCAATTTAAAGCAGGTTTCTTTCAAAGAGATTTGCAGTGAAGGGGACCAAGCTTATGTTTTAATTTATAATAATATGTACCTATATTTTTCCTATAAAATGTGCATATTTATAGCAAGCAGTGAACTTAACTTTTTATTGGAACTTTATTGGAACTTTTTAAAATCTATGTCCAAGTTTCACTAGTGAGGACAGGAAATTCTTGGCTGAATGTAGGAGGGGCTCAGGAGGCCAGATGGAATTAAGGAGGCTGTTTCCCCTAAGCAGCTGAAATCCTGCTCTGAAAAATATTTCCTGGTTATCCCACACTGATTTAGTCTGTTCGTGTGTACGTGTATGTAGGTGTTGTGATTGTGTGTTTGTGTGTATGTGTTTGTGTGTATGTGTGTGTGTATGTGTGCATTTGAGTTTCTGCGTGGTTGGGTATATATGCATGTGTGTTTGTATGTGTGTCTGTTTGTGTACATGCATGTTTGTGTGTGTGTGTGTGCATGTGTGTGTTTGCATATGTGTCCCTTGCTGCATATGCATTCCCTAGAGCAGCGATTCCACATTGTTCAAAATGCAGATTCTAAATCCAGACGCTTGACCAGAGCAGGGAGTATCCTGAACTCTGAATATCTGCCAATTTTTTTAGGGATTCATACGCACAGCATCTGAAGAGTTTGGTAACTCTTACCCTGTTCACTTTGGTAACTCTTACCCTGTTCACTATGCCAGTGCCTGGCATAGGACCTAGTACATAAGAGGTCCAACAAATGCTGATTGAATGAATGAATCAGTCAACCAATCAATCAGTAACCAATTCATATCTTCCCAACTTTGAGGAAAATACACATATCCTGACCTGTACTAGAAGGTGAATTCCCTAAGGATGGGAACCATGAACATAGATTTTCAATAAACTTGGTGAATTAATTAATTTTTCCTAATATTGATGAAAAGGAAGGCTCTTCTTTTCCTAGAAAGACTGTCTTTCTTAACGGAGCTCATGATCACAGGGGAAACACAGAGGAGCAGGAAAGGCTCTTGGCACTACCCACCCATGCCCACACATAGTCTGGCTGTAGGCATATGGGTACAAATGAAAAGTGGGACCAAATCTTACTCTCATAGCGAAAGACTGAATAAGAACAAAACTAGAAATTGTAGCTGCAGCCACCTCTCAAATCTATATGATTTCTGAGAGCTATCAAGGTTCTTTACCCCATTGGATCCAAGACAATGGAGTGAGTCCCAATCTTTATCTTTTTGACAGATAAAAAGATAAAGTGACTCAACCAAGTTTCCTCAGCTCCTCAGGGGCATCACCAGGCCAACAATCCTGGTTGTCAAACTCCATTTTCAGGATTCTTTGTTAGTATAATGATGAAAAGACTGTAATTTTCCTTTGTTTCGCCTTCTCAGCTCAACTACAAGCAGATCCCGATTTCAGGAAGCATCCAGCTAAATGAGCTGGACGTGTCCCTCCAAAGGTTTAAGCAATGAATTATTATTATTTCACAGGTGCCTCTGATTCACCAACTCTGAATAGCTGGACTGGTTTGGCTTGTTTACACACAAACGCAAAAGCCATTAGGGAGCCCCAGTTCCAACACTGCAGATTTTGTTCTAAGTACCAACATGCCAAAATGCTCTCCATTACTTATCTGGAATTTCAAAACCATGCAACAAATGTAAGTTACAGACAAGATTTTTTAAAAAATAATAACAGCAATGCCAGAGAGGAAAACAGAAAAAAAGAAAGACAATATTTGTCAAATATTTTCCCAACTATCATTTTAATAATGGCCTATCAACAAAGTATGCTAATTTCCCTGCACAGATACCTGTGAATGCAAATGCAAAACAAATAGTAATTAATGTCTCTATGTGAAAATCAAGCAATTTCTATTAATTCTGCATCAGACCTGAGATTATGCACATTCAAAATCATGATCTGTTTTCAACAGCAACAGTGACAATCATAAAGAAGAAATGGTGAGGGGGGGCTCTGGAGTTAACAGAATCCACATAGCCATCCTTGATATGACCTCTCCCAGCTTCCCAACAAAATACAGTCAGCTCTTCATATCCACAGATTCAACCAACCACAGCCCAAAAATATTCAAAAGGGAAAAAATAAAAATAAAAAATAAAACACGTTTAAAAGTACACTATAACAACTATTATATTTACATAACACATTACATTATGTGTTATAAGTAATCTACAGATGATTTAAAGTATATTAGGGGGTAGGCTTATGTTGTATGCAAATACTAATATGCCATTTTATGTAAGGGACTTCAATATCCACAGATCTTGCTATCTGGGGGGGTTCCTGAAAACAATTCCCCACAGATACCAAGGGACAACTATATACACAAACACTCTTGGAACTAAGAAGCATAATCAACCAAGTCTCAAATTCTAAGCAAAAGTTTTACTAACTATAGCATGAAAGGAAACTGATAAAAATAATATTCTCGATGGCGCGTACTGACATCCGAACCAGAGTATCAAGTGTGGCAGGCACTGTTGAGCCCTAGCTAATAAGCATAGACTCCAGACCTTTGCTGATTAACAAAACAGACACCCTCCCCTCTGGTATGCTCCAAGAGCTTCCTAAAGCCATCCTTCCTGAAACTACCAGGAATGGTCTTCTTTTTAGGATACCTATTGACCCATCCTCTAAGTTCCGTCCCCTCACCCCTCACCCTCCATGCCCCAACAGACCCTGGTGTGTGTTGTTTCCTTTTCTGTGTCCATGGAAAACCAAACACTGCATGTTCTCATTCATAAGTGGGAGATGAACAGGAATGGTTTTCTACTTCAGTTAGAGACTATCATCTGACTGCAATGTCACATGGAGGGAAGTGGAAGAGATCCAAGATGGGATACGAAGCTGGCATTAGGCAAAGTCATAAAAGGAGGACTGGAAGCTATGCTTCTTAGAGGTTGTGAAGTTTCAGATATTATTTCTACCAAAGGGGAGAGAGAAAGACTATCTCAGAATGCCCAGAAATAAATGATCTGTTTCACACTCAAAGAATCAGGGAACAAAAGATCTCACAACAGTCCAGCAAAGTACATTATAGTGAATGCATGAAGGAAAATAGAAAACCATCCACAGCTATGCGGTGCAATATTACATGCACTACTTATATGTGGCTATTTAAATTTAAATTAATTAAAATTAAATACAATTAAAGATTCAATTCCTAAGTTCATAATCACATTTCCAGGACTCAGTAGCCACATGTAGCTAGTGGCTAGCATATTGGACAACGTAGATAAGGAAGTTTCCATTGTCATAGAAACTTCTATTGGATAGCTGTGATCTAGAGCCTGAAAAGCCTGAAAACAGAAACTCCAAGTGACGGATATCTTTCACTTATTCATCCTCCCCTACTCTATCCCATGCTCCCAGAAGGCAGACCTGTGTGGCATATGGTAAAGGACTTCTTGTTCTTTTTTTTTTTCCCAACTAATTTTTATTTTAGGTTCAGTGGGTACATGTGCAGTTTTGTTCCATGAGTAAATTGCATGTTGTGGGGGTTTGGCATACAGATAATTTTGTCACCCAGGTAATGAGCATGATACTCAATAGGTAGTTTTTCAATCCTCTCCCCTCTCTTACCCTCCACCCTCAAGTAGGCCCCAGTGTCTATTGTTCCCTTCTTTGTGTCCATGTGTACTCAATGTTTAACTCCCACTTCTAAATGGGAACATGCAGCCAATACTGTATATTTGGTATTCTGTTCCTGCATTCATTTGCTTAGGATAACGGCCTCCAGCTGCATCCATATTGCTGCAAAAGGCATGATTTTGTTTTTTCATGGCTGCATGTTATTCCATGATGTATGTGTACCACATTTTCTTTATCCAAACCACCATTGAAGCATACCTAGGCTGAAGGAATCCTTGGTCTTTGGTCTCTGGTTGACTTCAGCAATAGGAGGGCACTAGAATGACACTATAGTACAGGAGAGTGAAGTGAGGCCTTTGTTGCTTTGGTTTCTGACGTCCTCCTACTGGTCATTGTGATTTAGATGTCCCTCTGTTAAAAGCTATAACTCTTGGCAGGCAGCTTTCCATAGAGCTATTCTCTGGGCTCTGGTAACATTTCCCTACTCCTCTTGATCCTTCAGGCTGAGGGTAGGTAAAAATGTCTCACAAGCTACTAGACTTGGGGTACTGTGTCATCGCTTTTATTCTTTTTTCTTTCTTTCTTTTTTTTTTTTTTTTGAGACGAGAAGTTTCATTTTTGTTACCCAGGCTAGAGTGCAATGGCATGATCCTGGCTCACTGCAACCTCCACCTCCCGGGTTCAAGCAATTCTCCTGCCTCAGTCTCCCAAGTAGCAGAGATTGCAGGTGCCCACCACCACGGCTGGCTAATTGTTTGTATTTTTACTAGAAATTGGGTTTCTCCATGTTGGTCAGGCTGGTCTCAAACTCCTGACCTCAGGCGATCCACCCGCCTTGGCCTCCCAAAGTGCTGGGATTACAGCATGAGCCACCGCACCCGGCCTGTGTCATCCCTTTTTAGAGTTCTTAAACTCTTCCCACACCCTAGGAAATGATCCCTTAATAAATCTTTTGTCAGCTACCCACTATGAGGATGTTATGTTTCCCCTGAGTGAGTACCCTGATGGGTCAGATTCTGCTCTAACTTAAGTCTGAGGGAATGACTTTATCAAAATCAACAGAGACAGCAGAATCTATAGTCCCCTGGGGCAGACCATGGATTTAGAAGTATGTTTTTCCATTTAACAATGATTAAACAGAGGAAAATAGCACAAGAGCTGGCAAATGTTTTTCACGAAAGACCAGAGAGTAATATGTTGGGTTTTGTAAGCCATACAGTCTCTGTTGTAATTACACTGCAGTGTAAAAGCATGCAGCCATAGACAATATATAAATGAATGAGTGGGTCTGTGTTCTAATAACTTCATTTACAAAAACAAGGAATAGGTTGGATTTGGTCTGTGGACTGTAGTTTGCCTAAAGATGCCAAAAAATGCATGCCTCTGAACTTATTTACTATAAAAAAGAAGAAAAAAATATGTGCGTATATATATGTGTGTGTGTGTGTGTGTGTGTGTGTGTGTGCACGCATATGTGTAGTTCTTTATAAATTGCAAGAAGGTATGGCTTCTAGGTAAGAAAAGGCGATAAAAAATGAAACAAAACACAAAAGCAAAATGCAGGCTAAGGTGAAGAAAAGTCTTGCTAAGATACCAAAGAAGGCAGAGAAACAATTAATACACTCTTAGAATTATAGTTTACATTAGAAGCAATAAAGAGCAGAACTTATACTGCAGAAAACTAAGTTTCAGAGAAATAATAAATTTGAAACATATCTTTTAGAATCTGGAGTTGAAAATAATGAGCAAACAGATGGCATATATGAAGAATAGAGAAAAGTGATCCAATTTACAAAAAGAAAAGATTAGTGTTCCTTAAAAAAGTCTCTAAAAAAGTAATGACACTGAAACACCAATCAAATCTATATTAGAACATTCTTGAACTGAAAATAAAAGATCTAAAATTGCAAAACAAAATGGTATACTCTGCACAAATCATAATTGATTTAAAAAAAAAAAGAAACCCACAGCTTGATAGCAAGGAAAAAAATAACTTATAAGTATCCCAGGCAGAAAACAAAGCAAAGCAAAAATAATAAAAACCACATTGTTTGCAAAAGATTACAAAGAAAAAAATCAGATTGGGTTGACCTCAGAACTCTCCTTGATGAAAAATTGAAAATAAACATAATGGCTCACAATGTGGAAATGGTTAGGTATACTTACAGTACAACCAGATGTTAGAATATTATGCAACTATCAAAAACAATATAGTATTAAAACAAATATAACAAATACAGTATTAAAAGAAAAACAATATAAGTATCTTCCAATCTCATTAAAAGATTGGAAAATACTTAGGATAAAATATTTATAAAGAAAGTTAGACACAAGAACATATATAATATGTATGTATGTGTACTAACACATCTATTGTATTTCTTTCTAGCCTTTTGGCTACCTATATATGCAAGCAGAAAAATACTGAGTATTATTTGCACATCCTGCACCACTCAATAGTTTAATTCTCCCAACATATCTATGAAATAGCAACTTTTTATCTATAGCACACTTAAGAACACTGAGTTGGAGAGGTCACGAGCTTGTCCAGGTCATCCACAGTTGGTGGCATAACCAAGATTCCAATCAAAATCTAAAATGAGTAAGTTTCCTTATGCTACCTTAATGAAAGTGGTGGCTGAGCTCTCGGGGAGGGGAGGGGATAGGAAGGATGAACCTGGGTCCTGAGAGAGCATAAGGCCCTGGGTCTTGGTGCTATCAGCAGTAGTTAGGCTGGACAGATGGGACCAGTTTTCCTTTACCCAGCATAGCTGTGAGATATCCCTTCAGAACGTCAACAGTGACCCATCTCCCTCTGGTCATGATCTCACCTCTGGGGAGCCTGGAAGAACCAACGGAATTCAACAGAAACCCCAGGGCTGACTAACTTGAAGGATGACTGGTGTTTTACCAATTTATCAAGATATGAATTTAATGTTGTAATCTCCTTACATCACTATGATAATTCTCTGTTTATAATTAGAAAAACCTTAGGAAGAATACTACTATCTCCTCTTCCAGAAGAACAGATCAGGAGCAAAGCTACAAAGATCGTACACAGTTCTGAAATATTTACTTCTTCTGAAGGAACATTTTATAAAGTCAAATTTCTGTGCTGGGCTTGCTGATGGACTTAAGTCTTTGGACAGTTTTATAGACAAAGCAGTCAAAAAGAAAAAAAAAGTAAAAAGATAAAAAGGAAACACTTTCTCCAAAAGGGGGTCAGTAGAGAAGGGTGTATTTGTTCAGGACTTTCAAGTTCTTTATGAAGTGAGAGACTTTGCTCATTTGTTAATTGATTCATTCATTCACCCAAAACATCTTTATAAAGCATCAGCTGCAGTGTTAGACTCACAGAATAAGAAGTACCAAAACATTGCTCCTGTTTCCAGGAACCAACAGTCTGGAAAGGCATGGGTGGGGGTGTTTAAAAAGGAAAGAGAGTCACATAACCCATTGTGTGGTTTAGAAAGCCCATTCTGTGAAATAAGCAAGTGGTAGAACCAACATATATTGCAAAACCATTTATTTAAATAAAAACAAAACACATCCAAAGTAACGCTATATAAATAAGTAAACATATAAAGACATCAACTAAACATGTTATCATATTTATGGTTCTGGTTGCCTTTGGGGAAAGAAAAAGAATTAGAAGAATTAGAATGCAGATGACTTCCCGTTTATCTTTTAAAATGTCTTTCTTAAAAAGAAGATTCAAAATAAACACAACACACAAAGAACACACATTGTATGACTGTATTTTTGTAAAGTTTACAAACAGGCAAACTAGTCTATACTATTGGATTCAGGATAGTTGTTACCTTTGATCAGGTGGGGTGGGGGAATAACAAGAAACAGGCAAAAGGAGCGGCTGATAATGTTCCTTTTCTTTTTGTGATGCAGTTATATGACTGTTCACTTTGTGAACATTCCACAGATGTACAATAAGATATCTGTACTTTTCCATATGTGTGTTATTTCAATAAAGATAGATAGATGATAGAGATAGATAGATGATAGATAGATAGATAGATAGATAGATAGATAGATAGAAAGAATAGGGGAAAAGCATCTGTTGACTTGGAGTAGCAAATATGTGGATATTAGCTATAATATCTCTGCACTTTTCTATATTTTTAAATTTTTTTCCTAATTATGTAAATAATAAAAAAATAGAAAAGACAACTCTAGCTGCCCTATATAGAAGTTAGAGAGTGGAATAGGCAGACCAGCTAGGAAGTTATTGCAAGAGCTCAAGTTAGAAAAGATGGGACTGGGCCAGGCGCGGTGGCTCAAGCCTGTAATCCCAGCACTTTGGGAGGCCGAGACGGGCGGATCACGAGGTCAGGAGATCGAAACCATCCCAACATGGGCTAACATGGTGAAACCCCGTCTCCACTAAAAAATACAAAAAAAAACTAGCCGGGCGAGGTGGCGGGCGCCTGTAGTCCCAGCTACTCGGGAGGCTGAGGCAGGAGAATGGCGTGAACCCAGGAGGCGGAGCTTGCAGTGAGTTGAGATCCGGCCACTGCACTCCAGCCTGGGCGACAGAGCGAGACTCCGTCTCAAAAAAAAAAAAAAAGAAAAGAAAAGATGGGACTGGAGGGCCAGGCACAGTGGCTCATGCCTGTAATCTCAGCACTTTGGGAGGCCGAGGTGGGTGGATCATGAGGGTCAAGAGATCAAGACCATCCTGACTAATATGGTGAAACCCCATCTCTACTAAAAATACAAAAATTAGCTCAGCATGGTGGTGGGCACCTGTTATCCCAGCTACTCAGGAGGCTGAGGGAGGAGGATCGCTTGAACCCAGGAGGCAGAGGATGCAGCGAGCCAAGATCGCGCCATTGCACTCCAGCCTGGCAACAGAGCAAAACTCCGTCTCAAAAAAAAAAAAAAAAAAAAAAAAAAGCAGGGAGAAGATAATGGTGAATTTACAAGGCCTGGTGCTGGTGACCATGGGTCATCCCTTCGGTTGCTCTGTGGACTTTGAGCAATCCATCTGTGTGATTAACCCCACGCACCAAGGTCTCAGTCTCCCATGTAGGGTGAAATGTGTTTTGCCCTGAAATTCCCTTCCTCAGTGCCTCCCCTTAGCCTGCCCTTCTCTGATCCTGAACCCCCAGCTAGGGACTCCCCCAGAGCACTTTAATTGGCTTAAACACTAGACAGGAGATTCCCTGGCAGGGGTAATCCATTATTGAACTAGGGATAATCAGCATGATTCGTTTGTCTGATTAAAAGCTCTCACTCCCCATTATCACCTACCTGAGAGGAAGCCACACAGGGCTCTGACAGCAGGTAGGCAAAGGCTCAGGGCCTGACACTGTGGTGGGGCGGGGGCGGGGGGCACTGTAGAAAGTGATTGAATGACACAGGGCACAAAGCTCACAGCAGCACTTGTCCAAAAGGAACTACAGAAACAGCAAAGGAATGGGAAGGCCAGTACTCACAACATGGAAAATATCCACCTGGTGGGGCTTTGTGGGACCATGCACATCCCACAGAAATGCCTGTGATCTGGGGACCTTTTTCCTTTGATCCTCATAGATAAGGGGTTTCTGCTTCCCCTCCTCGGAAAGGAGCAGTTTGTGCCTGAGCACTTGCTATTCCTCTCTTCATTCCCTCACTCCTTCCATTCTGTGAAAGGAGAAATGATTGGTCTGACTGGTGAATGAAAAGAGTTTTCCATTCACTGCACCATATTTGCCAGGGCAGGGCTGCCATTCTGAATCATGAGGTTTCCTCTTAATCTCTCTGTCCTCTATTCTTTCGGACATTCCTATTCTCAGAGTGAGCCCACTTCTCAGCATCCTCTGTGTGGTCAGCTCATAAGGGCAGCTACCTGTCTCTTGCAGACCAAAAGGGCCTGTTCTCTTTGCTTCATTTTCTCAATAGGCAACAGGTTGAAGAAACTCAGCCATCCTCATACTAGAGGCCTAGGGAGAGAAAAAGCAAACCCCCTTTTGCCGAATGTTCCCTGTGATAGATTGCACTATTGTTCCTATTCTTAAAAAAAAAAAAAAAAAAACTTTATTGAGATATAATTCACATACCATACAATTTATCCATTTAAAGTATATGATTCAACTGTTTTTAGTGTAATATATTCACAAAATTCTGCAACTACCACAATTTAATTTTAAAGTTTTTGTTTTGTTTTGTTTTTATACTTTTTAAGTTCTAGGGTACATGTGCACAACATGCAGGTTTGTTACATATGTATACATGTGCCATGTTGGTGTGCTGCACCCATTAACTCATTATTGTTCTGATTCTTTACGTCTTCTTGTACCTTTGTCTTGTGCCTGTGCCGCTGGCATACTCCCCACCAAAGAAAGAGTATATTTACCTGCAGGTCAGTTGACATAGTCTGGGCTTGAATCCATGCTATGGATTCATGCGTGGAGACATGAGCTTGTCCATAGGATTTGCTTTGGCCAAAGGAATGTGGGTAGAAGTAACTATTGAACTATGTGCCACATTCAAGCCTTGGTATTAGGAGGCATAATGTGTCTCCACTCACAAGCTTCTGCTCTGCTTCTACCATTTCCATGGGGAGAGCCTGCATGAACTGGCCCACTGATCTTTGGGGAAGGAGAGATGTGTGAGGCAGAGTTGGACCCAACCTGCAGCTTGGATTCAAGCCCAGCCTATGTCAACTGAACTGCAGGTAGATAAGTGAGAATAAACGCTGCTTCAGGACGCTGGGTTTTGGTGTGGTTCCTCGTGCAGCATTATTATAACAAGAGCTAGCTGATCTACCCCATCATGCCTGGTCCTCCAGTTCAGTAAAGAAAACTACCACTTAAGGTTATAATGCTAATATTTTGTGCAATTTGGCTGACTGCTTTGGGTTTTTACTTTATCGATCAAGCTGATGGAGAAAAATTTCAGTAAGTGGTAGGAACAGAGCACAAAGTCTACGGTAACCATATGTCCCAGTGGGCCTGGATGGCCCTGATTTATACCTGTTATGTCAATATAATTAATAATAGCACCCTTCTGTCCAGAAACACATTCTGGTTTGGATGATTAAATTATATCACCCTAGCCAAGCCCAACAAGATCCAGCCTAAACCATGTCTTCCCTACACTAACCACGGGCACCCCTTTGTGGTCAGTAGATACCCTAGAATTTTTTTTTTAAAGCCATGTCCTGTAAGGCAGGAGGCCTGGACAGCAATTCCCATGGCAGCAGGTGAGGTAAAAGTAATTCTTTTCCTAAATGCAGTCTATCTGTACAAGATCTTATAAAAGTGCTATGGGGTATTTTCTGAGAAATAAACTCCTTAATATGACTTCATGGTAAGAGTTCTATTTCCTTTATTCTCAGGAGTCCTAGGAAAGAAAAATATGCCCCCTGGCAGTGTTCCATAAAACTAATGATGTGGGGGAATACGTGAATAATTGCCTGAATCGCCGGGTTACATATCTGTTAGGAAATCTCTTGGCAATATAAAGAAGGGGCTCAGGACAGCTAAATTGAAGTCAAGTGAAATAAACTCCTGCTGCATCAGCTCGACGATCTTGTGGGTCGAGGGAGCTGTGGCAGCCCTCTCTGCACTTTGGGAATGTTGGGCCTCCAAGTTTTCTGGGTTCAGAGCAACAGGGACATAGGATGAAGAGTAGAAGGAAGGAATAAACAGGCATGGACCAGACATTGCAGGAACGCAAAGGGCAGTGCTGGAGCCAAGTCTTCAAAGCTACAGATCAAAAACTTGGGCAAGGCACAGTGGCTCATGCCTATAATCCCAACACTTTGGAAGGCCAAGGTGGGTGGATCACTTGAGGCCAGGAGTTCAAGACCAACCTGGTCAACATGGTGAAACCTCATCTCTACTAAAATTCAAAAATTAGCTGGGTGTGGTGGTGGGTGCCTGTAATCCCATCTACTTGGGAGGCTGAGGCATGAAAATCATTTGAACCCAGGAGGCAGAGGTTGCAGTGAGCCAAGATCATGCCACTGCGCTCCAGCCTGGGTGACAGAGCAAGACTGTCAAAAAAAAAAAAAAAGGGAAGGAGAGAGCGAGGGAGTGAGGGAAGAAGGGAGGGAGGGAGGGAGGGAGGGAGGGAGGAAGGAAGGAAGGAAGGAAGGAAGGAAGGAAGGAAGGAAGGAAGGAAGGAAGGAAGGAAGGAAGGAAGGAAGGAAAGAAGGAAGGAAGGAAGGATTACTAGTGAGTGGACAGATGGATGGATGAATGAATGAATTCTAAGTGTGGGGTTATTCCTTGTGCAATATTAATACTGTACTTCATAATATTATACTTCCAAAATTATTAGAATAAAAGGAAATGATTCAAAAAGCAAGGAGAGGTTCAGGGTGCTGAAAAATACAGTAAGCCCAATTCCTGTCTCATCCACCCCACTCTCAGCCATGGAAAGAGGACTGATGTTAGAGCATCAGAGACCATCCACGACAATACAGTCATCCCTCAGTATCCTCAGTGGATTGGTTCCAGAATACCCTGTGGAAACTAAAATCTGCAGATGCTCAAGTCCCTAATATAAAATGGCATAGTATTTGCGTAGAACCTATGCACATCCTCCCATATACTTTAAATCCTCTCTAGATTACTTATACCTAATACAAGGTAAATGCTATCTAAAGAGTTGTTATACTGTATTGTTTGGAGAATAATAAGAAGAAAAAAGTCTATACATGTTTAGTACAGACGCAACCTTCCTCTTTTTTTAATTTGTTTTCAATATTTTTGATCCACAGTTGGTTGAATCCACAGATGTGAAAATCACGAATACAGAGGGTTTTATATTTTTTTAGAGAGAGCTGGGGTCTCACTATGTTGCCCAGGCTGCTCTTGAACTGCTGGGCTCAAGCAATACTTCCACCTTGCACTCCCAAAGTGCTGGGATTACAGGTGTGTGCCACTGCACCTGGTCCAACTGTGTTTTAAATTATTCTTCCGGGGTAATATAGACATTTGAATAAAATTCTTGAATTTGAACAAAGTAGACACCAGTTTGCACAATGCAGGACATCAATCCATCCATCTCCTTTATCTGCAGATGTCTGGTGTGGATGTGCATTCATGTCAACACAACTTTTTAAATTGCATTTTTTCCTCCTTTCACCCATGTGTCTTCAAAGTAAACTGAAGAATTATTTCAGTGGGGCCATAAACCTCTCAGTCTCCCGAGACATACATATGGACTCCATGTCAATTTTCTCTCCTACACTGTACCTGAACTATTTCAAACTATCTTCCCAGTTGACCAACCCAGAAACCTCAGAGTCAGCCACTCCTATGGCCTCTCTCTAACTCCCAACCCATTAGTCTTTCTCTCATAAATCCCTCTAGTTCTTCCAGCCCACAGCCTGTCCACTCTCACCCAGGTCTCCACCACATCTCCCCTAGATTGTAGGAGAAGCTCTAAGCTGCCTCTTGGCCTGGGCTCTCTCCTTTAAATCCATCCTATACCTAGAAACCGGAAAGATTTTTCCAAAACAGAAATTTGCCCTCCTTGGTCCCCTGGCAACCCATCAATGGCTTCACGCTGTCTTTAAATTAAATCTGAACCCCACGTGAGGCTCTGCACAATTCGGCCTCTGTTTGTTCTTCCCGCCTCCTCTCACCACTCCCTGCTTCTCACCCGTGGCATAGCAGCCTCCCTTTTTCTGGCTCCTTGTTTTCTGTCACTTCCAATCGTTAGACCTCCTCTTCTAGTTCCTGGAACTCAATTTCTCACTCCGTCTCAATCCTTTCTTTACCTAAGCACCATTCTTTCACTCCACAGGTCTCGGGGAAGCATCCTACCATATTCTGCAAGACAGTATCGCAAAGTCCTCCCAGCTTAACGCTTACAACATGGTATTGTGTTAGCTTCAGCAACTCACTCTCCTCCCCTTGTCTGAAAGATCAAAAAAGGCAGCCCCAGGTCCATCATGTTTGTGTTTCTAGCACCTAGGTCAATTCCTGACTTAAAGTAGGTGTCAGAAAAAACATTTTGAATGCCAAACAAATCCATGAACTGAGGACAATTGTTTATGTATTCAACATATATTAACTGAGTGCCTGATATGTATCAGGTACAGTTCTCAGCATGTGGGATACATCAATAAAAAACATAAAATGCCTACCCTGGTGGTGCTCACTTTTCAGATGGAGGGAGACATTTATTTACATATTTAACAAATATTTATCAGGCAGAGAATCATCGCACACACAAAAAAGATGGGGTGGCCTGGCCGGACATATACATGACAGATCAGTTCTAAAATATTTTCATTGTTTTTAGTTTCTACTTCAACAAAAAATTTGTCGTCATCTTAGTGTTACAGTCCTGGAAATTCTCAATGTCCTCTTTTCCTGCTCAATGCTTCTCTGTAGCAGTGTTCATCATTTAATATAAAGAACAACACAAACACATAGTTTGTGTTCAATCAAGCCTTGTGGAATACAGAAACAAACGAGAATCTCCTAGAGCTCATTCGGTAAACTTACAAACAAGTAAGAAGATGAGCTTATGATCAGCCTGCTAGAAGTAAAATACAAGAGAAAGAAACAATTTTTCTAAGAGCCCTTTAGAAAAGGGAGAAAAGCCTTGCAAAAATCAGAGAACCCAGGAGCAGTAACTGATCTTTATGATCCAGTACAGAAGCCTGAGTAACTGCAGGCTGTCTCAGGTTTTAATATAAGGTTATTTACATAGTTGCCTAATTATTATGTCTCAATATAGGGGAGAAAAAAAAAGCAAGTGTTTTTCTGCTCTCTATTTGCCTTAAAGATCTAAGGGTAATAAATTGTTAGTTTTATTCTTAATTGGTACATGCTTCTTCCAATTTCTTTTCTTTAAAAAAATCAATACGTGGTTTGAGAGACCTTTAATGGAGAGTAAAGAACTGTGACTAGACTTTTTCCTTATTATTGAGATAATCTGTCAGCATTTATCTTTTAAAGGGGCCTCAGGTAAGGCAGAGATGATTAAGTTTTTGCAGTAGTAAATGCTGGGCCATTTCTAGAGTTAAAATGATATAAAAATATAAGTGCATCAGGCTATGCCTGATAAAAGACAGTGTCTCTTTTGCAAAAATGTGGGCTGTGGGTCTGGTCTGCTGAGGCAGGGCTCCCAACATCTTGGAAATGTTGTGCCCAACCACTGCCCACTGCCCTGGCCGAGCTCCTGCCCCCACTGAGCTTCGGGAAGTGACTGCTGCTGTTCCCAGCGAGCCTGACCAGAGGCAGAGGCCACTGGTAAACTTAACCCCACGTGGGCAGGCCCTCGTCAGAGCCTCTCCCCAACCCTAAAATTAACCAGTAAGTTTTTGGAAGGGGAGGTGGACAAAGAAGTGCAGGGCCCTGTTTGCTATTTGGAGCCCAAAGGAAACAGGAGCCTGGGAGCTGACTCCCTGGGCCTGAAAAATTGTAATTGTTAGACAAGCCCAGGCATGTGAACAAGAGCTTCCCTACCCCAATCTGCAAGGCAGACACCCTGAGAGTGTTAGAGTGGGTGTGGGCAGGGTCCTTCACACTCTGAAGAATGTGGTTACCCAGCAGGCTGGCGGGCAGAGCATGGAAAAGTCCGAATCAACCAGTAACCAAGTAAATGGCTAAGGCCGAGTTCAGGTAAGGTCCTGCCTAAAAATCCAACTCACATTACCTGTGCACCTCATTGTGCCTGTGCCAGACAATGTGCCTCAATTTAGCCGCTGCAAAACTTGTCTGATATGGGCATTTTTATTCTCATTTGATAGATAAAGGAGTAAGGGCTCAGAGAAGTTAATTAACCTTCCCAAGACCACACAGCTAAATGGCAGGACTAAGATTCACTGTCAGTCTGTTGTACTTCTCAAGTTATCTTTGCGCTACAAAACATCCCAGCAAAGAAGGTAATATGATGTAATGGTGAAGAGCGTGGGCTCTACAGCCATAGTGTCTAGGCTTGAATCCTGGCTCTGCTACTTACTAGCTATGTGGCTTTGGGCAAGTTACTTAACTTCTCTGTGCCACAGTTTTCTCATCTGGAAAACAGGGACAACAGTTGTATATTTATCATTGTGTGATTAGGAGAATGTAAATATGTGAATATTTGTCAAGTACTTAGAAGAGTCCCTGGTATATAATGAATACATACATATGTGTCATGTTTGCTAAATAAATAAAAGAAAGGAATCTTTTCATTCTCACCACACAAGAGTTCGTTTTCCAGTCTCTGGACTCAGAAAAAGGTGTTTTGCAGTTTCCTAACATCATGGAGTCTGAAAAGTGCTTTTGCTGCAAGGACCTCACTTTACTGTCACAACAGCTGTCTACAGAAGAAAGGAAGATTAGACCCATATAAGAGAAGAATACACTGAGACTTAACAACATGAGGACTTTTATAAGGTCATTTAGCAGGTAAATAAAGAGCAAGAAAGATCCAACTCAACCTTTCTGACCCTGAATCTATGCTATGCCCACACTCTAAATAAAAGCACGAACTTGTGAGTTTGTGAATGAAAGCTTGGCATTGCGTCCAAAATGAGGCCATGGGACAGACTGCAGCTGCTATTTAACCCCAGCTCCCGGGAAGTTCCTCAACCCTTCCCGTGAGTCAGGGACTCCTGGATTCAGTGCTGCTGTGGACTGCCCATTATGCCTCTCCCCTGTACTCAGGAGATGGAAGACTCTCTAGAGTTGACCACTGTGAACCAAAGACAATACAGTGTTCTCTTTTTGCACATAGAACAAAACAGAACATCAAGAGTCTTAGTGATTTATTCAAGTCACATGAGTTCAGTGAGTAGGGAACTGCATCAAGGGACAGCTTCCAGTTAATTTTATGAACCTTATATGCATTGCCCAATATGAGTGTTCAAACCCATGGTTCCCTGTTTTGTTTGTGTGTGTGCAATCAATGACCTAAATTCTAGGGAAGTTAGGGTAGAACTAGAGAAGACAGGGAAGAGCAAAAGAAAACAAAATGTGCTCACACTGGTTTGGAGGAAGGGTGAGGAAGCTGGATCCAGATGGTGGGGGTTTGGGGAACTGGAGAAATCAGGAGAGTTGAGGGCCTTGGGATAAACTGAAGATGAATGTTTTCAAGGACATAGAAAAGTGGCTCGTAGAAATGCTCCTGGAGGCCCAGCAGAGACCAGCAATACTTGATCTCAGGAATCAACGTTAGTATCTTAAGGCTGGTAATTGTCCCAAAGTAAGGTGTACAGTATTCAAGATCTGTCCCATCCCAGTGATGAAGAAACCGAGGACCGACAAGAGGTGTGCATTTTAGAGCCCCTCCCCATCCCAGGCCAATGGCCACAAAACCAATTCTGCCTCCCTTCCCCCACAGGTAGTGCCTATGCTCTTGATCCTCCCCCAGTGGGACCGGGACAGGCCATTTGACCCAAGCCTGTTCCTCGAGGGATTGACAATAAAAATGCCCACATTTTAAATGTGTGCATGCTACAATTTTCTGATTGTAAAATCAATACAAGCTTATTTGAAAAGAACTTGGATCTGCTGGTATGTGCACATACTTTCTTCTGCAATGAATCAAAGGATTTATTACCAATGGTTTCATTTGGGAAGATTGTAGGTGAGAAGGAAGACTTTGGATTTTGTTTTTGAGCTGTTTCAAATTGTGTGTGTCTGTGCATGTGTGTGTGTCAAAAAGATATCTGGGAAATGGGATTGGAGGCCATTCCATTTTGTCTTATTACGGTGTCGTCTGTGTCTCCATAGTAAGAGACAGAAAGAGGAAAAGGAGGAGGTTAATAATCTATTTCAAATAATTTGAAAACTAAAGACAATCAGAATCAACAGTAATCATACCATCTAGATCCAAAGGCTCTTGTCATTTCAGCATACCTTCATGCTAAAATAATGAGGATTATTCTACATCTAAATTCTAAATTACTATTTTATTGATCCTTATTTTATGTTATGCCACAAATAATTTTATATAGCATTAAATATTCTTCAGAAGCATCCACCTAATGGATATAGAGAAGCTTTTCTAGAAAATAACTTTGTATCTAAAAAAGCTCATGTTCATTGAGAACTTCCTAGGTGTCTCCTGCCAAGCACAGCTTCCATGGTGAGGATTAGATGACACACACCATGGCACGACGTGTAACCAGATGGTTTGATGCCAGAGACTATGCGCTTAACCACTTTACTTCTACATGGAGCATGGTTTCTTAAGCCAACCTTCTTTTGTGGCCTATGTACATCGCTCCCAATTTGTCACTACTGAATAACCCTGAGATGTACATCTTTGTCCATGGATCTTTACATCTCTGAGTATTTCCCTAAGTAGACACTTCACAAGAGAGTTGTTTGACTCATAAGAATAAAAATGTTTAAGACTCTTGATGCATTTCCCTAAGGAACCCACTTAACACCTCCACAACAGAGTTTGAGAGGGTAAATTAGGTCTCTTTTTTACTTATTTGTGGCTTATTTCATTACAGTTTGGCTGATTTTTCAGCCTATTAGCCATTTACATTTCTTAGTAATCAACTTACTGTTTTATGTTAACTCACCTCACTGATACAGTAGTAAATTTGGTGTTCCTTTAGTGTAGGTATGGGAAATTTCTTTAAAAATCAACAATATTCTTGTCTGAAACATTGAATTATTTTCTAGAATGCAGATGCATTGTCGACTTATATGCGTGCCGGTCTTGGAAGGAAACAGATGGTGCCATGAACGGGGATAACTGAGGGTTTATTATAGGGAGTATTTACAGGGGTGTGAGCAGGGTTAAGGAGACCCAGAAGAGTTGGTGCAGCATCTGGGGGCTGGCAACACAGAGGAGCTGTTACCTCCCCTCAGTTTAAAGGGGAGGGAAGAGCCCAGAGAGAGTGGCTGTGGTTGTCGGAGAGAAGCACTAGGCAGGGGCAGGACGCAGTCAACCCTCAGAGGGCAACGCTCTGGTGTCCTCATCTCTTCCACCTCAGGGTGCAGGGTCGAATTGCTACACCATCTCCCTTGGGTCTCATGGTAAAGCAATAACATCTAAACAGGAAGCCATTAAGGCCTCTATTTTCATCAAAAAACAGCCTCTGTAAGTCCAGACAGGATCCCAGGGGACCTGCATCCTAATTCAGGGCCTAAGCTGTAGCTCCAGCTGGCTCCACCTCCTCTGTGTGCTTCCCTTCCTCGATGCTTTTAAAGGAAGTTGCTGTGGGATGGAAAGCAAAACTTAGGTTTTCTAGAGCACAGTTTTCAGAAAGGACAAGTCACTGGCTTTTTGGGAAACTCGCTCACCCCATACCACACTCAGACCACCTCCAAATGCTCTACGCTGGGGCTGCCATCAATCCCTGATAACAGACACCCAAGGGAGATGGTGCAGCAATTCCACCCTGCACCCTGAGGCTGCTCGTCTCAGCATGCAGGAACAGCCTTTGCTGCTGCAGGAAAAGTCTCCTCGAGCCTGTGGAAGAGACGAAGGAGAGCAGGGCATCACATGTAAGCCAGCGTGACTTGGAAGTCTGTAGCCTGTCTCTTTTGAAGGAAGAGAGACAACATATGTAAGAATAATGGCTTACATCAGTGGGCCCCAACCTCTGGCCACATACTGAGCCCACCATTTCATCCTCATGACAATCCAGTGAGGTAGGGACTATTTTTATCCCCATTTTACAGATTAGTAAACAAGGCACGGAGAGGTTACAACTTGCTCAAGTTCACTCTGATGCCTTGAGCTGGTGAGATGGAGGAGCTGAAATGCCAAATCGGGTGGGTCTGGCCCCAAACCCTTCACACACATCTTTGTGCCGCACTCTGAGGGAAATGACATAGGGCCTGGGATAGAAGCCTGATTCAGCTTCAAATTATTTTAAATCTCTGAGCCTCAGACTCCCCCTCTATTAAGAAAATTATTAGTATTTTTTGTTGGTTTTTTTTTTTTTTTTTTTTTTTTTTGAGATGAGTCTCGCTCTGTCGCCCAGGCTGGAGTGCAGTGGCCGGATCTCAGCTCACTGCAAGCTCCGCCTCCCGGGTTTACGCCATTCTCCTGCCTCAGCCTCCTGAGTAGCTGGGACTACAGGCGCCCATCACCACCCCTGGCTAGTTTTTTTGTATTTTTTAGTAGAGACGGGGTTTCACCGTGTTAGCTAGGATGGTCTCGATCTCCTGACCTCGTGATCCGCCCATCTTGGCCTCCCAAAGTGCTGAGATTACAGGCTTGAGCCACCGCGCCCGGCCGAAAATTAATTTTTTAAAAGCCATTGATTCCATTAATGCCCCCCAGATTATTGTAAAGGTCATAGGAACTGCCTGCATTTCCCCGATTATCACATAACTGTAATTTGCTCGTTTGGGTCTCTGCTCACAGGTCAGCTCAACCAAGAGGGTTCCCCTGGTGACCCACGCAAAACGGCAGGGTCTCACCTCCCTGCCCCACCACCCAGACATCCTCTTACTTCTTACTCTATTAATTTTTTCTCATAGCACCTAACACTAGCTGGCCCACTATGTGAATGTGTGTATGTCAGTGTGTGCGTGTGGAGTGCATGTAGAGTGCATGTGTAGATTGTGTGTTTACACATGTGCACTTTTTGTTTAATGCCTGACTCGCCCTCTATATGGTGAGCCCCAGGACAGTAGGGACCTTGCCTGACTAGCGCACCAGAGGGTCCCCAGCACCAACAATGACACTGACATAGTTTGGATATTCATCCCCTCCAAATCTCATGTTGCAATATGATTCTCAGGATTGGAGGCAGGGCCTGGTGGGAGGTGTCTGGGTCATGGCCTCGGATCCCTCATGAAGAGCTTGGTGCCTTCCTGGAGAATATGAGAGCTGATTATGAGAGCTGATTATTCATGACAGCTGATTGTTGAAAGAGCCAGGCACCTCCCTCTCCTCTTTCACCATGTAACACCTGCTCCTCTTCACCTTCTACCATGAATGGAAGCTCCCTGAAGCCCTCACCAGAAGCAGATGCTGATATCAGGCTCCTGGTACAGCCTGCAGAACTATGAGCCAAATAAATCTGCTTTCCTTATAAATTACTCAGCCTCAGGTATTCCTTTGTAGCAAGGCAAGCAATCTAAGACAGGCACCTTGGCATATGCAAGGTGCTCAATACATATTTGAGAAATAAACAAGTAAACAACAAATGGGTAGTGAATGAAATTAAACTGTATGGTACTTGGCACATACTAGTCACAAAATGTGTTTAAAAAATTTATTTTATTAGACTCTGAATTCCAGGTGACTTACGATAAATGAGTTCACATAAAATGAACAAATTTTCAACCTATCCTAAACAACACACAAGAGCCAGTATGCAGAAGATAAGGGGAACAGAAGTATTCCGATAACTTCTTTTTTGAGAAGAGTTATAACAATTGAGTGCAAATTTAAGTTATGAGCTTCTTATTAGCAAAAGCAAGGAGGTAAACCAGATGAGATGTCACAATTCTATTATACGCAGAAAGCAGTATACTATCACCCAGTGCTAATACATTATCAGATACCTTGGGTGAACAGGAAGGTGTTATGGCTCCACTTGGCCTCAGCAGATCTGCTTGAAAGAAATGATTTTTGTTTTAAGCATTTAAGTTTTGTTCCATGTGGTCAACTCAGTCCACTTTCTCTTCTTTCTCTACATGCAAGCCTATATAGCTAGTTCCCTTCAGGAGGAAAATGCCTGGCTTCCATAGTTTTCCCTTCTACAGCAGAGGTGCTGAATAGGAGGAGCTACATGCCCATTTCGTAGGTTGACCAGACACCCTCTGAGACTGCTGTGAGACTTCCTGGCAGGGATCAGTTCACAAATGTAGCATGCCTCTTCAAGAGTGAGAGGACTCTGAGGGAGATACACCTGAGAGCACTCAATACTTGAAAGGCAAGAAACACCACAACCAGAGCAACCTCCCAAAGGCAGGGATCATCTGTCCTTGGAAACAGCAAACTCACTCATATTAGAAGCCTCCGTGCGGGTGTGTATGAATATTGATTCATCCCTCATTAAGCACTGACCATGGGAGGTAGCTACAAGCCAGGGTGTCAGCCGCCCAGAAGCTGGAAAGAGGTCAGAACAAATGTTCCAATGATGTGCTGCTGTCCTGCCTCTAGAAGGCGCCCCAGTGCAGTGGGAGGACCTTTGGAGCCCACCAAGCCTAGATTCAAATCCGCCCCCTAACTCGTTAGGCAATTCACCTCGAACCCTTCTTTGCACATGGTTCCCTCCATCTGCAGAAGGTGATTGACACCATTGCCCTGTGCAGACTAGCAGCTACAAATACAGGTCTGGGGTCAGGCTGCTTGGGTTTGACTCCTAGCTTATTGATGGGATGTCCTTGGGCAAGCACCTTTACGTTCTTGCTTTGATTTTCCCACCTATAAAATGGGTATAGACATACCTACATCCTGTGACTATGGTAAGGACCATATGTACTAAACCATGTCAAGCCTTTAACCCATTGATGATGGAGGTTGCAAATTTTTCCTGTGAAAAATCAGACCTTGGCGATGACCTTGAGGAGTAGGATATAAATAACTCCCACAAGCTTAGTGTTCCAATAACGGAATGCTAGGCATACATGGGTTAAGACAGTGCTCTTAAGGATAAGATGTTAGTGTTTTGATTCTCCAAAATTTGGGGCTTGGTGTGAGGCCAAAAAACATGTGAATAGTTGGCACAGTGCCAACACGTAGTGTTTGCATCTCCTTGCAGAAAGCCAGATTCAGTCTAAGCCCTGTTTGGGGGTGAGAGTAAGGTCCCTTCTGCAAACCCAAAAAGGGGTCCCAGGGACAGTTGGATGAGGAATTCCAGGCCAAAGCTTTTCCTTGGATGTGGCAGTAAGAACAGAGTGCACTGGGAAGGGGCTGGGAAGGGGCTGGCCAGCGCCTGCCCCTCTGGGAGTCACAGGAACAGAAATAGGAAGCCCAGGCTGGTATTTACAGTAACTCTTCAGCCCCTGACCACATTGTCTTGTCTGTGGTGCATTTATTTTGGGGACAAGCACTGAAGTCATTGCTGCCCGAAAGTGCTCCAGGCGGGCCCGCCTGTCTCTGCTTTCCCAGGAGAGCCCTGAGGTGAGGGAAGCAGACCCACAGGCAGGCCTGGAGGTGCCCTGAGTCTGGAAGGCTGACCGCAGGCCCGGCTCAGGTCCCTGCCAGAGAACAGGCCCAGGCTCCCCAAGAGGCTTTGAGAGGTGCCCCCAGCAGGAAGCTCAGAGGAGTAGGCGGCGGAGGGAGGGGTGTCCCGCCCCACCCACCCACGTCCTCATCTCACTTTCCTTTTCCTTCAAGGACCGCCTTGGCCTGCCTTCCTGGCTGTGAGTGCTCCTCTCTCTCCATTTCTTATAATTCAGCAGGGAAAAGGGGAAGTGGATTCTTCAAAGCCTCTCCCTGGCCTTGATGAGCAAATGCATGGTCCCAGGCCTGGGCTCCGGCCTAGGCAGGCCTCTGTTAGCTGCTGCCTGCCTGAATGACAGGCAAGCCTAAAATGTCTCTGTTCCTGACACCTTTGCTTAGTGGAATCATTGAGCTTCCCTGGAGGCCGGCCTAAGGCTCCACCTGTGAACGGAGGCTTGATTTCTTCAAGACTGTCCTATCTGGGAGGTTGCTCTGGCCAGAGCCTCCTCTTCCTGCCCAGACACATTACGGGAACAGAGCACTCCCCAACTTTCATACCTGTCCTACTCTGTCCCCACAGGCCAAAGAATCCTGGGGAATAGTGCCGGCTGGACCACATTCTCACAGTGGAACCTTAGTTTCCCAATTGCAAAATGAGGAGACTGAATAGGGCCCTGGCTTATCCTTTATCGTAAAAGAAAACCTTCCACAAAACCCTACTTTATACCACAGGGCTTTTCTGAAGGCAAGTGGGGACCTGTAGCCACCTCTGCCTGCCAGCATCCCTACCCTCCTTCCAAAACCAACTCCATGGAAACCCTTAGGTAGAGCCACCAGAGACAGTTGTGCAGGTTATGCACTGCACAACCTTAGGAGATATAGGGCATGTTGTAGACTATGAGGCTGGCTCCCCCTAGAGTTGTCCAGAGCACAACCAAATATTGTGGGCTCACCTCTAGTGCTTCATGAAGAAGAATTTTAAAACCACTAGACCTGATTATCACTTTGCAGGCTTGGAGAGCTGACACTCCTCTATCAGGTAAGCATTCAGCCAGTACTTCACCCATCCTAAGGTGTGAGTTCATAGGGGCTTAATCCACTAACATTCCTCAGGGGTGTTTGTATATTCACTGGACAAAAAACCGTTTAATGCCCAGGTTTAAAGGGCATAGCTGGAGAATGCTAGGCATTGTCTAATGCAAGAAAGAGATGCTGAGGTCCAGGAGACTCCCTTGTGTCTAACAGTTTATTTGAGGAGAGCAAATGCCCACCTCTCTGTGACCAGTGCTTTCTTGGGGCCAAGAATTACGCCTCTTGGGCATTTTGACCACCCCAGAAGATATATGCCATTTTTACTAAATAGAGGAGAGGAAGAAAACTCAGATTTATCCCCTAACCACTATTAGCCAGAAATTATGTGGCACTGTGACAAATATCATTTTATTTATTTTCACAACTACGCTTCTGGGCTGTTATTATCACCTCTTGGGAGCAAGTAATGCGAGGCTGAAGGGAACTAAGCATGTTGCCTTAAGTGACAGAGCCAATAAGAGGTAAACTCGTGATTTGAACCCATGTCTGTGTATACCCAGAGTCAGTCCTCCCCTCCCTCCTGCCGCCATCAAATGGAATCCCATCTGCATTGTGGGTATCAGCATCCTCTGAGTTCACTAAAACGTGTATTCCACTTGAAATCTGAATTTCTAGGAGTCAGTCCCAGAAATTTCTATGTAATTCCTCTCTGCCCTCAACAAGGGATTCTGGTACAAAACCTGGTTTGTAAACTAATGTTTTAGAAGTTAGGTTGATGTTTGATAGTAGAAATAATCTCACTAGCCTAGGGAATTCCCACATCTTTGTTCCTGCATAGGAGGAACAAAGGTGGATGTCTTCCATCCTTGAAGGTCCAATTCTAATTGAACCTTTTCCAGGAAGCCTTCTTGGACCACTTATCCAGCACGTGGTACCTCTTCTGTTTCCTACAATTATCTCTTTGTACCTCTCTAATGCACTAACCACTGCATGCCTTGGACAGGCTATCTGCATGCTTTTACCTCTCCTAGACTTGAAACTCCTCCTGTACAAACCTGGCTTTCTCATATTAGTTTTCATCCATTCGCCCTCATTATCATGGAGGATGCCAGAAACCTGGACAGAGCCCTAGATGTAAATCAAAAAGCAATCATTGAAATGAGTTATGTTGGATAGAATGATCAAGGCACTTTATTAGAAACCTGTTTCCAGATGGCAAGCCTGCAGATCCGTCAAAATCCTCAGCTGCTTCTGGCTTCTTTGCCTTTTATCACCCAAATCCCTCTACCAGAAATATTCTCTTCTCCAATATATCCACCTGGTGAACTTCTCTTGACACTTTTCAATCATCATATCCTTTGCAAAATCATTCCCACTCAGAGCAGCATTTACTACACCTGCTTCTGGGAAACGTCTGCTATGCTAGGACCCACCAGAGGTATCCTATACTTTGTTGTATGCCTTTCCCCGCTGGGCTGCAAGCCTCTGCAGGACAGAATTAGGTCTTATTCATCTTATTCATTCCTAGGGCCTTAGTGTTTGGACAGGCACATATTAGTAGCTCATGAGAAGAATGAATGAATGAGTGAATGAATGGAAAAATAATGGTAGCAGGTCTGGGTGACATCTCAATAGATGGGTCAGTTTTTCTCCCTAGAGTCAGTGTTTCTACAAGAACATAAACAGACAGCAGTCAGCTTGCTACCAAGACCTCCTCCACAGATTTTCCTGAGAGTCATCAGGTAGCCCTGGGTGAAAGAAGAAAGTCCCTAAAATCAGCTGCCTCTCTGATTTTAGGTGTTCCTTAAACCCAAGTGCCAGAGGTGTTCCCAACACAAAGCCAGGGACATGATAGATAGTTCAACCTTACCTCCTCCCACAAGGTCTCTCTTTCATAGTGTTTGCCTACTGGAGAAATTTCTCGAAGTGGATCCTGGAGTGTCACAAGAGCCCTTCACAAAGCCATTCCTACAGCAAAACATGGCCTGGCATGGAGCTCTCCTTCCTTGCCTCTTGTCCCAGAGTCCACGGGCATCAGAAAGTGACATGCAGGGAGATCCCAGGGGCTTCATCAGCACATTCAGAGCCAAGTCACAGGGGTCAATGTTTTTCCCCATTTCTACTCATAATCAGTAACAAATGCAGCCATGACTCTGAACTTGCTTTTCTAGTACTTTTTTAAAAAGACCTTTAGCCACAGAATTTTTATTAGCTCTTTTTTTATGCTTTTGTCATTTAACAATAAGAAAATTCCCACAAATTGAAGCCAGACATGTTTGCATGGGCTATCAAAAGCCACTATGTTTTTATCAGGTTCGTCTTTATTTATTCAATGTCCTTAGCTCTCTAGTCATGGGTTTCCAGTGTCTCCTCATTGTTTTGGAAGCCAGAAGATGCTGGCATGTGGTACAAGTTGATTTTCCACTCTGCCCATATGCCTAAAACCCCTAGAAAGTTCTTTGTTAGGGAGAGTAGGAGAGACATGTAAAATGAAAATCTCTGTTCCATTTGCATGTACTCAATTGAATACGCCATCCTGTACATATAATTAAGCCCTGATATATATCATAATTGTGAAACTGGCACAATTTCGTATCTCATTAAAGTGGCGTGATTAGAACAGGAGAATGTAAACTGTACACCTCCCTCCTTTCAGGTATAAACCAGGCCAGGTTTCAATGGTGTCTTGGAGCCTTTTACATAATCCATCTATCGCAGAGAGGACGTGGGCTCCTGGAAACCACTTCCCATGTACAGTCGCCGACACCTACTCAAGCTGGGACCACGCCCACCTACTTGGTGCTCAGACTGAGACTCAACCACTCCCCTCAGCCCAGGCTCAGTGAGGAGAAAAATCAATATTCCTAAGTGGGAAAAGACCCAATAAGTTGCTGAAAAAGTTACTTCCATTTATATGTTTGCTTTTAAGTGGGCCTCTTTGGGGCAGTTAAATGGCAAAGTGGCCGGAGCACAGAGGAGGTGGCGGCCAGCCCAGCTCCCCTCTCACTGCCTTGCAACCCCAGAAAAGCAATTAACCTCTCCAAGCCTTGCTTCCCTGTTTATTAGTATTTATTTATTTGATTTTCTTAAGCTTGCCCTTTGTGGTAAGAAATCACCTCAGGGCACAGGCACAAAAGAGTAACAATTCATTAAACCACACACAACTGAGCTGAGATGGCTGACAGCCTCGAAGTCAGAGACAGCCAGACAAGCCTTTTTAAAGCTTTGGCCCCCTAACTTGCCAGAACTACTGTAGGAGTCCAAGAACACAGCAAGGAAGCACTCACTAGATGGGGAGAGAGGCTTCAGCTCCTGAGATCTTGGGAGGCGTTAGCAGCAGTGCCCAGGCAGGCTGACCATGCGCTAGGAGCAAAGCCCATCTCAAAAATGTGGAAGGTTGGCCGGGCGTGGCGGCTCATGCTTGTAATCCCAGCACTTTGGGAGGCCGAGGCAGGCAGATCACAAGGTCAGGAGATCGAGACCATCTTGGCTAACACAGTGAAACCCCGTCTCTACTAAAAATACAAAAAAATTAGCAGGGCGTGGTGGCAGGCGCCTGTAGTCCCAGCTACTCGGGAGACTGAGGCAGGAGAATGACAAGAATCCGGAAAGTGGAGCTTGCAGTTAGGAAGATCGCGCCACTGCACTCCAGCCTGGGTGACAGAGTGAGACTCCATCTCAAAAAAATAAAAATAATTTTAAAAGTGTGGAAGGTTCTCCTTAGCTTTAAAGGCAGTGTAGGAGCTACTGAGAATCTGGAAGAACATCTGGTTGAGAACTGATACGATCAAGCAAGGTCTGGGCACTGTCAACAAGAGTGACCCCTGCTTAGAGCCAGGCCAGAACCCCCACTAGGAGTTAAAAAGAGGCAGAGGAGCTCACTCTCCCTGAGAATTAGAATTGTCCAGCAAGGGAAAAGGAAGTGATAAGCTCCATCCCTAGGGGAATCCAAGCAGAGATGGAGACCTACCAAGTTCCAGGAACCATGCCAGGAATCTGCATAAAATTCCCGGGGAACCAGATCACCCAAGTTAGGAGGAACCATGTCAAGCAGGTGAGATACAGCTCAATCTAACACTAATTCACACAACACCTTCTACATAGAAACATTTTTTCAAGACTCCGTTGATAAAGCCTACGGTATACATTCCACGGCCCTCTATCTTTTCCACTGGACAATATATCTTAGATATCATTCTATGTCCGTGCAGGAATAGGGTCTTCATTCTTTTCAATGGCTACAATTAGAAGCATCTGTCAGCGTATCACTTTTTACATTGACTTTCCAGTGATGTACATTAAGGTTGTTTCTAGTGATCTGTTATCACAATCTTTGTATACATGTAATATGAAAGTGTATCTTTAGGTCACATTTCCATAAGTGAAAACACTAGGTCAAAGAGAATGTGCCTATGGAATGCTGATGGATATACTGCCTGGAGTGCAGTGGCACCATCTCAGCTCACTGCAGCCCCAACCTCCTGGGCTTAAATAATCCTCCCACCTCAGCCTCCTGAATAGCTGGGACTACAGGTGCGTGCCACACCCGGCTTTTCCTTTTTTTTTTTTTTTTTCGTAGAGATGAAGTCTCACCATGTTGGGCCAGCTGGTCTCAAACTTCTGGGCTCAAGAGATCTTTCCATCTCAGTCTCAGCCTCCCAAAGTGCTGGGATTATAAGCATGAGCCACTGTGCCCAGCCTGGTTCTTTGGCTGTACATGCCCTCTTCCTCTAAAAGTCTCTCCAGGTTATCAACTCATATAATCACAGGGCTGCACTCCTCAGATGAAACATAAATTTCTGTTTATGGAAGCCCATGAACACATTCTGAATACTTAAGCTCAAGAGAACAAAGCCTGAAGAGGGAATGTCTCTGGTCTGAAATCCACCTTCTACTCTCCCATTTCTTTTTGTAGGGTCTGTCTCTTCTTCGTATGATTCTTATCCATAGCACCCAGTCCTTTCCCTTCCTGAAGATGCAACCCTAGACTTAACCACTAGACAGACCCAGCAGAACAGATTGCCCCAGTATCCATATAAGATCGATACATATGGTGCTTCATTCTTGGCATGTTTCTCTCTCTAATCACTACTGCCTTCTAAAGAAAATGTGATATGCTGTTTAATAAAAGGCTCATGTTCTGCTGAGCATGTTGATAAGTTTGGATAGGCAAATATTGGCCAAAGATGGAGCTGAAGCTGGAAAGAGCCAATACACAATAAAGCCAGAGGAATTTGGAAATTCCAAGAGCAATCCATGAAAGAGGGGATAAGGAGGAGAGGTAGAGAAGGAGGAAAGGAATCAAAGAGCCATCAAGATATCAGGAGGTGGAGAGTTGTGTTGTCTGGGGAACAGGCCAGTGATGCTTCTCCAGAGATCCTGGGACCCTAGGACATTTCAAACAAGGAGGTTACCTAATGTTTACTCTGAAGCAGCTGTGAAGCTGAGATGTAGGTGCCATCTTGGTATTCCTACTTGCCAAGCCATTGTTAAAGTCTAATGAGTTATTATTTCTGTATACGTGTAAGGCAGGGGAATAGACAATCAAGGAAGGAGCTGACCGTGCCTGGGTAAATATGGCTTGGATCAGTAGGTGCTCTTTCAGAGGTGAACCTCAGGGCCCAAGATGACCATGGAAATACTAGTTTGTGGGGATTCCCACTCTTAGAAAGGATCTCCATTGATCAAGATGTCCAGAGACTAGAGATTTCACCTGATCTCTGGACCAAATTATATTGCACATTTCTGCATCTTCCTCCATGAGGATAGGCCAAGGTGGCCATTCTCATCACCACAACTCTTCTTTCAGGTTGCCACATGGCCTTCTCCTTCACTTCATTCACGTCTTTGTTCCAACAGAAAATCCTTCCTGATCACCTAACTACAGCCATACTCCCTTCCCCACCTTCTCCACTCCCTAACCCTGTCACCTAGCATTGTATATTTGTTTATTCCCTGATTGTTTGCCTCCCTCCCTAGAACATAAGCCCTGCAATAATGGGACATTTCTCTGCTTCTTTGTCTTCTTGGTCCCCAATACCTAGAACTATGTCTAGCACAGAGTAGGTAAATATTTGTAGAATTTATTAAGCAAGCCAACAATGACTTGAGTACATCAACATGAAAACATTTGGACATTGTTTAAAACTAAACAGATTAATATGTTGAATGTCTCGATGTAGCTGAGAAAACAACTATTTTATAAGGAACAGAGTGAAATAAAAGTCTAAGGGTTTAAATTTTTTTTAATTAGTCCTCTTATTCTCATATTGTGCAGACTAATAGCAACCACAGACTTAGACACATAGAAGGATTTTATGAATTGCACATCTCTCAGCAGGGTCTGACTGCCTGCATGGACTGGGAGGGTGAGTCCCAGTCCAGATAACCATGAGCATCCATGAGTAATTATGACCAAGATCCTATTACCAAGCCAAACCTTGCACTAGTAGTTAGGCATGTGTTACTGAGGTCAGCAGTTGGCTCTTCTGTCCAGTTTTGTGCCAGCCCAGACAACTTAATGCTCTACCAGTGATTATACAAATTGTGCTCTCACTTTTTTTTTTTCAATTACAGAAGTAGATAATATGTCATGGTTCATACGGAGAAGGAACAGAGCACTGAGCTTAAGCCAAGAGTTGTCTGCATTTCCATCACCAAACTATTACTTTTCTACTCATCCTGACCCATCACCACTCTCCCACTCTGTGTTCAGAACAGCCATCACTGCAGAGTAAGATGCCATTAGCTAGACATTGAGGTCATTAGCTGCATCCACACAGAAGAGCAGGGAGGCCAAAGGCAGCCTTTGGAAATCATACTCAAGCTACCAAAGTGAAGAGAAAGCCCTTGGAGATTCAGGGGAACAGGATATCTGTCCCAAATAACCCACAGCTACACAAAGAGATACAGGAACTGAGCAGCTACTTCATGATGTAAGACAGTGTAGATGAATTATCTAAATTACTCAGAGTACCTGTCTACACAGTCTCAGCTTACTTGAGAATTGCTTTTTCAGGCTTCATTGAAGCCATGGAAATAAATAAAAAGTCATGGAATATAAATAAATATCATAGAAACCCCTCCCAATATATGGTTGCTCTCCTTAGAGGGATGGTGATAAAATCAAGTCTACATTCCTTCATAACATGCATCAGTGTTAACAACCCAGCATTGTTTAAGTGAATTTGACACATATCTGTGCAAAAAAATTAATACTCTCACTATGACTGACTTCTTGGCAGAAACAAACAGGATGTCACGCCAATTTATGAGTTGACCTGTTACAAGAGCCCTTCTGAAAATAATAAAATAAAAGCCATGCAAAGTACTTCATTATATTTTAACACCAAAATGAAAGAAGTCAGCTTTTCTTTTTCCTTTCCTCTCTATTCACCTAAAATCCTCTGACCTGTTAAACTGTGTAATACAAATGTGCTAGTGATAGCAGTTGTGGGAGGAAGAATAAAGGCAACGGGAAATGGGCAGGGAGCAGGCAGGAGATGCATGTAACAATTTATCAAGGGAAGAGAATGACACCTCATTGTCTATATTAAGAAGAACTAGAAATAAATCAATAAACCATTTATTTATTCTTCCTGAACATCTAACATCCAATATTATAGCATAACATATATCTTTCCACACGTCCATACTACCTTTTTTACAGAGTAGAGTCAAAATTAACCAAATAGCCAATTTATAAAAACCAAAGCATTGAGAGTGACAAATTTGACCACCTTTTCCTATCACTTCAGTTGATTAAATATTTCTTTATTATGTTCTGCTTTTTGATTATTTAGTCTACAAACAAAAAAAAACATAACTATACAACTCAATGAATTTTTATCTATTTATAAATAACTATCCACGTCCATAGCTTCAGAAAGTTTTCTCATGCTCCTTACTGGGCAATATCCACCTCCTATCTCAGAGTAACTCCCTTCACCTTTGTGAAAGGGTGAGAGTGACGGCGGTGTTGTTGTGTAAGGTATGATTCCAATTATAGAAATTTCAAGTATGAGGAAAATTAAACAAAAGTGAAAGGAGTTCACTTTTGTGAACTAATATCTTTAGATATTAGCAATTTTACTACCTTTGGATATTGATACATACCTTGACCTATAAGATTAATGTAGTTTAATTATAATTTACAAGATTAAGATACTTATCTTAATATTAATATTTTTAGATCTTTAGCTATCTCTTGAGCTTACATTTTTAGATATTAGTAATTTTCCTCATTCTCAAATTTTATATTACTGGAATCATTCATTATGTTCTCTCTTGTGTCTGTCTTCTTTAGCACAATATGATATTTATAAGACCCACCCATTTTGCAGCATATAACCTTAGTTTACTATTTTTTTATTGCTGTGTAATATTCTATCATATGAATACACCACACTTTGTTTATTTTCCTGATGATGAGTATTTAGGGCTATTATGAAACAGCTGCTGTGAACATTCTTGTACAAGTCTTTTTTGTGGACATGTACCTATGTATGCATTTCTCTTGGGAATGATATCCCTAGTTCATAGGATAGGATAGGCAGATATTTAACTTTATTCAAAAAAGCCAAAGAGTTCTGCAAGGTGGTTGTACCATGCTGTTATTTGTTTTTAAAATAACTATGCTTTGACCAAATACAACTTATATCCACATTTCTTGTTTCCTTACCTCCTGTGAATAGTTTATTCATGGACATACAGATGTTGGGGATGGCAGGATACCATGAAAGAAAACAGACAGGCTTTGGAATGAACGTCAGATAAGCTTCAAAACTCAATCTCCTCACTCGCTAGTTTACAGACTTGAATCAAAATTTTACTTTTCGGCCAGGTGGGTGGCTCATGGTTGTAATCCCAACACTTTGGGAGGCCAAGGTGGAAGGATTGCTTAAACTCAGGAATTCAAGACAAGCCTGGGCAACAGAATAAGACTCCCATCTCTTAAAAAAAAAATTAATTAGCCAAGTGTGGTGGCACACACCTGTAGTTCCAGCTACTTGGAAGGCTGAGATGGGAAAATCACTTGGGCCTGGAAAGTCAAGGCTGCAATGAGCCAAGATCATGCCACTGCACTCCAGCCTGGGCAGCAGAGTGAGACCCTGTCTCAAAAAAAAAAAAAAAAATATATATATATATATATATATATAATTTGTAAACATGTCAGTCTCAGTATTTCTTTGTAAAATAGCAACATTATCTACTACTCTATAGGCTCGTTGTAAGAATAAAGTGAGGTGAGACAGGTGAAAATATCTAGCACAGATTCAGCCACGTGGCAGGTACTGGATAAAAGCAAATTCCCCAGTCTCCGTGCATTTCCTGAGCTTGACAAGCATCTTTGTTTTGGGGTCTTAAGGAATTCTCTGTCTCTCGCTCACTCTCTTGCTCTCTTTCTCTCTCCTAGGCCCCAGAGATTGGGGAGCAAGGAGGTCAGGAAAAGAAAGACCCTGCAGAATGGAAGGTCAAGGGGTCGGATGAGGATGAAAATCCACCCTCCACGGCAGAAGGGAAAAGCTCTATTTACAGTAGGACCCAGATGGAACTGATTTGTTCAGAGCCATCTTATTCCTGAGTGTGATATTTGTCCACATCATAAAACCACAGGCTACAATGTGTCTGACATTATACCAAGTGATATAACCCCTTCTAATGATATTATAATAAATCCCAAATGAGGCAGCCATCACTGGGCAGCCTTTTCAAAGTGTTCCTGAAATAGTTTTTACAGAACAAGGGATCTGCATGCCAAATGCAGAGGCTCACATGAGGCCAGAGGAGTTAGCTCAGGCATACACATGAACACAACTGTGGCTTAGTTCTTGGCTGGGAACTTTTTCTTTCTATATTAATCTATTGGTTTTTATGAAAAATCAAAATGGTTTTTTTTTTACTTTTTTATATGAAGGATGAAATTGGACATTTTCTAAGTGCAATAAAATGTCCCCCAGGGTGCTTTTTTTATTATTATTCTTTAAATCAGCAGTTTTTGTGCCTCTTCATTAGTACAAGTCAATGACCTCTCATCTTGGCTTCACCTCCAAGAAAGCTGACCACACTTCCTGCCATCCTGGTGGTGGAGGCTTGTTTTTCTCTGTTGTTTTGCTAACATGCATAGGTATATTTCTGAGATACCATGTGATCTGCTTCCACAAGCATGGGGAGCTTGCTGACTCAGGAACCATTGAATTTTTTTCTAGGACAAACGTGTAGCCCTTTCTGCCCTTAAAGGCAAGAACCACAGGAAATCATGTGTCTTTACTAATAGGGTTGCATACACCATCCTCCTGGACTGTGCTCTTGGAATCAGTAGGATCTGGAACAAGGAGTATCTCTCACAATCACCAGTACCCCACCACTACCATAACCAGCATCACCATTTCCATGACCAGATTCACAACAACACCACCGTTACTCTCACCCTTGTCACTTCCCTTGCCCGTCTTTCCCACATAATTATCCTTCTGGCCATTCCCACTGCAGTGGATAATCTATTGTTTGCATCTTCCCAACACACCTCTTTCCTTTCCTTTCCCCCATGTCATGTGGTTCCATCACTGGTCCAAAATTTGAGCACAAGATACAAATATATCTGTTTTACTGATATTGGGAAAGACTTTTTAAAAAAAAAAAAATTCTGATGCTGGAATCACAAGGCTGGTCTGGGTAAGTCTAAAACTGCTAGAGATCACTAATTGCCAAAAGGAGAAAAAGAACTTATTTAACATGAAATATACACCAAAGGGAGCAAATCAGAAAAGAGGATGGGGGAAAAAAAGAGAGAGAAGCTCTTTTAAAATTGTTGAGCCACCTGGATTCAGCCATGCCCATAGTTTTAGTTATTTAAAATATTACCTGTTTTGCTTACACTGCTTTGAATTGGGTTTCTTTTGGCATAAAAATGAAAGGATTTGACTAAAACCACCATCCCTGTCACCTGGTTCATATTTCCCACCTCTATTCCAAATACACTCCAGTTTGGCATCCCATATCAAAGTGTTCGCTGGCAAGCCAGGGCCTGGGGTTGAAATTCTAAGGGATAACTATGATCTCCTACCCAAGTAAGCCTAAAGATGAAGCTACATTTCTTAAGGGAAAGCAAGTCCTTCATGCCAAGGAGACTAAACACAAACTTCAAGCCTGGAACAATTAGGATAACACCGGGTTTAAAACAAGAGCAAAAGACCTGAGATAATTGTTCCCAACACTAACAGAGTACAGGAAATTTCCTTTACGGACTAGCATTTTGGATGGTGAAGATAGGAGGCTGACTTAACAAATATAAACCAAGATGGAAGGTACCTCTTTCACCAGCATCACGGTCCACCAAGTGTCAACAGCATCATGGTGGCTGTCTTGCATTTCATCTTTTACTGGGCATTTATAATTCAGTAGATACAAAGAGGGCCTCTACTTTGCAGGAGTATATATTCCCTTAGGGTGGAAATAGAGAAAGACAAATTCAACAAATAAACTTTCACAAGCAACAAAAAGCTATTTGTCCCCAAAAGAGTGGCTAAGATACGAGGTGGACATTAGTATACCTTTGGAGCTGTTTGGGTCTTTCTTTTCATAGGATTGGCCATCTTTAGAAGGCAATTATTTTAAAATAGCATTTCGTTTCCTCTGGTGGTACATTTCTACACCTTCCACAATGGTGCTGGTTTTCAATGCTTTAAAAACCACAGTAGAAACACAAAGAAGGATATGTATGCATTCTCATTGTCTTATACCTTCCTCCCCCAAATCACTTTCACCACCATTCTCATCACTTCTACTACTATCACTAGAATGGCACAATCCTGGGACATGGGCTGGGAAGAATGATAAATCCTTTCCCATAACTGATAATGCTTGCTGATTACATGTATTCTCTTCCTGGTTTTAAAATTAATGTATGTCAATTATGTATTTGTTAAATATGTTTGGTTACAAGTAGCAAAAACCAACTGAAGACAATGTAAGCCTTAAAGGGGCCTATGATAGAAGTCCATAGGAGTTAACTTGAGAATCCAAGGTGCAGGCTCCAGTCAGGCCTCTGAACAGACTGGACCCAGGAGGTCCCAGATATGTCCCCTCTTTCTGCTTCTCTCAGAGTCTTTTGCTCCAGTCCTCTCTCATCCTATGCACTAGCTTTCTCCTAGCAGTTCCCAGAGGATCCAGAGCCTAGACAGCCAAAGCATTGAAAACCAGCACCACTGTGAAAGATTTAGAAATGTACCACCAGAGGAAACAGAATGCTATTTTAAAATAATTGCCTTCTAAAGACGGCCAACCCTATGAAAAGAAAGACCCAAATAGCTCCATTTCATTTTATTCTGGGTGCTACTAATGGAAAGCGGCCTAGTACGGTGGGTAAGAGCTGACTCCACATTCTGCTAGCTGCATGACTTTGGGTAAGCTTTGCCCCTTGAGAAAATAAAAAGAAATAAGGCCCTCTTCAGAATAATGCTCATCCATGGAAAATACTCTGTGAGCGGGGGCTATCATAATTATTAATACAAAAGGGGTAGATGACCAGTTCTTTTGATTGAAAACACCCTGAAGGATTGTGGACATTCAAAGATAAGGCAGAAGATACCTTTAAAATTAGAAATCAGGTATTGTAGACTCACTCAAATTAACAAAGAGAGAAGAATTCCAAGTTTCCCAGAACAAACTGGGAGGAAAGAAAGGGAGAGAGAGAAAAGCAGTAAGGCAAGAGAAGGAGGTTTAACATGGCAGAGTGTTACCCATGTGGAGAGCCAAATGGACTTTGAATAAGAGGAATGTCTAATACAAGAGATCTTAATCCAGGGCCCATGGATCCCAAGTGATATACAGATAGAATTCAGGGAATCCTTGAACTGAGTTGGAGGAAAAATTACAGCTCAGTTTCACCAACCTACAACTAAAAATTAACATTTTCTTCAATTATAAATGTAGACAACCCATCACAATAGTTATTGGTAACTTTTGTGACTCTGCAGTCAATAGAAATCACAGATGGTCTCATGTCATATTACAGTTGTTACATACATTTCAAAATATCATTCATACTTATCATTACTTTAATATTATACTCAATTTCTGTCTAACCTGTATATCATGTTACTGAATGCATTATTAATAAAGAAGCACTTTACATCACTGTATAACCAGTTTGCTTTTTCTTAAATATTTGATAACTTTATTTCAACATAATTCATTTTCTTTATAATCCTGTACATTTTATTGCATGAATTTAAAAACATAATATTTGAAAAGGTCTATAGTTTTCACAATACTGCCAAAAGGGTCCATGAAAACAAAAAAGAAAATCTTTAAGTATCTCTGATATAATATAGAATATATTTGCCTTTTATATGGTATATGATAATAACCCTTCTCTTAAGCCATAGATTTTTAGTAAAAGTCTAGTATGGCACATGCAACAGATTCATATTCCAAACTGTTTGAAGGAGGACTGGGGGTAGAAATAAAAGAGAAGGAACTATGCCCCATGCATCGGTCAAGCTACGAGATCAGAGATATAAGAACCACACACTTTGGGAGGCCAAGGTGGAAGGATCACTTGAGGCTGGGAGTTCGAGACCAGCCTGGGCAACGTAGTGAGACCCTGTCTCTACAAAAATAAATTTAAACACACACACACACACACACACACACACACACACAAAAATAACAGAATAATGGAATTCTGAACACAAAAAGTCACTATTAGAGGTGATGATGAGAGTGCAAATCCTCAAGGAGCCACACAACTCATTAGGAAGATGTGGACTTTCCACAGGACATGGGATGGCAGTTAAAATCAGCACTGTCTAACTCAAAAGTGGCAGGTTGGCCCCAAACCAACACTTGTGGCTTTAATTATATAAATACCACCAGTAACCCAAGCACCACCCAGAAATAATTACCATTATTATGCTCATATATGTCTTCCAGTTATTTTTCTGTATGTGTGTACATGTATGCTGTTGTATGGATATGAAGACAAGTTTATTATATTAACATATATGAATACAATCAATTTTCAAAACTAGACTCATAATGAAAGCACATAAATCTTACTTTTTAAACTTTGTCATGCCCAAAAATATAATTTTTGTGGTTATATCATGTTTCATCATATGGAGATGCCATCTGCCATCACAAAATCCTCTAATATTTGACATTTACATTGTGTTTAGTATTTCACTTATAAATAATGCTATACAGAAAAATTCTTATACATAATTTTTATGAAACTGATTATTTCCTTAGAATAAACTCCAAGTTATAGAAAAATTAGGTCAAAGTCTACTAACACTTTACCACTCATGAAATTCATTGCCAAATCATTTTTTGTTACAATGTTAATAGGCTCATCAGCAATGTGTAAAATACTCATTTTGCCATCTTTTTCATCACTGCACATTATCCTTTTTTAAAATATTATTTTTATTTTTAATTATAAGGCATGTTTTTAGCTAACTTGGCAAAGTTGTCTGCAACAGTTCTTCACATCCCTTCATGCACTCCACCTTTGCAATTTGATGTTGCTGCTCCTTCTATCAAGTTGAATGACATGACATGAAACAGAAATATAAGTGTCTCAGCTACAGTCCTCTAGATCAACCAGCCCCCAGCAAATCCACCAGCTGACTGCAGTAGAATTTGTAACCGTGGGCAAGACCAACAGAAGAAACACCCAGCTGAGCACAGCCCAAATTATTGGCCCTCAGAGTCATGAGTCAATAGAATGGTTGTTATTTTAGTCACTACGTTTTTGGTTGATTTGTTACACAGCAGTAGATAACTGATATAATGTTCACTTTTATCATAAAAATGTATATTCAAATTTAGGGAAAAGTAGTAAAATAAATGCAGTATTCCACCATCCAACATAGAGGAGACCACTGATAACACTTTGATGTATTTTGTTCCCATCTCTTTTATGTCAGTATGCGTGTATTATATTGATATCAGAACTATAAACTAACCTTGCTTTTAAAGATTGTTACAAAAATTCTACAAGCACACCAGCAAATGTAATTCATTAAAATATTAAAAACATAGTTATTTAAAAATCACTAATAAAGAGATTATTTAATGCTAGCTACTAATGAGACCTATTTAATGCTATTATTTAATGATACATTACAAATATATGTATCAGGTCAATGAAAGTGCAACCATCTGGATAAATATTAATAAGTAATTGGTAAGTTTGATGTCCATTTTTTAGGAAAAAATCATAGAATATAAGGAATAGGAAAATTCAAACCTAACATGACATGATTAAAATGTCTACCTGAAAGCAATAGTCAATTTTATACCTAATGGCACTATATAAGCGGCACTGCTAGTAGAAGTAGGAGCAAGACAAGAATGTTCCCTACAATATCATCACTAATAATTGCTCTGGAAATTCTAGTTAAAGCAATACAACAAGAAGAACATTGAAATGTAACTATTAAAAAAAAGAAAATGAAATTATGAACACTTACTCATGACATTACCACACATCTCAAATCCTACGACAATCAAATAAAAATATGTTAATTTGAAGATTGAGTATAAGGGCTTGATATAAAACAAATATACATTTTTTTCAAAATTGCGATAATAACATACTAGAAAACTAATAGAAATCTATCATCTTTGTAACTTTAAAAACATTTAGTACCCCTATATTAATTTAAAATATAAATCATCTAGAAATAAACTAATTACTAAATGTGGAACAAAAAGAATGAGCTTACATAATTGATGGCAAAGAGACTGTTTTATTAAATTATGGTGTGTCCATAAGTAATATTATCCAGTCATTAAAAATCATGTTTTTGAAGAATGTTTAAAAATTTGTCAAAAAGTTGAAATATAGGGTTAGGAAAAAGATTCATGATACAAAATACTATATGCAATATCATCTCAAATGTGTGTGTGTCTATGTAACAACATCTGTCTCTGCTTCTAAGAAGAGGTCAATAGAGAGAGACCTTAAGACAAGCTGAGCTGTTGCTCTGCTTCCTTCATCTCAGCCCACAGCTTGTTCCCCAAAGCTGCCCCTAAGACCACAGTCTGGTGCCAATGATATGTGACATCCTCTATTCTACTTTGGAAGAGAACCAGCCTAACAAGCCTCTACAATCCCTGTCACAGATGGAGTTCTCTACAGCAGAGATGAGCACCTGGCCTTGGGAAACCAGAGTAACAGGTCAACTGAATGGGTCACCCACCATCAGTGTTCTGTAAGGGTGAGAACTCATTCTTCTTCAGCCTTCATTGTGCCTGGAGACCATCATCACCATCACCCCATGGTCATCAACATGCTTGGGCTTCCCAACAAGAAGCCCGGTGCTATATACCCAAGCCGATTGGACTATTTGCTAAAGATGAGTCTAACTGATTCAATGTAGGTATGCTTCCCCCTTGCTGAGAAACTGAGGCACCTATGACATAAATAAGGTGAACAAAGCCCACAGAAAGTCAGATTGACTGGTGTTCAAATCCTGGTTCTACTACTTCTCAGCTCTGGGATTTGGGGCAAGTTACTAAATCTCTATGAACCTCACTTTCTACATTGTAGATATAATTACTAATAATATGTACCTTACAAGGCTGGTGTGAGAATTAAAGAGGATACAGCATCGCACCACTTATTTCAAGGTAATAAATTTACCTTGGTCTCCAAAAAGGTAAAAAAGTGAATGAGAGCTTGGGCTTCTAATAAAAAGACTGTTGCTGGAGGAAACTCAGACTCACCATGAGTCACTTCAAATGTGCTGAGGCTGTGGAACCGCAGAGGCTATCAGTGCAATGTGAATGGTACAAAGTTGAGTCCCAAATACAGTGCTGGAAGTCTACCAGTATCTCACTGTCCATGATGGGTAGGATTGCCAGGAGTAGCAAATAAGAACACAGGGCAGTTATATTTTATTTCTAACAGGTAATGAATTATTAAAATTTGGGGTATAAAAGCATGTCCCAAATGCATTTTTCTTCTGTTCATTGATATATCCCAGGCCCCCAGACTATGCCTGACATGTAGTAGACACTTAATAAATATTTCTCTACCATGAACAAATTTCTGAATATGTAAGCAGAACCCCATGAACAGTATGGAATAAAAGATTTATAACAGGAATAGCCCTAATATGATTGTCTGAGCTAGTGGGAAAGTGTATAGAAGGCTATAGACTCTGCATCTGGTGGTGGATCTGAAGTTGCTACAGGCTAGCAGGGTTGGCAATCAGGATATCAAATGATGTGAAGAAGAGGAGAAGAAGGAACTAGGATCTACATCTGTCTCTCTCCATGTCTAACCTTGTCAACTGGTAACTTTCAGAAGAAGCGGACACCCTTTGTCATAGAGCTGCACATATACCTGAACCAGTCTCAGAGAAACTGATCAACAAGACCCAGTGGAAGGAGCTGATCAGCAAAAATCATACAAGGGCTGCAGCAGTGTGTGGAGCCCTACACTTCCCGTGATTGTGTTAATGATCTTCAGAGCAAAATGAGAGCTGCTTCCTTTCCACCTTCCTCATCTCAGGTAAATTTCTCTTGTGGCCAACCCTAACCTAGAACCACACAAAGGAGGGGAATTTGGGGAAACACAGTTCTATCTTTGCTAAATTGGCACAGTTCAAAACCATCACCATCTACCTTTTGCTCAACTTGGCATCCAGGTATAACTCTTCTAATAATACCCAAATAAAGACACAGCAAAGTGGTATTCCTGCTTAACATGATCCAACTATTCTTCAAATAGTTGAAAATATACTATCTCCCCAAAAGAGGATACAAAGTCCCACATGTCACTTTAGCTGTCTCTGGGTGATGTTCATTCATCTCGCAACTAAGCCACACCTAGTCACACCCTTTTGATATTCTGTAAGTTAAATGCAGAGTTACAAGGTTTATTTCTCTTAATGTATCTTGCATTTGATGGAGGGAGAATGAGAGTGGAGAAAAATAAAAGACTTGGGTAATACGAATATAATTAAATCAAAATAATGAAGAAATACTCATAATTACTATAGGCCTTATTTCTTCAACTGGTCATGTGGTCATGGCTAGTAGTCCTGGTGCACTCCTACCACCCTTTTCACACTCCCTTTGCAATGAACAGGTAGCCTGGCTCATCGTGCTTTGTTGCCTGATGAAGTGACCCAAAGCTTCATTCCTGAAGGATCTGGGTTGTCAGCTGTCCCGCCTGTATTTGGTCATGGTGGTTTTTCAACTTTTATCACCAGACTTGGAAATACTAACGGGTGCCCCAGGGGATGCCCTACATTCCAGACATACTCCACCTACCTGTATTATGTAGTAGCAACCCAGTTTCTCCTTGGTATTCAGGATCAGCCACCCTAGCCAGCACAGTAACTCCCTTCTTTGTGGGTCCACTCAGGGGCATGAGGAGTCCAAGGAGGCCAGGAGGCAGTCTCAACTTCCCTCTAATTAACTGTTACTGTGCCCCTTTCGGGGGAGCACTTCTCCCCTGGGGATCTATGTGTTCTAGGTAAAGAAAGGTTAGGCTGGGTGTGGTGGCTTATACCTTCAATCCCAGCACTTTGGGAGGCCAAGACAGTTGGATCATTTGAGTCCAGGAGCTGAAGACCAGCCTGGTCAACATGGTGAAACCCTGTCTCTACTAAAAGCACAAAAATTAGCCAAGCGTGGTGACAGGCACCTGTAATCCCAGCTACTCAGGAAACTGAAGCCGGAGAATCACTTGGATCCAGGAGGCAGAAGTTGTAATGGGCCGAGATTGTGCCACTGCACTCCAGTCTGGATGATAGAGTGAGACTTCATCTCAAAAAAAAAAAAAAAAAAAAGAGGAAAGAAAGGTTAAATTCACAGGGGAAGGATGCAAAAACTTTGCTCTCAGATCACTGGGGTAATAGTAAGAGGAGTTCATTCCCAGACCTATGAAACCTGGCTGTGGCGAAACCATCGCTGATTATTCCAGCCCCACAAAGTGCTACCACCCAGTCAGAGCTATAAAGTCTCCAAAAGACTTATTCCAGAATCCTATCAGCCACTTGCTCTGGGCTGATGGAGGACATTGAAAAGTCAGTGAATTTAATGGGCATGAGCCAATTGCTGGTCTTCATTTGCTGTCAGATGAGTCCCTTGGTCAGAAGCAATGCTCCTGGAACACTGATGGTAAAGAGGGCCCTCTGAGATCCATGGTGGCTCTGGAAGCATCATTTCAGGCAGAGAAAACAAGTCTATATCTAGAGTAAGTGTCTGTTTCCATGAGAACAAAACACTGCTCCTTCTATGATAAAAATAATTCAATGTAGTTACCCTACCACCAGGCTGATCCCCGGGGAAAAGGTGCCATATTGAGGAATCAGAGTGGGTCACTCCTATTAGTAGGTAAAGCAGTGAGCAGTCATCATGGCCAGAGCAGCCTTGAGGAGTAAATGTCCATGTTGCTAAGCCCATGCAAAACCTCCATCCCTGCCACCAAAACCACTTAGTTGATGAATTATAGACCTACAAGTGGCAGAGGAGGCACCAAGAGACTCCTGAGTTACATCTCATTGTTCTGTGAGCACAAGCGCAAAGCAGGAAGTAGGGAACGGGGCTAATAGGAATCAGGAAAACTTGGGACTTTAGAGAACCGGCTGAAGAGACCAGAATTTATGATTTCCCATGGGTGGGTCAGAAGAGTCAAGATAATATCAACATCTTCCTCTGTTTTCTGGAAGCATCTCAAATGAACACAGAATCTGTAAGGGATTAACTATGTGATCTGCTCAGCAGATGTGCCCCCAGGGGAGAGAACTTGCCCCATTCCCACTCACTGGTGGCAGGATTTTGGGGGAACCCAGAAAGAGGCTTGTGCATCAGAGCTCATGGAGCTCCCCTTTGGCCCACGTCCTTTGTGATATTCATAGACCATTGATGGCTCCTTCATAACAGACCTCCCAGAATACAAAGCAAAGCAAAGCAAAGAGCTCTATACCTCCCTCACTTCCACCTTACCCAAGCTTTTAATTTTAAAAACCTCAGAGAAAAAAATTATCCTTTGTTTTACATGTCCCCCTTCACTTCTGACATGGCACCCAATTAGCATGACTTGATAGCACAAAATAGGGCAATGCTGAATGAGAACCCTCCAGTCCCTGACCTCAGCCCTCATCTCCCCTTTTCCTGCCTTCTCTCCATTCCAGGAGACTTTAGTTACCACAGCCCTGGAATTCCTAGCATATATCACACTGACCCCCTGGAAGCTCAAAGGAAGCTCAAACACCTGACGTCAAGCAAACAGTTTTTAGTTCATGGAAGCAACTGTACTTGAGGTTGGGGAACTTAAGCCATAGTCCAGACTCTGATCCTTACTGGTAGTGAAACTTCATCTTGACCCTTCTGCTTCTCACTCTGTAAAATGAAGTGGGGAACAGCTCTCTGCGTGGGACTGTGGTGGGGATTAAATGATATTTGTGGAAGAGCTCTGTAAGGGGTAAAGAGGTATCACCTTATAAGGTAATGTCATCATTTTTAAGGCGGGGCAAGTGACAGAGCAGAGCCAGGAGAGGGTTGAACTGGCATGGAAAGGGGTAAATAACCCACCTCCACCAGCCTCTCTGGAGGGTCAACTCCAAAGTTATTAGAGTTTTACGTTTTGGGTAAAAAATGTTTGTTCTTAAGAGTAACTCCTCTCTTCTTCAGAGTTATTATGTCCAAGGTGTTTTTATTTTTAAAAAGGGAAAAATATGTTTTATGTCCTGAGGTCTAATCACAAAATACCTTCACTCTTCAAGTGTGACCAGGAGCCACCTGCCTCAGAATGACCTGGAGTGTGCTTCAAATGCAGATCCTCAGGCCCCATCCTTGATTATCACTTAATTTTTCTGAGCCTCATTTTTGAGTTTGAAAAACAGCCTTGATGTAACTCATGCCTTAAACCTCAGTAAAAGAGTTTCATTAGAAAAAAATGAACAAATGAAAAGATGAATGGCTTGCAGGGGGAGAGGTAGATTATGTATCCAGACAAGATGACTCCTATTGTCCCATCCAAATCAGGCCTCCATTATCCCGGGTCCCCAAAGATGTCTTCAGTCCCAACCAACAGAGTGGCCCCATTGCTATCCACAGTGCATCCTGGCCAAGTGCACAGTAAGTGGACCCCTTGGCCGGGCATTCTGCCAATGCTGGAGCTGTTAGGAAATAAGAATGTGTGTATTTATTGAGGAAAATAAAAATGTTCATGCGACACTGCACAGAGACGATTTATGAGATTTTATGAATGTGTCACCAAAAGACCCACTCAGTCACTGCCAATGTTAGGTCTGCAAACACCTGGGGGCTCAGGCAATAAAGCTCTCTAATGGAGTCAGTGGGCAGGACGTACTTGTGGAGGGGAGTATGAACCCTGTGCTGCAGGTGCCTGCACCTGTGAGATGTGTGGAGCCAAGTACACTTAAAGCATAAGTGTGAATATGGGTGTAAATAAATGTGCACACACTAGTGGTCTGCAAGAGAGTAAGCATATATGTGGGCCCCATGATATCACATAGCATGGGTCACTCCTGGCGTGACTAGGAAGAGAGGCTGAGCCACAGTGCAGAAGTGGACCCATTATTCACACTCCCTTCAAAGGACACAGAGTTCTCGCTGCTCAAAGGAGGGGGTTAGTCATCACCTACTGCTAAGACCAAATCCTTGGGACATCAAGAAAAGCAGATTCTCAAAGGAAAATGACTCTAGCTGAGCCTGCAAGAATGGATAGAGTCCGGTCAATGGGAGGAAGAGCGGGGTCCCAACTTGCTCCCCTCCTCTGCTAGGCCTGAACTTCCCATTGACATTACAGCCTATTTGTTCCAGGTCTCTGAAGCTTCTCTGAGTTCTGTGAGCCAGGTTTATGCCTCACCGCCCTCCTGGGATCATTGTCTTGTGCTCTCCAGCTGCCAGGCTGGTGCAAACCACAGAATGAACAAGCTCTCCTACCAAGCCCCTTGGAGCCTAGATTAGTTCACTGTTTTCTGAGGGCTACCTTCTATGGGAGAAAGTTCAAGAAAATACATAGAAGGTATGTTATTAAAAGAAAAGGGAGGAGGAAGAGAAAAGGAGGAAGAAGAAGGAGGAGGAGAAGGAAAAGGAAATCAAGACAGAAGTGCTTTTAGGGTGAGTCCCTGAATCACCCAGAGTCCATCTTCATAAAAATAGCCTTAAGACCCTTTGTGGGCCATGCAAGAAGGAGGAGTGCCTACTTCCTCCCTCCCTTTCATTCCTCTGCAACAAGGAGAGAATCATACGTGTTGCAAGAGCCCTTTGTTTGCCTGGGGCACGCCACCATCACATGCATTTCCTCAGGCACGTGAAGGAGGTGTCACTTCCCTACAAGACAGGGAGGGACCCTGGGCAACTGTGGCTTGTGAAATGAAACCAGCCCTTTCAATGTATCTCTTTGGGTGACCAAGATGGTTGGTCCTGCTTGGAGTCTGAGGTTAGGGGGCAGGATTTTGTGAATGCCTACCCTGTGCCACATCCTTAGCTGGGCACTGTCCCATAGGCCATTTAGTCCCCACCTTAACCTAAAAGAGGAAACTAGTATAGCCATGGCATACATGACTGAGATTTTAAGGATCCAAGAGGCTGTGACATTGGATTAAAGACATAAAGGTAGCAAATGGCAGAGCCGTCTTCCAGGTGGAACCAGAGACCCATTCCTCTTGTGCTCCAGCACCAATTGCTTCCCTCCCTCAGAGCCTTTAAAACACTGCACTGCTTGTCTCTCTCTCCATTATCCTGAGTGCTCTTACAGGTCAACAACTAGTTCTGCACTCCTCATCCCAGAGGTCAGCACAGGCTGGCATGGAAGAGGAGATACCTATGAAATAGCTTACAGAGGGAAGGAGGAAAAATGGAAGTGTCCAGGAAGATGCATTTCTACCCAGTGTCACCCCTCCTGACATTAGGAACTAGTTAAGGCTCCCTGATGACCAGGAGCAAGAGCCAACATCTCTGCAACCTAAGCCTTCTGGTATCTGATACCCCCACCATCTGCCCTCACTCTTGCCCCAGAGGGTCTCCAGGTGGGCAGATAATACAATTGCCAAAAGGAGCCATTTTAGGCCTTAGACCCCCAAGCTTCACCAGAGAAAGCCCCTGTCCTGGTAAAATATGATGTCACTTTCTCATTCAGCCTTGGTTAGCTGTTCTATGAGCCAGGCAAGGTAGGGATCTGTTCATATCTATACCTGCCCCAGGGAGTAGCGACAGTGGACTCATGGTATAAGAACTCAGTGACCCGTGGTGCCTGCCAGTGGCCCACAAAATTGTATTGTTGAGCTGACTTCCTCCAAGTTTTTGGAGGGGGTGGGTGGAACCAGAGTTGGGTCTGGTTCCACTGCAGAGTGTCCAGGTCACTAGAACAACCAGGAGAAGGAAATCTAATGGCTGGATCACAGTTATTGATGTTACAGCTCTGACCTTTTCTCAAAACCTTTGCAAACCATTGCTTGAATTTGCAAACCTGGAAACTATTAGTGGAAGGTCTTGACCATGAGCAAAGATAAAGTTATGAACTCTGGGAACTGCACTGTGCCAGAAAAGTGCTTCCCAAGCTTTCATATGCAGACAAAGCACCTGGGGATCTTGTTAAAATGCAGACTCTGATTCGATAAGTCTGAGGTGAGGCCTGATGCTATGTTTCTAAGCAACTTTTGGGTGATGCTCCTGGTCCATGGATTACTCCTGGAACAGCAAGGGGCCCAAGCTGGAGTTGGTTCACACTGGCTAAGACTAACATTCTACTCACTTCCTTGCCTCAACACACAGAAGGAGCCCAGTGCCAGTTGGGAATATCCACTCTCTACCTTGCAAGATTCCTTCCCAGCTAAGACCCTACTTCATCCTCCTTCTACCATCTCCCCGCCGCTGTACTCCAAGCACAACAAATGGCCAATTGTATCCCATGCTGGTCAAGCTCTATTCCACTCGCCCGTCCTTACCACTGCTGGTTCCTCTGCCTAAAATGCCCTTCTTTGAGGCTTTGGAAACTCCTACTCATCTTCCGTCACACTTTCTCCAGGACCTGTTCTACTTCTGCTGCTTGCCACTTGCATGCAAATTACTTCCCCTCTCTAAGCCTCGGTTTCCTCATCTACAAATTACAGATAGTAATAATGTTCACCCCAAAGGGGGTTTTCTAAATATTGAAGGAGATGATAGACATAAAATGCTTAGCAAAGTGCCTGAGACATACTAGGTAATTAAAACAATAAATTGATGTAACTTTCCTCTGTGAAATCTTTCTGGAATTTTTCCATTTACCTGATTTTTATTGCTCCCACAAAATCTGACTTTTACTTCTATGGTGGCCCTTATCACTGAATTTTGCAATGACCTATTGACTCTAGACTGTCTTATCTAATAAGTTACAAGCACCTAGAGGTCAGGATCATGTTTTGTACACATCTGCTTTCTCAGGATCTAGCCCAGAAACAAGTACAGAATGAACACTCAGCAAGTAGAGGCCAGGACAGCCACAGTCAGTGGCATTTAGGGGTGCTCTGTCTCTGATGGTAGCATAAGAGTAGTACAGTTAACTGGAAGATTCAGGAAAGCAGTAGCTCTATTTAAATGAGATTTCCAGATAAATGATGATTTCATATCCAGGTAAGACATTACTCTTTATTTACTCTTTATTTTTAAAGGATTTATCAAGATTTTCTTAAGTGGATTCCATACTTAAACAGAACACAGTGGTCTGTTGTATAACCTTTCCAGAATTAATTGGGAACACCTAAAAGGCATTAATCTTTGCCCCCAGAGACAAGATGACTGAATACTTCATTTGTCTGGGACCATTGTTTTGTACTTATTGGCTGGTCCTATTATTCCTAGCATCCCATTTGATTCTTTTAATGTCTCCTAGTTTGGACAAGAAATTATCAGGTCACCCTAACCAGTGATAGATTATACTGGATCAAAGTAATGGTTCAAGGAACCCCTGAGATGGTTATGAATATTTGCTATGGGGTTTTAAAAATATAGCACTTCCTACTGAAAGAAGGAGTCTCCGTCCCTTCCCTTGAATCTAGGCAGGTTTATGACACTTTGGCCAATAGCATATGGCAAAAGTGACCTCCTGCAAGCTTTGCCAAGACCTTAAGAAATTGGCAAATTCCACCTCTTGTGACTTAGGATGCTCATGATTGGAACTCAGCCACCATGCTGTGAGGAGGCCCAAGATATGCTGTGGAGAGCCTCTTGCGAAGGGGACCAAGAGGCAGAACCCTGGTGCCAGCCTTGTGAGTGGGTCATCCTGGTGGTTTATCTTCAGCCTCACTCGAGCTGCTTCAGCTGATGCTGTGTGGAGTATTGTGTGTCACTTCCAAACCCTGTTCAAATTGTAGATTTGGGAGCAAAGTAAATGATGGTTGTTTTCAGTTATTATTTGAAGGGTATCTTTATATAATAATAGATACTCGGTTGCCCGAAAAGAAAATCCTGCCAGAACATTCAGCATTTTGGACTGGAAGACACCTGATATAGAGTTGGGAAAGTTCCTGGAACAAACGCTTGCTACCATTAGCATAGTATTGCATATATATATATATAACTTTCTTCAGTCAGAAAAGTTTTGCTAGGGATTTCACCAGTTTTGTGACCACAGCGTTTACCAAAAAGTGTTCACCGTTCACCCTGAGATAATTAGCAGCAAATCTAGTAACAAGATGAGTCACTCTGAGATGGTGACATGGATTTTCATAAATTGCTCTGTCATCTTCCTCCTATATAATCATGACCAAGTAAGTCATTTTACCTCTTGAATCAAAAATCAAGGTAATTTGTCTGTATAAAGAACATACACGGCACAACCCTTTCTGGGGAAATTGATATTTCAGACCCCGAGCTCAGAGATTTTCTCATGTGTCAATCACATCTTTCAGATGAGAGCCCCTTAAACAGGAAGTTTGGAAAAGTTCAGCTTTAGGGCGAAAAAGGGAAGTGAATAAGGAGGGAGAGAGAGATGGGGTTGGCGGGGGGGGAATGAGGGAAAGAGTCTGGAGGAAACATGCCCCTTACAAATTCTACCTCTCATGGGTGTCCCAATCATTTGTTCATTTAGCAATATGTCTCGCCTGCCAACCATGTACCAGGCCCTGGGCTGGGAGTGGGGCAACTAGCAGTGATCAAGACACACTTGATCCCTGCCCTCACGGATGGGGCCCACAGCCAGTGAGGGGAAGAGGCCATTAAGTAAGATGTGGCAGTAACAGTGTGTGTGTTGTGAAAAGGGAAGTGAAGGGTGGGGAACCACTTGTGGGGGTGAAGGGACTGGCCAAGCTGGGGGTCAGAAAAGGACTCCCTAAGGAAATGACATAGAAGCCAAAACCAGAAGGATGAGTGGGGATTAGTCATCCTTTCCTGCCTTCCACCTCTTCTTGAATTCACCTCTGTGCTTAGAGAAATGAGTCCTCTGACTTTCATTTGTGCACACAATCCTTCCTCTTCTCGTCTCCTGCACTGAGCTTAATCTTACCTGTACTGCCTTTAAAGAAATCTCTCTTCACTAAATCTCTGCCTGAAGCTTCATTGCTCTTAGGGTAAAAACCAAAGGCCTTAACGTGGCTTATTAACCCTGTCTCTCATAGGTAACTCGGCTTCAGCCACCCTGCATTTTCTTCCTGCCACAGGCCCTTTGCATATCCTGTTCCCTCTAACTAGAACACTCTCCCTTCCTCTGTTTACCTAGTTAACTTCTACTTATCCTTCGGATCTCAGATCACTTATTTTCTCTGGAAAGCCTCCATGACCTCCCTCAACTCATTCAAGGTTCCTGTTTTTAAGCTCTCAAAACCCATGCCCTTCATTCTTAGCAATCATGATAGGTGCAATTGCTATGGTTTGTATGATAATTTGACCAATGCCTGTCTCCCCAGGGAGACCACAAGCCCCAGCAGAACGTGGGCTTGTCTGCCTTGTTTACTAGTTCATTCCAACACCAGGGTTTAACATGAATAAACAACCTAATTAAATGTTGGAGGCAAGGTGCTGACGCCAGAGTATTACTACTTCCAAATCCTTGAGAATAAAAAAAAATCCACTCAGTAAACTCATATATATTCTCTGAATCAAGTTCATAATAGCAGTTGTGACATGATGAGGGGGGCAGAAAACCACCAGGGAGCCAGGAGAGCTAAGTTAGAATCTCATGTCTAATTGCCCTTTGGGTCTAAGTTTCCTCATCTGTAAAAAGGGTGAAATAACAGCATTCTCCCCAACAACTGCTTAGACATGCTGCACACAATGAAACCACTTCAAGGATGTATACTTATGAGTTGACTATGGCCCAATGTCCATTGGAGAATCAAGAAAGACCATCAGTACACCAGGCCCCACTGCTGTGTGCAGACTCTGCATGGGACAGGAAGCATGAGCTCTTGGACTCCCCAAGAAGGGCGTCTGGACCAGCCTGTGCCACCATGGGTCCTGCAGTATTGATTACCAGTATTGCAGAGGGAACATTTGCCTTTATTCCCCTTTCAAATAATTAAAGTATAATATTTTATGGCCTGATAAAATTTACTGAGACCCTTGGCACGTAATTATAGTGCTTCTTTAAAGGAGACCCCATAAAAGATGCATGATTAGAAAGTTAAGGATCTGGATAGAATTGCAACGATGTGACAAATAATTTACAAGTGATAAACTGTCTGAGGGGGAAGAAATTCCAATAACCTCTGATGAAGGCTAACAATTAAAATAATAAATTCCCCAAGAGCAAGGGTAAACCTTTTTTCTTGGTCAAAGACTTAGACTCCATGGGCCCAGGAACAAGAACAAAACTTCTTGTCAAAGTCAAGTCCTGGTTTCTCAGGACATCTGTTCTTTATTTCTTTATGTATCTATTTTTTGTACTTAGGCATTTATATATTTAACTTTTTTCATAATTTATTTATCTACCAATTTTTTCATTTTTTATTTATAGCCATTCTTTCACTCCATCATTCTATTAATTCCTCCTTCCATTCATCTATCCATCTGCCCCATCTATCCATCCTTCTATTTATTTATTCATTTATCTCTCTATTCACCTATTTTCATCTGTTCATTTAACCCTTTATTAATTTACTAATTTATTTATCCATTCATTTACTTTTATTTTTCCTTCTCTATTTATTTACCCATCCATTCCCATCTACATGCAGTGCTCAATTGTGCTAAGCAGATTCTTAACTGTGTTCTAAGGCAGCACCACCCAGTAGAACTATAATGTGAGCCACATATGTAATTTTAAATTTTCTAGTAGCCATATTTTTAAAAATCAAAAAGAAATAAGCAAAATCAATTTAAATAATAATGTTATTATTTAATAATTATTTTTGTTACTATAAAGTGAGTATTGTAGCATAGTATATATTTATTTTAATATAAAATATAAATACTGTTAATATTCAATACTTTTTTCACTCATTTTATTTAACTCAACATATCCAAAATCTTATCATTTCAACATGCAATCACTATAAAAATTGAGTTATTTTGCACGTTTTTTGTCCTCAGTCTTTGAAATCCTCTGTGTATTTTGAACTTGCAGCTCAGCTCAATCCAGACCAGCCATATATAAAGCACTCAATAGCAACATGTGGTTCATGGCTACCATGCTGGATAGCACAGCTCTAGGACTTCAGAGATGAATCAGACATAGCCTTTGCCCTTGGATAGTTTACACTTGGGTAAGGATGGAGAACGTATTAGCTCACTGAATCTTCATTTAAGGTATAAGTACATGATACTCCCATTTTACACTAGAAGAAGCCAAACTTCAGAGAGAAGTGGTAAAAAGTTTTGGAGTCAAATAAATCGAGCCTCTTAAACTACTATGGCAAACACTCAGGCAGAGCTTATGTTGTGTAGCTATGACCAACTGAAGGGAATCATCTCACCCTCCCAAGAGCTGACAAGGGCCAGACATCAGGTAAGACACCACCGGGAAGAAACAATTGCATCAGCTTTGAAGTCGGGAGGCAGATACACAACAGAGGAGGCCTTTCCAGTCAAAGCAGACAAGCAGAAAGAGAGGAGAAGAAACTAATACTCCTCAAACATCTGTTATGCCCAAACCAGTCCCTAAGTTCTCCAAATATCTCTGCACAGAGACTCAGGGTGTGAAAGAATATATTTGAGAGAATAAAAAAGCCCACATGGATTATAAATAGCCTTCTGCATCAAAAATTATAGTGTTCTATCCGTTCATAACTAAGAGAGCTAGGATTCTATGGCCAATTAACTACAAGGCACCCAAGCCTGAAGAGTATGAGATGATGACAATAGTGATAATAATGGTAATAGCAGTAACAAGAGCTCACATGACTGAGCATTTTCTATCATATTCCAAGCACTTCGCCTGCACTGGTTCATTGATACACTTATTTTAGAGATGAGGAAATTGAGGCACTTTCCCAAAGCCATCAACCTACTGAGCAAGTGTTACTTACATAGACCCCATAAGGAGCACTGAACTGGAAACAGACTCAGCCAGACAGGATAGAGGCTGCAGGATGGCAACGGAGGGTGTGAATTGGGTACCCCTGGATCATTGTTTCTGGGAAGTGCATAGTCCCATGAGGAAGAAAAACCTATGAACAAATAATGACCCTAAAGAGTTCTAGGTGCTCTGTTTACAATAGCAAAGCTTGGAATCAACCCAAATGACCATCAGTGATAGACGAGATGAAGAAAATGAGGCACATATACACCATTGAATACTATGCAGTCATAAAAAAGAATGAGTTCATGTCCTTTGCAGGGATATGGATGAAGCTGGAAACTATCATCCTCAGCAAACTAAGAGAGGAACAGAAAATCAAACATCGTGCATTCTCAGTCATAAGTGGGAGTTGAACAGTGATAACACATGAGCACAGGGAGAGGAACATCACACACCAGGGCTTGTTGGGGGATTGGGGGCAAGGGGAGGGAGAGCATTAAGACAAATAACTAATGCATACTGGGCTTAAAAACTAGATGACAGGTTGATAGGTGCAGCAAACCACCATGGCACGTTTATACCTATGTAACAAACCTGCACGTTCTGCACATGTATCCCAGAACTTAAAGTAAAATAAAAATAAGAAAGAGTTCTAGGTGCTGAGCCAGACATCCATACACAGTAGAGCTCACATGTGGGGTGAGCTGTCACTTCTCTTTAGGGATAAGAGAGGTGGTCAGGAAGGGTTTCACAAAAGAGATGACGCTTAAGCATCATAAAGCTTTCTCAGATTCTCCCAACAGGAAGTAATCCCTTTCCCTTCTACAAATAAGCCACTTTGTTCAGGTCCTTGGAGCCCAGAGCACAGGCTGTAGCCTGGGCCCCATTGGGCCAGTTTCGGCCCCCTCCTCCTTCCTCGCCCAGCACAGCCCGCTCACTCTCTGATTCCCTGCAGGCACCAGGCAAGCTTTACACTTACTCAACATCATCATGGATCAGTGGAGAAATACAATCACTTGGATTTCTGAGAATGTATATATTTGTTTAGAAATCCCTGTCTTTCTCGGCTACAGACAAAACACTACCGGCTTACCACTTCCCAGAGACACACTGTGGGAATGATTTAAAGGCTTGGACTGTCAGTAGCAATATCAATCAGACGTGCTTCCCAGCGGCCTCTGCCCAGGAACGGAAGAGACATCAGGCAAAGGGGCGGAAAGTGGAAGATAGCACTGGAACCAAAGTCAGGTGGAGACAGAGAGATAAAGGGGAGGGGGAGAGAGAGAAAGTGAGAGGTGCTAAGAAAACACAGGGCGAGGGTGGGAGGGTACAAAAAAAGACAAAGGCTGGGAAAAAGCGATTCGGAGTTAGGGAGACTGAAAGATCAGGAAGGGGAAGAAAAAAAAAAAAGACAGAGACAGACAGGGCCAGACTCAAAGTAAGTCAATCAGACACCAAGATACAGATAGAGACAAAAATGATCAACTAAGGAGGGGAAGAGGGAGAGCAAGAGAGCAGGGTCAGACAGAAAGAGAGGAGTGAAAGGAGACAGGGAAGCATGTTTCTAGGATGCTGGACCACACCAGCTTCTGCCTGCCTGCACTCTGCTCGGCTGTTCCCTCTCCCTGGAAGACTGTTCCCCCAGATTCTTGCATAGCTGGCTTTTCCTCCCCTTTCCAACCTTTGCTGAACTGACACTTTCTCAAAAAGTTCCCCAGTGGTCACCCCAATGGAAGGAAGTTCTGCCCTGCTCATCTCTACCCATTATTCTGCACCAGAACAGAACACCTCACTGATTTCTTTTATAGAACTCATAGAAATATGTCATTTTCTTGGCTTTTTATTATTCACTTGGGGCCACCATGGTCCTGGCATATCCCCATGTTCTAAAACAGTGTCTAACATAGAGCAGGTGGTGCTTCATAACTGAAGAACAGATGAGTGAAAGAACAAATGAACAATAGTAAAGGCAAAATCATTACTGAGCCTAATCATTCCTCTCTGGCTACTCAGGTTATCCAGGTTGTAATAGTGTGATTTGGTGGCAGGGCTGGTGTTGACTGGCAGTGCACGCCTGTTCTCAGCAGCTGGGCAAAGGCGGGGCCATCTGTGATGGAAGCATAGGACAGGAGCCTGCATCTGTGGATGAGGCTAAAGAAGATTCTGGGGAGACTATGGGGTGGCTGAAGAGCTGGGAATTTTCTCCCTGCAGAGGGCCCCTCTGCAGTTCCTTTCAGACATGAATGGTTCCATCCATAATATTGCCTTGTCTAAAGTTGAAAATGACCCTGTAGGCCAAAGTGCATGATTCCTACACACATTTCTTGGGCAGCCAAATTTCCTAACTTAACTAACGAGGTTCCCATCAGCCTCATTAGGCCTAAGATGGCTTCCCCGCCATGCAAGCTCTTTGTTTCTATGAAAAAAGCTCTTAGGAGCCATTGAGCAAGATCAGCTCCTGCTGATCAATGCTGAAGAGCACTCCTGGGGAACCTTCTAGTCAAGATCAGAGTGCTTTGGCCTCCCAAAAATGCCTGGTAAAGGCCGTTTGGCTTTCTGAAGCCAGACAAAAGGCAATTATATGCATTTCTATCTTTGGAAAATGTATTTGAGGAATCAGTGGTGAGGCCTGACTGCAGGAGATGCAGAGAGTCTGGACTGCCTGGTGAAAAGGATGCTGGCCATAAAATCCCAAAGTCAGGGGACCTCTTCAGGTCACTTACAGGATGACTCAATCCAAATAGCATTGGAGGTGATCCACAGCCTGCCACCTACCTCAACCCTTTCATTCCGCCTCTGACCTTTCTGTTCTTGCCCATATTTGTTCTTGCATAAATTTAACATAGCTACATTCATAAATTCCAGTTAATATTCTGCTCTCTAGGTAATGTAAAATAAACATCTTGTACGTTTCCATGAGACCTTTGTCATCAACACTGCTGATGATTACATTGGTGCACCATGATTTAATTTACCACACCCTTGTAAATGGGCCTTTGAGAATTATCTAGGGTTTTTCTGTTCTAGATATTGATGTAATAAACATCTTTTGCTTATAGCTAGTTCTTTCTTCAAGATCATTTTCTCACTTTGAATATCAGGGTGTGACAATATGTTCTCATATTGTCCCCAAACTTGTAAGAATTTGGATGGTCACAAGCAGTGCATGCATGATTCTCATTCCAACCTCACCAGCATTGGGCATTAATAACATTTTTTTCTGAAATGATTAATGTAACTCATTTTACTCTCCTTGGTTAGAACTAAGAATTAACATTTTTGAAAATGTTTGTTTAATTTTTACATAACTTCATATGTGAATTTTTGTTTAGAGATTTGTTCAGCCCATCCCATTGCTGTCTGCATCTTTAAATTTGGGGTGTAAGTCACCATCCATGGCCACCTCTGAAGAATAAAGAATGATATATTCAGGGGATAAAGTTATAAATTATGCGCAGTACTCAAAGCTTCAAATCAGGTCCTTGCAATGGACTAGGGACAGCCTCATGAACAAGGGCAGCACCCTTTCCCCAGTCAAGTATTGATACACCACAGGACTAGGCCAGAAGGTCATAATATTTATGCACTCTGAGCCTCAGGCACTGTGCTAAGCACTTTACATATGTATATTTCAATTAATCTTTACAAGGTCACTGAGATGTAGACATTAGAATTTCCATTTTACAGATGGAGCTGAAATAAGTAAAGTGATTGCCCCAACATCGCCTAGCCTAGTGAGGATTCAAACCCAGATCTGTGGATCCATAAAGCTATGATGTAACCTAACCACTTCATTAGCTTCTGAATTTAAAAAAAACATAACCAAAGAGGTTAAAAAATTGAAAAACATGATACTATCTCTACCTTACAGATGCTCACAGGTCTCCTGCATAGACAAGTAGGAAGAGCCACAAAGCCGTGTGACCTATGTCATTACAGGTCTTTGAGGTCAGGAAATCATGAGGACAGAGGTGAGAATCCCTCACTGAGGAGCTGAGGAAGACTTCATGGAGAAGGCCATGTCCCATGGAGTACTGAAGCATGAATGAGAATTTGCCTCATGGACAAGAGTCAGGCTGAAGAGAGAAAGCAGGGCTGAGAGCCGGGTCTCACCAAGAATGTGTGCCCACAGGTTGACGGGACTTATGAGTAACTACACAAGGTAAGTTTTGGACTCCAATAGACCTGGTTTTGAATCCTGCTTCTTCTTGCTAGCTATGTGATTAGCTAATCATTTCAGTCTCTGAGCCTCAGTTTGCCCATCTGCAAAACAGGGATGATTGTTTCACCAGTTGTTGAGGAGACTGAAGAGCATATGGCAGTGATGTACTCAGGCTGGTACCTAGCAGAGAATCACTGTGCTGCCATCCCTGAGGACTTCCCACTTTTCTTGTGCCTCATCTTCTGCTTCTATAAGCAAACCTGAGAGTGTGACCCATAAGAAGTGGCCTCCAAGGACACACAGCTGGGAGCACATATTTTCTGTCCAAAGGAAGCAACCAGAGTGCAGTGAAAATCACCTGGTCTTGGATTTAGCTACACTTGGTTTTGCACCCCATTTACACTACTTACTAGCTTGGACCTCAGAATGTGGACGAGTTACTTACCTCCATTGAGGCTCAGTTTTATCATCTGTGAAATGGGGACAGTTAGCCCTGTCTCACAGGTAATAGGACACATGAGCACAGTGTCCTGGACATAATATACATCAGTGTGCGACGGAAGCTCCACAAAACCCCACCTCCTTATAATCACCACAAGTGGGCACGGACTGCCATGGCCTACAAGAGATGTCCATGATTATGTTCATCTATAGCCCTCATCTGGGGACATCCCCAAAGGCCCCTGGGGCCCTTCAGCCTTCAGGGTGCCCAGCCTGGCAGGGGCTATGAGCAGTAGCTGTGCCTCTGCCCCAGAGATCAACTTCTCCACGTCCTCCCCCAGCTATTGCGGGAAGAGGCATGACTCATTCAAGGGAAGAGGGTTGGCACCCTCTCCCCCAGCCGCATGGGGCCAGCCAGCAGGCCTGTGGTTAGAGGACCTGCCTGGATTGCAAAACAAGCCAGTTGCTGTATTCTGGGGTCACGTGATGCAGCCGGGCACTGTGGATGGCCTTTTCTTCCCTCGCCCACTGACTCACTGCTCGCTTGCTTGCAATCACATGGGCTCCCTGGGCCTCAGCTCCCCCAAGTGTTCTCAGCTGCTGAGCTCATTTGGAGAAGAACTAAATTGGAAGGACTACTTCCTTTTTTCCCTTTTTTATTGCACCATGAATATATAAATATATTCTCATTATGAAAAAAGTGCAAAGACTATCAAATATAGAAATATAGAAATGGGAAACCACTCCTCAGGCCCTACCACACGGCCTCTGCAGTTGTAAATATGGTTAATATTTTCCTGAGTGTCTTCAAGGGTTCTATCTTATTTTTTAATTAGTGTTAGTTTACACAAGAAGCTAGCATTCCTCCTTTTAGAAATATTAGAATGTTACTAAGAAGGCAGGAGTCCTTCTTGACACTGTCACCTCCAATCCCATCCAGAGACAACCACTACTATCAGTTGAGTGTTTCTCCTTCAATCTCTATTCTTTGTGTGGTGTGTATAGATTACACAGCCTCGTAAGAAAGGCTAGGTGTGGGAGACGTGCCCATACTTCTTTTCCCAAATGTATGTATGTATGTTTGTATAACTTGTATGTATGTTTCCATAACTTGTTTTTTCACCCATCAGAATGTCGCAAGAGATTTTCCACGTTGTTACATAGAGGAGTCACAATTTCTTTTAATGGCGGCTTACTATAAAGATACATTTATAGTATCTAATACTATAAATGTGCCATACCTTTTAATTGTTGTCAAGTAGTGACTTTAAACTATAATCCTTCTTTGCCCATATGCAGGTATTTTTTGAAGGTTGACGCCAAGGAGTAGAATCTCTAAATCACAGCTGCACATGTTTAGGTTCAATAGATACCACTGCATGGCCCTCCCAAGGTAACAGTTCCTACTCTCTTCCTAAGTGTCTACAAATACGCATCCGTGCGCACATGGGAATTCACTTTCGAAGTGTTCGTGGTAAAATGGTCAAGAGGAAGACTGAGAAATACAAAGAATTTCTTCTCCCCAGGACTGAAAGTCCTGTTGAGGGACAGCACAGAGAGTGAGGAAGTGCCACAGGACATTTAAACTAGATGGAAAATGTCCACCATTGACTACAAACTCACTATACAGATGGAGAAACTGAGGCCTCTCAAAAGGAATTGGCATGTGGAGATTCAGCTCCCAATCCCTTCTTGCTAGGCTTACTCTCAGCAGTTACATGGAAGCATACCCCCTTGTGTAGGAGCCAGGAGGATAGTTGGATAGTTTCCAAATCCCAACATGATTATGTCCCCTCCTCTGCTTAAAATATTTCAGTAGCTAATTGTGCTCCAACTTCAAGACACCACCCAGACTTTTTTCACTGTCATCCGGACAGACCCAGGATCTCCTCACCCAGGGCCTTTGCATATGCTTTTGGCACTCTCTGGAATATTTCTTGCTCCTGCCCCTCCACACTCACACATCTTGCTAATTCCTACTCATTCTTTTAAGAAGCAATGTTCTTGCTGTGTTTCCCGGGCTGGTCGCAAACTTCTGGCCTTAAGCGATCTTCCTGCCTCAGCCTCCCAAGTAGCTGGGATTAGAGGTGCAAGCCACTGTCCCTAGCCCCTACTCATTTTTGAGATCCCAGATGAAACATTGCCTCCCCAGGGAAGCCACCTTGTCCGCCTTGACCATACCAGAGCCCTCTCATTCTGTCTCTTATTGCCTCACACTTCTCCTTCAGAGCATTGTTCACAGGTTCCATTTACATTTATGTGTGGGATGCAGCAGATTCCCTCACTTAACATCATCAATAGGCCCTCAGAAACTGTGACATTAAGCAAAATGACACACTGCATGCCATAGGAACTTACTTCTTGTTTATATCAATTAGCTTATGGTAAAATGATTTTGTTATATAGCACATTCTTTAACTTAAAGTCACAGTTTCTGAGAACTTATCAACCATGTTAAATGAAGACTTAGCATACTTAAAAAATACGTGACTCACCTTCTGAGTCTACAGGCTGGATTTCTTTCTACTGTGTCCCCAGCCTCTAGCCCAGAATAGATGCTCAGTATTACCTTAATGGATGAATAAATGAAGGAGTAGGTTTACTCCTCTTCCCTTACCCCGTGGCCTTTTGGTCTCACTCCTCACATCTCTCCCTGAGGCTTTCCCTTTGTCATCAGAGCTGAGGAGACAGCCTTGAAAAGTACATATCCTCAGGAAGCAATGGGGCTGTCTGAAAGTCACCGGGGCTTCAGAATCAGCCGTGCCTGATTTCAAAACCCATTCAGCCACTTGGATTCTGACATGTCACTTTTGTCCACTGAGACTCAGTTTCCTCATCTGTAAAATGGAGCAGCAGCCCCTGTCTTGCAGGATTGTGTAAGGCATGAGCACAGGCCCTAGACCAGTCACCTGCCTACTGTGGGTGTTCAATGTTGGGGGAAGCCCCAGAGACCCCCCTTTTCACCATCACCATACTGTGGTCTGAAGTAGGTTTCCATGCTTATGATAATACAATGTTAACATTCCCCATGTTTTCAGAACTTTGCCTTGAATCCAGGAGGTGAGTTCAGCTCTAGCATCTGATAGAACCAACCAGAGTCACCACCAGATGCAGATGCTAAGGGCCAACATGGGATGAGGAATGGTCTTTCCGGATCCCTGGAAGAAAAGTTGGTCATAAGAGGAGATGGAGGGATATTGGCTGAGCTCCAGGTTCAGGGATCAGTAAGGGAGGCTGGGGGAACATTCTGCAGCTTTTGCAAGGGGCACATCTGGAGTTTCAGAGCTGGGACCACGATCAAGAAGTCAGGAACACCCCAGAACTTCACACACTGCTCCTTTTGTTTCTTTCTTACCCATGGATATGGACCTATGCCTTAAATCAGCATTGTTTCTGGACTTCATCATTTGTCAATTATTCACTAATGCCAGGTCCCTGACAGGTACTAGAGATTCCCTGGTGGGCAAGGCAGACATGGCCCCTGCCCTCCCAGAGCTGCCAGGCCAGTGTCTTGGCCTTAGCAGCAGCAAGGAAATGGCACTAGAGGGCTCGTGGCCTGCTTTGCCAGGTCTGGGTAATAGGAGGCCTTGTCGACAAAGAGGTGCTAAAGGATATTCCAGGGGAGCAAGAAGCAGCCTGCAGTCTGATCTTGACAAACAAGTAGCCAACCTGTCATGGATCAGGAGGTGTCTGCTCTCTAGCCCTCGGCAGGGTGGTCTGGGCAGCTCTCAGCCTCTCACCCTTCTCCAGTTAAGGGAGCAAAAGCAGTTAGTCTCCTGGAGTCAACACTTGTAATTGATGAATTACCATACAACAGATCTGTTCTGTTTTTATTTTATTTTATTTTATTGAGACAGGGTCTCACTCTGTCACCCAGCGGGAGTGTAGTGGCACGATCACTGCTCACTGCAGCCTTGACCTCTCAGGCTCAGGTGATCTTCCCACCTCAGCCTCCCATGTAGCTGGGACTACAGACACCCACTACCACATCCAACTAATTTTTTGTATTTTTTGTAGAGGTGGGTTTTCTCCATATTGCCCAGGCTTGTCTCAAACTCCTAGTCTCAAGCAATCCTCTCGCCTCAGCCTCCCAAAGTGCTAGAATTACAAGTGTGAGCCACCATTCCCAGTCTTGTTCTGTTTCTATATTGTGTCCCTAGGATCTAGTACAGTGACTACCATAAGAAATAATTGGAGGAAGGGAAAAGAGAAAGGAGGAAGGAAGGGAAAAGGGAAGGAGGGAGAAAGAAAGGGAGGGAGAGAAGGAAAGAGGGAGGAGAAAGGAAAGGAGGAAAGAAGGAAGGAAGAGAAAGGGAAGGAAGGGAGGAAGAGAGGAGAAGAGAGGCAGGGAGGAAAGGAGGAAGGAAGAGAGAGAGGAAGGGAGGGAGGGAGGGAGGCAGGGAGAGAGGGAGAGAGCAAGGGATTCTGTGAATGTCCTACATTCATTCATTCACTGATTTCTTTACCCAGCATTCATTGGCCACTTCTCATGTACTAGACTATAGAGATATCAATAAAGCAGAGGTAGTCCCTGCCGTCATGAGTCTGCGTTCTGGCGCCTGCAGGTCTGAGAGCACACTGAAAGTGGCATCGTTTTGTGCCTCCTGGAGAACACCAGCCCCAAAAAATGCTGAGCCAAATGCTCCACTGTCAGACAAGCTTGAATCTGCACACCCCTGCCTCCCCTCTTGGATTGACACATCAGAATATCAAAGGTTCTGAGAAGTTTTGCAATAAAAAATGCATAATTAACCATGTCTGTTCCAAAATTTTTCAGCCTGAAACCTCCTTTTGCTCAGATTGACATTCCAGGATCTTAAAGGAATTGGGCGAGATCGCCTCTGTCTTGGCCCAGAGTGAGCCTCCCTGTCCTGTTAGGCCAAGTTTCTCCTCACCCAGAGCTTATTCCCGACAGCACGCCCTGTGGATGGGCCCTGCCACCACAATTTCCGAAGCCTGGGTTTTCTGGCACCTAAGGGACTGCTGCCCTGACAGTGCTCCAGCAAACCGTGCCTGTGCCATCTTGCCCCCACATGTGCTGGAGTCATGGAGATACCTCCTGTTGTTCTATCCCTGGGACTCGAGGACAGGAAGAAGCTGCAGGAGAGGCCACAAGGGGCCAGACTCTGATTGGAACAGCAGGAGGGCTGGAGGCCTGACCTGACCTGCAGGCCCGCACGATGATGCCAGAGCCCCAGGTTTTGGCAGAGCCTGAATCCTGCTTGCCAAGGGAACTTGGAAACTGCCAAACCCCTGTGCAGATGAAGACAAACATCAGCCTCGTGTTTCTGATTCACTTATGCTCAGCTCATCAAACTGCTATTTGGTGAAAGCTGCTTACATCTCAACAAGTCAAAGGACCTCCTGTGGAATTGGGATTTAGCTTTGTCCAGAGATCTCTTGGCCACAGCGGAAGGATTCAGGTCATGCCTCTCCCACTTCAGGAAGAACTGCAGCCACTAGATATGCTCTGAAAAACATACTTCACTTTTCTGAGCCTCGGTTTCCTCAACTATAAACTGGGAGGTGGTACTAACCTGGAAGAACTGCTGTGAAGATTAAATAATTGAATGCATTATTTAAACCCCTAACACTTAATTAGTGCTGTATAAAATGGTATATATTATTAATAACAGCATTATCATTATTATCAGCATCTGTGCCACCACCTTTATGCGAGTCAGTGAATCTGCAGTTATTAAGTCTTTGAAATGTTGCATGGGCTATTGAGCTAGACTGTCATAGCCACGACCCACAATGACACCCCCTTCTCAGAATCCATGCCCTTGTTAGTCTCCTCCCCCACAGTGACCCTAGACTTGGACGTGTGACTTGTTTTGGCCAATGCCTGTAGGAAGGTTCGGGTGACCCACGCCTTGGAGAGAGGCCCAGAAATCCCCAGCCATCCCAGCTGAACCCAGATCCCAACTGAATGAACCGTATGACGAACCCAGAGGAAACCAGCAGAAAACCCACCCAGCCTAGTAAGTTGCTGTCCTAGGCCACTAAGTTTTTGGGCTGTATTATGCACAGCACAAATAACTGGTACGACTATTTAGTTTGCAACTGGTCCATCTTCTTACCCATTCATATCTTCCTTTGCTAGTCACACTTTCTTAATTTTTCTTGTTCAACTAGACTCCTTAGATGGGAGAAATATAGAGCCCAGAGGCTGGCTGGAAGAAATTATATGTTTATTATCTTAATTTGAATCAGTCACCACCCCAGGCCACCTCAAATATACTCATAGATTACAGATGAACCTGCCCCTCAATGCAATTAGCACACCCTTCTCAGGACAGCTGGCCACTTAGAGCCCTGCAGCTGCCATTAGAACCAAAACACAAGTGAATTCAAAGTGATTCCAGAAACTCCAAGAATGCAGGCTGCTTACTGGGAAGGAACACCAGTCTGAAGGTCTGAAAGAGGAAAAGTGAAATGCATTTGAAAAAAAAAAAAAACTAATTACAGTTTTATTGCCCCACAACACACACTGTAACTCACACTAAACACTGAAGTGTTACCACCAACTAGTCCCCGGGTGACTCTGATGAGTGAAGTGGCTTGGTTTGCAATTGGCATATTAATTGTTTGAATGCAAACAAGTTCCTCTAAAGTATCTGAAGCTGTTCGGTGAAGAGTTGATTCTCTTAAACACTTCAATATTAATACTGCAAACATTTACCCTGTGGGTGGGAGCAATGACTCAGGGAAATAAATTTTACATCTCTGCCTTCAGCCAGGTCTTCCTCCAAGACTTCAGATCTATAGTAACCATGTGTTTATGGAAAGAAGCCCCTGGAATGGATTTAACAGTGATAGCTTGCATAAAGCACTAAAGGCTGCTCATTTCATTCTCGCCACCACTCTATGAGATAGGCATTGCTTGTCTCCCCACTTTACAGAGGAAGGAAAGACAACTCAGAGGGGTTAAGTGACTTGTTCAAGGTTGTGGAGTTGTGTGACTCCAAGTTCCACACTGTGACTTCCCCTGGCCCCACTCTACCTCCCCATCTTGCCTCCTGTGTTTCTTTTCTCAGTGCCTATGTCCATCATAGGTCCATCCATAGGTCCCAGACATACACCTTCCTAAAGACCTCTTGAAAATCTCTGAACCATGGTCACGCTCTGCACCCACTCTGTCATGACTGCCATCCCAGATAATCACAACACCCCCTAACTGGTCTCTCTCCCTCCATGCTGTCTTCCTTCAATTCATTCTCTTCACCACAGTTGGAGTCTGTCCACCCCAAGCCTGAGCTCTGGGGCTTAAAACCCTACATGGCAGAAGGAGCAGGATTTTCCAAAGATGGCCAGGAGGGCAGCTTGGTGAGATGTTGGAAAAATGGGGATATGTAGGCAGGGACAGAAACCGAGGGAGGAAAGCCAGGTCCAGAAAGGAAGAGGTGTCTGTGGAGATCACTTTCCATGCACAGGAAAAGCACAAGAGAAAGTCGAGCTTAATCATCTCTTCAATCTTTGTTCCTCCTCTGCAATAATTTACCTCTGAGATTGGCCTGACACTCTAATAAAGAACTTTGAAGTGTGCAGAAAAAATCCACACACAAAAACCGTGGTGAAAAAGGTGCTGCAGAATGTGGACCCTACAGGCTAGAGGATTCCCACCAGATTCTTACACATACACCCTCCTTGAAAAACACTTCTACATCCATATAAAAGTCTCCAAATACCCCATGCTCTCTTCCACCTTGGGGCCTTTGCACACGCCGTTTCCAGAATCTACAGTTCTCTTCTTTCTCATGAGTCCCTCTACTAGCCAATTACTCCTTATCTTTCAGACTCCCATTTATACATCAGTTCCTTCGGAAAATCTTGCCTGAGCCTCAGGTCCCAATTAGGTGCCCTGAAAAAATACCTTCCTTGCTAACTTCCCCTCATTAACTGTCATTTGTTATACTTGTTTCTATTGATGGTGATGCTAATAACTATTGATAAATGAATAAATGAGTGATGTGTTTGCCAACCCAATTTGGACTTGCCTAATCTGTGAGCCTGGGTCAAAGAGGTGCTATGTGCCCCAGGGCATGCCATGTCAGAAACAGACAAACCTCTGTCTAGGGGAACATTCTCTGCCTCTAAGTTGAGTAAGAACTTGTATCTAAAAAGAGGACTTTGGCTTCCTGGGCTCAGCTGTGGAACATGCTCGGAACACAGTAGTGAAGGGAGACATGAAGACAGTGTAGGAAGAGACAGAAGTGAGGGAAATAAGGGTTAACCAGGACCCGGGTTAACCAGAAATAAGGATTAACAAGGGAAGCCGCTTCCATTTTCAGTGGGTGTTCAAGGCAGGCAGCCTTTGGTTCAAATTTTATGTTCTACTGGGTTGTGAGAACTATCCATTTTTTCTGTTTGTTTTTTGTTTTTTGTTTTTGTTTGTTTGTTTGAGATGGAGTCTCACTCTTTCACCCAGGCTGGGGTGTATTTGTGTGACCTCGGCTCACTGCAACCTCCACCTTCCAGATTCAAGCAGTTCTGCCTCAGCCTTCCAAGTAGCTAGGATTACAGGTGCCTGCCACCAAGCCTGGCTAATTTGATGTATTTTTAATAGAGACGGGGTTTCACCATTTTGGCCAGGCTGGTCTCGAACTCCTGGCCTCAGGTGATCTGCAGCCCTAGTCAAGGACTGTTCATTGTTGCGGGTAACCAGAGACCTTCTTTCTATTTTGTGAACATGGCAAGCTCTCTTTCCTGCTTCATGGCCTTTGCACCTGCTTTTCTCTGCACCTGAAATGCCCACCCCCAGGTCCTCACAGGGCTGGCACCTTATCACTCAGATCTCATTTCAAACATCACCCCCTCAGAGATATCCCCTCAGAGATACCTCTCCTAACCCACCTCCTCATGTTCCCCACCCCTCACCCAGTCATTCTCTACCTTACAACTCTGCTTGATTTTCTTCATGGCACAAGCCGATGTCTTAAGTAATCCTATGTGTGGATTTATTCTATGCCTCTCCTGCTCTAATGCAAGATTCACAAAGCCAAGACTGTATCTGCTTGTTTGCTGCTCTATCTCCCATGCCTAATGTACACCAAAACTCAATAGGTAGTTATTGAATCAATGAATAAATGATTTTAATAAATAAATGAGTAAAAGAAGCCAGAGTGAAGTCCCAGCCCTTGGGACCAGAAGGTAAGAAAGGTAAAAGCAGAAATTAAGTAACAATGCAGGGACCCAAGGCAACCTGGAGATCTCACTTTGGTAGCAAAACCCACTCCAGAGCCACCAGTGATTTCCTAATACATAGCCTGCCCTTCAAATTGGAGGTGTCCTGAGCCTGCTGCTAAACAGAGCAGGGCAGTGTCTTGAGCCTCTGCATCAGGGGCTCAGAAATGAGCTTCTAGTTTGCTGGTTCTCAAACTATCTCAAGGCTCCACCCATTCCCTCCCTAGGCTCCCTCGCCCAGCTCCTTCTTCAGCCTGATATGTCCATCTGCACCAATGACCCAGATGAAAACAGCCTGGTTTTCTTTTTTTTTTTTTTTTTTTTAACTATACTTTAAATTCTAGGGTACATGTGCACAACGTGCAGGTTTGATACATAGGTATCTATGCGCCATGTTTGTTTGCTACACCCATCAACTCATCATTTACAATAGGTATTTCTCCTAATGCTATCCCTCCCCCAGTCTCCCAACCCCCAACAGGCCCCAGTGTATGATGTTCCCCACCCTGTGTCCAAGTGATCTCATTGTTCAATTCCCACCTATGAGTGAGAACATGCGGTGTTTGGTTTTCTGTCCTTGTGATTTTTTGCTGAGAATGATGGTTTCCAGCTTCATCCATGGCCCTGCAAAGGACATGAACTCATCCTTTTTTATGGCTGCATAGTATTCCATGGTGTATATGTGCCACGTTTCCTTAATCCAGTCTGTCATTGATGGACATTTGGGTTGATTCCAAGTCTTTGCTATTGTGAATAGTGCCGCAATAAACATATGTGTGCATATGTCTTTATAGTAGCATGATTTATAATCCTTTGGGTATATACCCAGTAATGGGATGGCTGGGTCAAATGATAATTCTAGTTCTAGATCCTTGAGGAATTGCCACACTGTCTTCCACAATGGTTGAACCAATTTGCACTCCCACCAACAGTGTAAAAGCATTCCTATTTCTCCACATCCTCTCCAGCATCTGTTTTTTCCTGACTTTTTAATGATTGCTGTTCTAACTGGTGTGAGATGGTATCTCATTGTGGTTTTGATTTGCATTTCTCTGATGACCAGTGATGATGAGCATTTTTTCATGTGTCTGTTGGCTGCATAGATGGCTTCTTTTGAGAAGTGTTTGATCATATCCTTTGCCTACTTTTTGATGGGATTGTTTATTTTTTTCTTGTAAATTTCTTTGAGTTCTTTATAGATTCTGGATATTAACCCTTTGTCAGAAGGGTAGATTGCAAAAATTTTCTCCCATTCTGTAGGTTGCCTGTTCACTCTGATGGTAGTTGCTTTTGCTGTGCAGAAGCTCTTTAGTTTAATTAGATCCCATTTGTCTATTTTGGCTTTTGTTGCCACTGCTTTTGGTGTTTTAGTCATGAAGTCCTTGCCCATGCCTATGTCGTGAATGGTATTGCCTAGGTTTTCTTCTAGGGTTTCTATGGTTTTAGGTCTAACATTTAAGTCTTCAATCCATCTTTAATTAATTTTTGTATAAGGTATAAGGAAAGGATCTAGTTTCAGCTTTCTACATATGGCTAGCCAGTTTTCCCAGCACCATTTATTAAATAGGGAATCCTTTCCCCATTTCTTGTTTTTGTCAGGTTTGTCAAAGATCAGATGGTTGTAGATGTGGCATTATTTCTGAGGCCTCTGTTCTGTTCCACTGGTCTATATATCTGTTTTGGTACCAGCACCATGCTGAAAAGCAGCCTGGTTTTCTACGAAATGATTGTTAATCTTGCATTTCAACTTTGGAGAAATGATGTCCCATTCTTCAGCTTCAAAGGTAGGAGAGTAATCACATGTCTTTAGAATGCTGTGAAATGGAAATCACTGGGCAGCTAGAAAGCACATGGTGGATAGGTTGAGTGTATAGGCCCTTTTGTACACCTATGTTCACAGTGGCACTAGTCACAATAACCAAAATATGAAAGCAAACCAGGTGCCCATCAGCAGATGAACGGATAAGTAAAATGTGGTGTATACACAGAATGGAATATTATTCAGCCTAAACAAAGGAGAAAACTTTTACACATGCTACAACATGGATAAAACTTAAGGTCAAAATACTAGGTGAAATAAGACAGTCACAAAAGCATCCATACCATATGATTCCACTTATGTGAGGTTCCTAGAGTAGTCAAGTTCATAGAGACAGAAACTATAAGGGTAGTTGCCAGGAGTCAGTGGGGAAGGAGAATAAAGAGTTTTTGTTTAACAGGTACAATGCTTTAGTTTTGTAAGATGGAAAGAGTTCTGAAGATGGATGCTGGTGATGGCTGTGCGACAGTGTGAGTGTCCTTAATGCCACTGAACTGTATACTTAGAAATGGTTACAACGGTAACATTTATTTAATATGGTCAATATGACAAATTTTATGTTATGTATATTTTACCACAATTTTTTGAATGTTTTATTATTTTAAGTTTTGTGGTTTTGTTTTCTTTAGTGCAGGCTCTGAAATCAGACACACCTAGGTTTGACTCCTGATTCCACTTGTTCGCTTGTGATCTTGGTCAAATTTCCTATCTGCTGTATCAGCCAGGATGCAGTCAGTCCAAAATATGGAAAGCACTCCAGGCATCCCCAGCAGAAGGAAATTTAATTCAGAAAATTGGGTGCTTATAAAACCTTTGGAACAGTTGGAGGAGAAAGAATCAGAGTCTGCCCCTAGTGTTCAGGTTTTCTGGCTGTGCTTCAGAAACTCAGCAATTTCCTCCTGATGCAGAAGTCAGGAGGTTCCAGGAAGCCACTGCTGACCCTCACAGCTGCCATACTTTCAGGTCAGGGCAGGTGACAAGCAGGGCTTACGGCAGTTCACACGTCTGCATCACTGCTTGAAGAGAAAGAATGTCTTCTGGGCCCTTCTTCTTCCAAATCTTGCACAAGTCCATCTCACTGGCAAAACACTGATCACATCTAGAACTCTAGAGGCAAGGGAATCTCAGCAGCATGTGGTTGCTGGGTTTCTGGTCTCTGAGATTCAGGGCAGAGCATAGGAGATGAGAATAAAAGCAGACCATCAAAAAATATGTCATGTATACCTCCCCGGCCCCAGGTTTTCTCATCTCTTCCATGAGGATATTAATAACCTTCATTCAGAGTGTTATTGGAATTAAATGAAATAATGCATGAAAAGAGCTTAGCAGAGTTCTCAAATATCCCTAACTCTTCCCTGCCTTGGGTCTGTCCCATGTTACCCCCTCTACCAGGAACACTTTGCCTTCAATGCTGGCTACTTCTACTCACCCTCTGTGTCTCAGGTGAGCTGTCATTTCCTTAGGGATTCCTTCTAAATTAAGGCTCGATTTGCATTATCACTCTGTTATAGTATTCCAAAGAATCTTGTGCTTTTCCTTCATGGCACTTAGAACAATTTGCATTTATGTAATTTAAGATTATGTATTTCAGGTCTGTTTTCTCTCAACTGTGAACTTCCCGAGGTCAGGGACGTCAGGGACTCTTCCTTCCTACTCTCAGGTGGTCCCACCCGGCAGAAACAGCTTCAGATCTGGAAGACAGCCCTGCAAGGCCACTCAGCGCCACCTCTCGCCTCTGCAGCTAGAGAGATAGAGATCCAGCAAGGGGAGGGTCATATTTAGAGAACCATGGGCCTTGCATCACCCACCTCATGTTCAGCCCTGGCCAGAGGACAGGGAGAGGCAGGGAGAGGACAGGAAGGTGAGTGGCTTCTTGCTGGCTGCCTCAGAGAGCCTTCCTGATGGCTCCTGCCAGAGTCCAGAGCACGCAGTGATCCTCCACCAGCCCCTGGTTCTCTTCTACTGGGCTGCAGAGCCTGCTAGCAGAAACCCTAGCCTGGCCACGCTCTGGTATGGACTGGTGGATTCAGAGCATCAGACTTCTCACATGGAAATGATCACTTGCCTGTTTTTATGCCTGAAGAAGGGGCAGACACCACCAGACACTGACCCCACCCCACCTCTCATAATCAGAAGGTATGACTTGAGCTTCTCAAGGCCTCAATTTTCTTATCTGTAAAATGGGAATCATAAAAGCCACTTGGAGTCAATGAGAGCAGCACCAGTCAGAAACACATGGCAGAGGGCTCAGGAAATGGTCCCCTCATCTCACATCATTCTCCTACCAATCCCACCCCCATGTGTTAATCCTCTCTCACCCCTCTTCCCCCAGGAAATTCCCCCTGGAATCCACAGAGGCATTCAGGATCTCTCACCTCAGGAGGCAGCTGAACCTGGCCACCCACCCCCAGCCACCGTGCAGCTCCTGAGTGTCAGGCAACCTCGGCCTATTGATGGCTTCCCACAGTGTCCCAGGCCTAGACCTATGAAGTCTGACCCACACTTTCCTCTAGGCAACCCCCGGAGTCCAAGGAACTTCCCTATCCACAACTCAGAGCAGATCTAGGACCACCCAAAGGGAGGAGTCTCTGTTTGATAGCCAAGGCTACGTCTCAGACATGCTAAGACACATGACTGAAGGGACTCAGCTGCGTGGTGGAGCCAGAATACCTGTTTTCTCTTCTTCCCAGCTGCCCTTGTACTTGTGAGTCTCTGTGTAACTAGCATATGATAGCATAGGGAGGGAGAGAGCAGCACAGGGAACTGAGGAGCCTCCCAAAAGAAGCAACATTTATGAAAGTACGTACTATTGCTTCCTTCCTCCCTCCCTCTCTCCCTTCCTTCTTTTCTTTCTTTCCTCTTTCCTTCCTTCCTTTCCCTTTTCCTTCCTCCTTTTCCCTTTTCCTCTCTTCCATTCTTTTTTCTTCCTTCCATACCTCCTTCCCTATTTCTCAGTCTGATGCTCTGTGTCTCCCTCTGCCTATGGATCTGTAAGTCTGTCTCTCTCTGTCTCTGTTAGTCAGCATGTCCCCTTCCCTCCTGTGAGTTGGCTGATAGTCAGCCTCTGGCCCCTGGAAGCCATGTCGAATCCCAAGGAGGAGCAATGTCTGGTCCAAGCCATTATCTGGGTCATAATAGGCCTTTGCTCTCAGAAAATGATCATCTCATTTGGGAAGGAAACCAGGCTTTCACTTGTATCCAGGGCAAAACCGGCCAGAAGCCTGAGTCTAGAAGCACCCAGAACAGACAGACACACACCTTCTGCCTAGGCTTCCAAGACCAATCGGTGTTAGCAAGACAAGTTGGGATATCGTCGGGTCAGGTGTGACCATTCAGAGCAGAGCTTCAGTGAGGTGTGGCTCAAGGAAAAGCAGAAGTGGGTGCTCAGACCAAATGGCGTCACTAATGCCAATTAGGGAAATGGGCCCATTATCACTATGGAGTCATCACTCACACAGGCGTGCACCCCTGGACACCCACCAGGATGCAGCCATTAAATGTCCACTCCTACCCTCTCCTCCTACTCTTCTCACACCCCCTGGGGATAAGGGCTGTTCCTCTGCCTGTACCTTTACTCAGGTAGAGCTCTCTGAGACAGAGCTCTGTGTAACTTGGGAAAGGGCTGCCTGGAGAAGTGGTGAGTCCCCCATCTTGGGAGATATTCAAGAGAGGAATGAATTTGTAAGTCTAGGATAGAGAGGATTATCACTGAACAGTCTTTTTAAGCTAAAACCTAAGAATCTTCAGGAAGGACACTAATTTTTATTACTTTCTATCATCAAAATTCCCACATTAATGAAGTGGGCACCATGATTCAGACAGACTAAAAGGTATAGGGATTTGAGGCACAGGGTTTGAAGTCTCAAAGTCATATCATTGTGACTCCAAAGATGCCTGACTTTGTTCTTTCAAACTTCATTCAAAAGAGACATATGGCTGCTTAGAGTTTAAGAGCCCAAGCTCAGGATCCAGAAAGATCTTGATTAGAATCTACCATTCATCACCTGTGCATCTTTGAACAAGTCATGTCACCCTGTCAGCCTCAGACTCCATAGGGGGACAAAAAGCCTGTCTCATGATGGTGAAGAATACATGAAATTATGACTGTCTGGTTCTTAGCCAGCTTTTTGGCACTTAGCAACTGTTCAATAAATAGTTTGTTGTATATGTGGTACAATGGCAAATCCAAGAGTTTGACCCCAGAGAGAAATCAAGAGTTGACAGTGGTGGGTGACATTCCCCATAGCCACATGACCCAGAAAATATGAGTCTTGGCTTAACCCTAAGTAGGCATTGCCAGAGCCTCTGTTCCCACCCTGCTTTTCGGTGACTCAATGCACCTTCTCTGGTCTCAATCCCCAGTTTCTCCACTCTGCCCTGGGCCAGCAACCCAGGTCTCCCACTCTACTCTAGATTTGACATAAATCCTTTAACCATTAAGTACTTAACATCGTGTTTTCTAACCTCGGAAGTTTCTAAACAGTAATTAGGCAGTGGAACACCCTGCCAGGGTGGCTAGGGTAAATATCATTAGTGTAGGAGGGAGTATGGGGTAAGTGAAGGAGCAGGGACACCTAGCACATGGCAGGGACTGGCTGACATTGGAATGGCCAAAGCCTGGTGGAGCAGCTCCATTGCCTAACCTTCACTGCTTCACCCTCCCTCTTGGAGGAACCTAGCTCTGAAGCTATAAGGACAGGTGATACTATGGAGAGAGCACTGGTTTCAGCATCAGAAAAACCTGACTTTAAAATCCATCCCTGCCATGGTGAATACAGACAAGGTATCTGACCACTCTATGCTCATTTCCTCACCTACAAAATAGGGAACATCCTATCAACCTCTTAGGGTACTGGTAAGTATTGAATTAGATCATGCATGTGAAGTACTGAGCTACTATTCTAATGGGCCCACAGGGGCATAGATTCAAAAGTCACAGTGTAAGGTGGCAATCACGTATGCCCAAAATTCCCCTTTAAAAATCTCTGTATCAGTCAGGACAGGTTGGGTTATGCTGCTAAGACAAGCAGGCCCAAAGATCTCAGATGAAACCATGAAGGTTTCTCTCTCATTCAGTGCTGCATATTTCTCATGCAGGCAGGTAGGGAGACTCTGTTAGCTACAGTCGCTCAGGATCCAGGGCCTACAAGGCAGTCATAAGTGGTCACCATGCCAGAAAGAAAGACAGCTCTGGAGATTCTTGCACTGGCAATTACAAACTTCAACCCTATAGTGGGGCATATCATTTGTGCTCACAACCTGTTGGTTAGAACCTGGTTAAAACCCGTCTCATGGCCCCACTTAAGCTAAAAGTTGTTCAGTCTTCTATGTCCACAGACGGAGAAAAGGACAGGGAGCTGGCGAGTATTGTGAATCACCATCCTAGGATCCCTATTGGAGACTCATACACATTTCTCAATCTGTCCACAAGGCCAGATTATCTCTCTAGTATTGGAACAAATTACCATTGCTTCCCTTAAGCACTTAGAGAATAAAATAGATGTACGCTTGGGGCAATATTGCATGGAAATATTAAAATCCTTAACCCCTAGAATCACACCTGGCGCTGCAAGGCACTCATACATAGAGAGGCATGTGAATGCCCAGTTGGAAGGTTCACTTTCCCCACACCGTGTGCTCCCTCTGTGTCTACCCTCACTGAGTAGAATAATGGTCAGAATTATCTCTGTCTTTACATTTTTGTTTCCTCTCTTTCTTTTTGTTTCAAAGCTGAAATGTGTAAGTTGAATGCCTGTAAGACAGAAAGCCCTATACTAATACAACTTTGTGGGATTCAGCTGCCCCTCGTGGTAGAAAGAAAAGAGTTCCTTAAGGCTGCCTTCATTAAGTCCCCAGCCTGAGACCTGTCCTTCTAAGGCCTCCAATGTCTCCCCTTCGGCATCTACGACATGCCTCACTCCTTCTCTCCTGCTGTTTTCCTTCTACAACACAACTGCTCCAGAGAAATTTAGTCCCAGCTTCATCAAAGTCCATAATAAACACTTAATGAACCAGCCTCCTGGTGAGGGGACCACTTGGCCAGTCACCCAGCTGACAGGACAGAAGATAGTCTTGATGCTCAGAGACTCAAACTTTCTATGGCATCCCTTAGAATCCAACTTCCCAGGTCCCTGGTCAGCTAAAGTGTTGTGTGTTTCATAACCTTGGTTCTGAAGGTCCTTTGGAGCCAGAAGCCAGAACCCAGCTTGAGGTGGAGTAAGTTTCAGGACCTAGCTTGAAGCAGGCCAAGTTTCTGGCTGTAAGGTAGTACAAGTCATATTTTACAAATAGTGACATATGTAGTGTGTGTGTGCCTCAATGTTCTTATCTATAAAATAATCATAACAGGTACCAGACACAGTTGCTCATCCCCCTAAGCAATGACTTGAGGCTTACATTGGAAGTCAAAATTCAGTGGAAGGAAGTAAACATTTATTGAGCACCTACTATGTGCCAAGCACATGACATGGGGTTTGTATGTGTTACTTCTTAATTTTCACAACTTTGAAAGGAAGGCACTCTTCCATTTTACAGATGAAGAATCTAAAGCTCTGAGAGGTGCAGTGACTCATTAAGCCCAGTGGTGTTTGGAGTTGAGTCCTGGTTTTCTGCCTCAGAAGGCCATATGTCCTCCTCTTTGTGCTCTTCAGTGCACCCTGGGAAAGAAGTTATTATTGCCTCCACCTAGATTTCAAGCCAAGCAGGGAGGAACAATGGATTGAGAAAGAGGGCAGTGCTCCCAGGCTGGTCTTTGGCGATCAGAGTCTGTGTGGGAAGTGGCCAGGAAAGCTGGGAACGTGGATAAGCCTCACCCAGATGCTTGTTCTGAGGCCATTGGTCTATGTCTTCAGAAAAAGGCTTCCAAGCCTGAACTTGTAATTAATTACAGGTGCAATTAACCTACTGCGCACATAGATTGGGTGCCAAGTCATTGAGTATCCATGTGTTCTGTGCCTGATGCCTTCTTTCATGACCACCTTGACAAATGAGTGGACACTGGTCAACAGGCAAAGCTATTTCCCCTGCCTGTTCCACCCTGAAATAGCTTGGATATTCATCCCTTCTTCCCTGTCTCCCTGGTCACATCAGTTCAGGTCTCATGTGCCCAGGCTTTTGCAACAGTTTCCTGACTGATTTTCTGGCTACAAGCCTCTCTCTCCATCCCACCCAATTTTCCCACAAGCCATCAGAGCCATCTTCTTAAAATGCAAACCTGATCCTGTCTTATCCAAATTAAAAACAAGCAAAAAAAATCCTCCATAGATTCCATGACTCTCGGGATCAAGTCCAGATTCCTACACATTGCCCTCAAGGCCACTCACACTCCGGTGGCTTTTAAATTCTCCAAACTTATCTCCCTGCCTTCTTCCTCATGCACATCCCCAGCTCTGTTCACATCTAATTGCCCTCTTGCCCTCTCATGTCTTCTTTTTTGCCTCCATACCTTTGACAAGGTCTTCTTTACCAGGGTGGCCCTTCTCCCACTTCTTGTCTTAGAGAAACCCCATTTAACAGTAACAGGAAAAAAAATTACTGAAATGTGAGTATTCAGGATCTTCCTTCCCTCCCCACTACACTTCCTTAGGAGGCAGAATCAGGGCAACAGTCTTCATAAAGATACCACAGAATGCAGAGACTGAGTCCTCTATTTAACAAAGAGCTGAGACACAGGTAATACAGGGAAGATATATATTCTTTTATTATTTTTTTTTTTTTTGAGACAGAGTCTCGCTCTGTCGCCCAGGCTGGAGTGCAGTGGCCAGATCTCAGCTCACTGCAAGCTCCGCCTCCCGGGTTCACGCCATTCTCCTGCCTCAGCCTCCCGAGTAGCTGGGACTACAGGCGCCCGCCACCTCGCCCGGCTAGTTTTTTGTATTTTTTTAGTAGAGACGGGGTTTCACCGTGTTAGCCAGGATGGTCTCGATCTCCTGACCTCGTGATCCACCCGTCTCGGCCTCCCAAAGTGCTGGGATTACAGGCTTGAGCCACCGCGCCCGGCCTATATTCTTTTATTATACTTTAAGTTCTAGGGTACATGTGCACAATGTTTGTTACATATCTATACATGTGCCATGTTGGTGTGCTGCACCCATTAACTCGTCATTTACATTAGGTATATCTCCTAATGCTATCCCTCCCCCCAGCCCCTCCCCACAATAGGACCTGGTGTGTGGTGTTCCCCTTCCCGTGTCCAAGTGATCTCATTGTTCAGTTCCCACCTATGAGTAAGAACATGCGGTATTTGGTTTTCTGTTCTTGCGATAGTTTGCTGAGATTGATGGTTTCTAGCTGCATCCATGTCCCTACAAAGGACATGAACTCATCCTCTTTTATGGCTGCATAGTATTCCATGGTGTATATGTGCCACATTTTCTTAATCCAGTCTGTCACTGATGGACATTTGGGTTGATTCCAAGTCTTTGCTATTGTGAATAGCGCCACAATAAACATACGTATGCATGTGTCTTTATAGCAGCATGACTTATAATCCTTTGGGTATATACCCAGTAATGGGATGGCTGGGTCAAATGGTATTTCTAGTTCTAGATCCTTGAGGAATCGCCACACTGTTTTCCACAATGGTTGAACTAGTTTACAATCCCACCAACAGTGTAAAAGTGTTCCTATTTCTCCACATCCTCTCCAGCACCTGTTGTTTCCTGATTTTTTAATGATTGCCATTCTAACTGGTGTGAGATGGTATCTCATTGTGGTTTTGATTTGCATTTCTCTGATGGCGAGTGATGATGAGCATTTTTTCATGTGTCTGTTGGCTGTATGAATGTCTTCTTTTGAGAAGTGTCTGTTCATATACTTTGCCCACTTTTTGATGGGGTTGTTTGTTTTTTTCTTGTAAATTCGATTGAGTTCTTTATAGGTTCTGGATATTAGCCCTTTGTCAGATGAGTAGATTGCAAAAATTTTCTCCCATACTCTGATGGTAGTTTCTTTTGCTGTGCAGAAGCTCTTTAGTTTAATTATATCCTATTTGTCAATTTTGGCTTTTGTTGCTGTTGCTTTTGGTGTTTTAGACATTAAGTCCTTGCCCATGCCTATGTCCTGAATGGTATTACCTAGGTTTTCTTTTAGGGTTTTTATGGTTTTAGGAAGATATATTTTTTAAAATCCAAGGGAGCTGAGCGTCTGAGAGTCTTGTGGCATTGATAGTTGAGATTGGAAAATAGAAGGAACTTCAGGGGTCCCACATAGAGGATATTGAGTGAGGGAGCTATAAGAAGACAGTATTTATAAGAGTAGCCTGTCCCCATTTAACACTTCCTTCAGAAACTGAATCAAAGCTTGAATCACTTCCAACAATCACGTTTGCCTCTTTTTACTATCTCTTCAGCTACACCAAAATCAGACTGAGCCACATGGGATATGTCAAGAATTATTTAGGTTAATCCTCCCCTGAACTAGCTGAATTAGTCACTCCTCTCTGTAACCAGAACACTTCATACAGACCTTTGTTTTAAGTCTTAACATTTGGGATATTTTACTTGACTACATATTTTCTCTGTCATCAGTCCTTGAGATCCTGAGAGATCAGGGATAGCTATCTCTTCACCATCTCTCAATGTCCAGTTTCCAGAACAAGTCTTGACATAGAAAAAGTAGCAATTGATTCTTGTTGAATACGCAACTAAAGAGTAAGCTATTCTGCGAAGTCTTCACCAAACTGACCCAGCACCTGGGTCTCACCCTGGCCAAACCAGGACAGGAGATTCCACTAGAGAGAGGTCAGCCTCACTCCTAGATGCCACTGCTTTCAGTTTTGGTCCTAACCACTTCCAGTTGAGATGGAAAACAGAAGTTTGTTTGTTTTAAAGTGTCTGAACATTTAGAACCACACAGAGGAGTTGTCCAGGTTGATTCTAAAAGTGTGCCTTGTGCCTCTTGTTCTTCTCATTGCCCAGGTTTAACCAGGCCTAGCAAAAATTTGCTCAACCTTCACCTTTCCTGAGAAATGGAATTTCAGTAGGGACTTTGCCACATTCATGCATGCAAGCAACTGTGCAAGGTCTGGAAAGAAAATAACTTCCAATACCAAGTACCTTTCTAGCAGTCACACTTCATGCTATCCCTAAGTCTGGGAAGATTTTACCTTATGAATCTGTCTTCTCCCACATGGACCTCTGGCTTCGTCCAAGTGTTGGAAAGACCAGAAAAATACACTTTCCCTTCCTTTGCTGAATTGAGGGGCTGGTCCCTGGGACAGTGCATGAAGCCCAAGGTGGCAGCACAAAGAGCTGGAAATCAGGCACTTTCTTTCATCCCTCAATCCTCAGAGGAATAGACCTCAGGCCCCTCCTCAACCTCAAATGATGCCAAATAAAAAGGAAAAGTTGGAAACATACCCATGGGAGACCTCACTCCATAGACAGTATGAGCCTCCTAGAGAAATAGGTGCCCAGGAAGTTTGAATGAATGCAGTGAGATTGTGCATTCCTAAAGGAAAGAGACACAAAATCAACACCAAAGGGAGGAGATGGAAATGACCCTCCCTCACTTCCTTTTTGTATGCCAGTCTTTCCTTCAGTGTGTCTACTTTTCCAGGGTCTCTCCTCCTACCTTATGAGAACTTGTGTATACCCTGGAGGAAGAGAACAGAAGGGAGTCTTGAGGCTGTTCCTTGGTTACACTCTGATTGCACTCAACTAGCCCAAGTAGGACTAGCTGAAGCCCAGAATTTGCTGTGTTCATGCACTGAACAACTATGAGGTTTTGACCCCAAATTGGATTTCAGCACTTGATGGCCTAGTGACTATAGGCATTATTCCACCTCCCAGAGCCACAGCTTCTTTAAAATATCTATTTCAGTGGCTTGCTCTGGGAGGGATGTGATGAGATCATACATCCAAAATGCCTGGCAGATAGTGAGACCTTGGTAATTGTTAATTGTTGTTGTTGCTGTTACTATTACTGTTAAAAACACAAGCATGCTTAATTAGGGAGATTCTGCACCACACCATTCATATAAGGGCTAGATGCCCTCATGTGAATCTTCATAGCACCATGAACATCCTCCTTTGTAGCTTTCCCCACACCTGTAATTCCTGCTCAGTATCTGTTGCCCCATGAGTGGCTCGCAGACCACATTCATCTCGTTCCCCACTATCTTGAGTGTCTAGAATCAAAAAGAATTTTCAACTTGATTTATTCCCATTCTACCCATTCCCACCTCAGCTTCTCTTCACTGAAGTTTTTTAACCTCCCTACCCCTGTCCCTCTCGGACCCTCCAGATAATCCTTCCATCTTGTTCATCTCTACCACCTCGCCTACATTGGACCCATAGTCCAATCCAGAGCTCTGCTCAATGTCCTTGGAGTCTGAGAGGGAAATAAAATAGACTCTGCACTGTGCCCTGACATATTCAGAAGAAAAGCATTGTCTTTCTAATTGTCAGGTTTTTTTGTTTTTTTTTTTTTTTGGACTGGATTCTAAGACTTCTGGACTTTTTGCCTTCTGATTTGGATGCCATCAAACAATAAAGGTGCTATTTGTTATTAAAGTTTATTGACGGAATTATAAATTTACATCAACATAGTAAATGTGTAAACTTGATAATCTGGAGTGCTTCTACTTGCCATGCTCTGTGCATTGTCTTATTTACTTTTTTTTTGAGACGGAGTCTCGCTCTGTCGCCCAGGCTGGAGTGCAGTGGCCGGATCTCAGCTCACTGCAAGTTCTGCCTCCCGGCTTCACGTCATTCTCCTGCCTCAGCCTCCCGAGGAGCTGGTACTACAGGCGCCGGCTAGTTTTTTGTATTTTTTAGTAGAGACGGGGTTTCACCGTGTTAGCCAGGATGGTCTCGATCTCCTGACCTCGTGATCCGCCCATCTCAGCCTCCCAAAGTGCTCGGATTACAGGCTTGAGCCACCGCGCCTGGCAAAAATTGTCTTATTTACTCTTGACACTGGTTCTGTGTTGAGGTCAACATTATTGTTTTGCCTATTTTACAGCTGAAACTCAGAGAGGTTAAGTCATTTGCCCAAAGATACCCAGTTTGTAAATGGCAGACCTGGGATTGGAACAGACTCTGAATCCACATGCCTTTTTTTTTTTTTTTTAAGACAGAGTCTCACTCTATTGCCCACGCTGGAGTGCAGTGGCACGATCTCAGCTCACTGCAGCCTCCACCTCCCATACCTCAGCCTCCAAAGTAGCTGGGACCACCGGCATGCACCACCACAACTAACTTTTGTATTTTTAGTGGAGGTAGGGTTTGGTTTCATCATGGTAGGCAGGCTAATTGTTTTTCTTTTTTTAAAGAGACAGTTGCTTTATTTAAAAAAAAAACTTATTTTAGGTTCAGGGGTGCATGGGTAGGTTTGTTACGTAGGTAAACTCGGATCACAGGAGTCTGATGTACAGAGATTATTTCATCACCCAGGTATTAAGCCCAGTACCCAATAGTTATTTTTCCTGCTCCTCTTCCTCCTCCTACACTCCACCCTCAAGCAGGCTCCAGGGCCTGTTGTTCTCCCCTTTGTGCCCATATGTTCTCATCATTCAGTTCTCACTTACAAGTGAGAACGTGAGGCATTTGGTCTTCTGTTCTCGCATTAGTTTGCTAAGGATAATGGCCTTCAGCTCCATTCATGTTCCCTCAAAGGACATGATATCATTCCTTTTTATGACTGTGTAGTATTCCATGGTATATATATATCACATTTTCTTTATCCAGTTTTCCAATGATAAGCATTTAGGTTGATTCCATGTCTTTGCTATTGTGAATAGTGCTGCAGTGAACATACATGTGCATGTGTCTTTATGGCAGAACAATTTATATTCCTCTGGGTACATACCCAGTAATGGGATTGTTGGGTTGAATGGTAGTTTGGGTTTTAGCTCTTTGAGGAATTGCCACACTGCTTTCCACAGTGGTTGAACTAATTTACACTCCCACCAACAGTGTATATGCATTTTTTTCTCCGCTGATCCACACTCTTAATTCCATGCTTTACTGTCCCCAAGGATAAATGAGCCAATTGGATCCCAGAAGAAAAAGAGGAATTGGCCCCAACCACATACTCCATCCCTCCTGACCAAAGGAAGTTGAAAAGTGGGTCCACTATCTCTCTGCCAATCCTGAATCTGAAGAAGCCTGAACTCTTTCAGAGTGTGCTTGTTGAAGTCTATACTCACACATGTCAACAGATGACCTGAGTGAGTTAGGGTTTAGAAGCCAGAGATATCTTGGGCCTTTCCTCTTCGGGTCCCTAGGTGGCTGTTGGGAGAAGGAGCAGGGCTAGAGTCAGGTGGACTTCTCAGAAAACTTGGACACACAGAGGGGAAGCAAGTGTGGTGATGAGATCTGTGTAACACTGGCCAACGCAAGGTGGGAATAAAGAAAGGAGCAGGCATACTACCCAGTCCTCCCAACAAACATGAGCCAAGTGTCATTATCCCCACTTTAAAGATGAAGAAACTGAAGCTCAGGAAGTTGAAGTCACTTGCCCAGGGCAGTTACAGCTCCCTGCACATGCATTGATGTACTGGAAGGAATGCATCTGGGTAGGCGGGTAGCTGAGTTCACTGACAGGCACCCACCTTCCTACCTTGGCCCCAGCCCTGTAAGGCACAGGGTGATTTCTGTAAACCCAGCTGGTGCAATATTATCTGACTTAGTCTGGTGATATCAAATGCCAAGTTGAACAACTCAAAAACCTCTCCATTTCTGAATGGAATCCCCTTATTCTGAAACAGCATATTCTACAATGACAGCAAGGTAGGGGAAGAGCATATGCATGTGGACAGAAGCCGATCTGGCTGGTAGCCCCCATCTTGAACATCCCAACTTCGAGATTGGTTTTTATCTGCATCAGAGGAGATGGGGGAGCCAGGTGTGTCCTGGGGGCTCTGCTCTGGGATCAGACAGAAGCCAAACACACTTTCACAACTGAACTCTCCCTTCACTGGCCCTCAACCACCCCCCTGACTAGGCCACCTTCCCCTGCTCCACTACTCACTTCTGTTTCTCTCCCTCTCCCCAGTTCTCTCCTTCTTTCATTCTTGGAGCAAGCAACATCTGATTATTTACAAATATATTTGAGTGTTTAATATATGCACAACATTGTGAACATGAACTAGCGGCCTGACCACCGTATCTGGACCATAGAGATGTTTTATTTACAACACATAGAATGTTTTAAGAAATCTTGATGTTTTTCAACATGAAGTACTGTAGGATTTAGTGTACAAAGTCAGATTTCTGCCTTCTCTTGAATGATTGGAAAATTGGAAGTTCTCAGATGAACTTCTCACACAGCAGCAATCAGCTGAGGTTGAATTATATATGGGTCAGAATATTTTCCCTACATCATTTTTTTTCCCCAAAGTTAACCTTCTTCACTAGTTTGACTACTGGGTATGTTTAAAACTGAGTTGACTTTAAGACTCTCATCTCAAAAATTCCCACTATGCAGATGAGAAAGCAGAGACATCAAGAACTTAACAACTTGCAAGGTCACTAGTGGGTGGCATCCCCAGGGTCTTCCTGATAGCTGCCCTTCTGCAATGCCTGTGAAAGTAAAGGCATCTTCCTCAACAGCCCTGTTCTCTACCTCCCATGATCCTCACCTACCAAGCCTGGAGGCCAGGAGGAGCTAGAGAAGACCCAGGATGACACAGGCAAAAGACAAACTCAGATGCATGGATATCTGGCCCTCATCACAATCAGGCCTCCTCCCCTGCTGATGGCTTGTAGGGGTGGAGCTGCCGCCAGGCAGGTGAGAACAGCTCTAAGCACGGCACTGTCCTTACATGCCCTGGAAGGGCTGGGCCTTCCAGGCAATGGAGCCCCTAAACTGGTAGCACAGACTCCTCTACCCAAGATTTACTCACAGCCCTACTCCTCAAGGGTGAGAGTCTCCCATGCTGGAGGTATGCACACACACAAAAAAGCCCACACATACACACACACTCAAAATCACACACACATACAAACACACAAACACACATACATATACACATGCACACATATATACATGTATGTGCATATACACATATGCAAAAAAATACATGTGCACATACACATATAATATGTACACACATACAACTAACATGGATACACACATAGATATGCATACACACATGCATGCATATGTAAACACATATATACCTACAGACACTTATACACACAAACACACACACATGCATACAACATATACACACAGGCATCCACATACACATAACCACATATGCACATACATACACATGCACACAACATGGACTCACATACACATGTACACACAATGCTCTGAGAGAGTAGCAAGGGAGCAGGAGGATGGCAATGAAAAGAGGAAGGAAAAAGGAAGAGAAAAATGAAGGAAGGGAGGGAGAGGAGTGCAGGATGGAAGAAGATCTTTTTAAATTACTGTATGGGGAGTGCTTGCTCTGTGCCAGGTATTATGCTGTGTTTTCCATGCTTTACGTTACTCAGTCCTCACAGCATCCTTTTGAAGTGAGTATATTTTTATTTTTATTTTTCCAGTGGAGAAGCAGAGGCTTGGAGAGATTTTACAACTAGCCCCAGATCTCATAGGCCAGATGGTTAGCAATAGAGCTGAGGTATGAGCTGTTGTCTCTGATAGTGTATTCATAATCACCAAATTCTTCTTAAGTGCCAGATTCTAGGCCCTGGAAATATAGAAATAAGAAAATATTTCCAGTATGCATGGATTTCCCAATTATGGGAAGTGGGGGGAAATATTATGCAAATAATCAGACACATAATCATGCAATTACAAAGCTGATAAATATGATAAAATTAAAGCACAGGACACCATGCATGGTTATAACAGAGCAGCCCCAACTTAAACTTAGGGGTGAAGGAAGCCCTCCCTGTAAGAGTCACATTTAAGCATGTCCCCAGCCTATTTGCCCCAGCTCTGGTCAAATGCCTTCCCATCAACATACTACCAGGAAGGAAGAGAAGACAGAGCCCCTATACCCTCAAATCAGGAAGACAATTTCAATAATCATTTTAGAGACAATCTACCTTATTCTACAAAAAGGCTTGGGAATCCAAGTGCTTTATGTACACATACACACATGCATGCATATGTAAACACATATACACCTACAGACACATACACAGAAACACACACACATACGTACAACATGTACACACAGGCACCCACATACATATAACTGTAAATGAAAGTCTAAGATCTTGCTCTAATGAAAGTTTGGCCCATTCTGGGACACCTCACATCTGAAGCCCCCACCACTGTGACTTCTGAAGAAATTTAGGCCAGCAAGAACATTACTGCTTCAGTGAACAAGGGTCCACTGGACTGTACGAGACTGGTGTTCAACAGCGCCACCATGTGGACAGGACCAAAACGATACTCTAGTGAATGGGTGAAGATTTCTAGTTCTCACCTGACATTTGGAACATAATGGGTCCCCTTCTTACTAAACAAGATGCCAAGTGGTCCTCGGAAATTTTCTCTTTATGCTAATAATGTGAGACTCAAGTAATTGGAAAAAATAAAGGAGCAACGGCCCTAATGTCCCTTGAACTGATTAAGTGATTCCTACTGGCTTCAAGTGAGTCTGTAGAATGTTCTGTGGGGCTTTCCAAAGATAATCTGCATCTTTGTTCACCTTCCAGACCTGGAGCTCCCACACACGGCTAACCTCCCTCCCAAATAAGCTGCTCACAAAATTCCTAAACCAGTCTAATGAAAAGAGAGTAAGTTTGATTTCAGATAAACCTGATTTTGAACCCCAGATCCTGTACTTACTGGGAGGATAACCATAATCTTCCCATGTCCTGTGCTTTAATTTTATCACACTTATCACCTTCGTAATGGCATGATTATTTGTATGATTATTTGCATGATGTTCCCCCTCTTCCCATAATTGGAGGATAACCAGGATCCTCAGTTTTCTACCAGAATTAGATTTCCTTAAAACAAAATAACATCTCCTTCACAGGCTGTTGTGTAAGGTGTATTAGTGTCTTAGGGCTGCCATAACAAATCACCACAAACTGAGTGGCTTAAACAGCAGAAATTTATTCTCTAACAGTTCTAGAGAACAAGAGTCCAAAATCAAGGTGTCACAGGGCCAATCTCTGAAAGTTCTAGGGGAGGGTCATTCCATGTTTTCTTTAGTTTCTGATGGTTGCTATCATTCCTCAGAGTTCCCTTGCCTGTAGCTACAATGAGATGACAGTCAGGCATGTCGTACACAGTTGGTTACCTTCAGTTGCATCTGAATTTACATTTACTATGCCCAGTTTTGAAGCCTTCTGTATCATTCATCAGTCAGTCAATAGTAATCTTATCAAGTCATAAACATATTTGTCATTCTCCTGCTTTTAGTCCACTATGGTTCCCTGGTGCCCTTAAGAAAAAATATTAATATGTCTTTGGAATAGCCCATAAGCCCTTCATAATCTGGCCCAGTCTGGTCTTCCCCTACTCCTCCACTTGCCTCTACTTCTTCTACACCAACCCACTCATTAATCCATGCACACTACACATATATTTGGACTTTCAGATTTTGCCCTCTGCCCTATTCTTTCTATCTCTAATACTACACACCTTTCTCCATCAGGAGTGTTTCTTCTCCTCCAGGAGTGTTTCTTCTCATCGTTCAAGACTCAGTTTGCATCCTATTCTCTCTAAGGCTTTCCCAGATACCCCTAGACAGAGTTAGACTCTCCCACCTGTGAGTTTCTGAAGAAAATGCCAATGTGATGCTTGTCATATTCTATTCTCATTTCCACTGTGTCTATGTTCTCCACCAGACTGTGAGCTCTTTGAGGGTAAGGACTTGGTTTTATCTTACCTCTAGGTCCAGCCCAACTGGGCATGGAGTAGGTGCTTAATACACGCCTGCTGAAATGGACATCAGACCTGAATAAGTTCTGAGGACTCCAACACCCTCAGGGCTGGAGAGAGGAACCACCAAATTCCCTCTGATATCTGGGACATACACATAGTTCACAACAATTAAAATAACTAAATCTGGATAACTCAAGACACCTGAGCTTTCCCTACTACATTTTTCACCACTTTGGCAAACCTCTTAACCTCTCTAAGCCTCAATTGCCTCATTTGTCACTCTGAAGTAACTCATGTGCCGGCCAGGGCTAGGTATGTTTAGAAACTCCATCTGTTTTAGCCCTCACAACAATCAAGGTACATGAGCACTTGATGAGGAAAATGGAGGTTCAGAGAGATTGAGTAACTTTCCCCCTTTACCACAGCTAGTAAGCAGCAGAGCTGGGATCAGACCAGGCCCCTCAACCCAGAGACGTTGCTTATTCATTTACTGCTCCATTCAGAAAAATCTTTATTGAGCACCCACTGTATGGTTGGCACAGCTCTAGATGCTGGGGATACAGCAGTGACTAAGGCAAGTGATTAAAGAGTCCCCATATTTATGGTATTTACACTTCCCCTCTGTCATGCCCCCCTTCCTCCCCTCTAAAGCTGGTGGAACAACATAAGAGGGGCAACAGGACTGCAGTGGCCCCAGTAAAGTCCAGCACATGCAGCAGCTTTAGAACGAGAGCATCAAGACTAATCAGCCAATGCTAAAGCCCGCCACAGGTGGAGAGGGAGCCTGATGTGAAGCCATGTCCTGCTTGCTCAGGACAGGGCAGGTGGAAGTTCTTTAGCACCTGTGATTGGGCTGGGCCAGGACAGAGAGGGGAGAGGCAACCTGGAAGTTGCAGGTCACAAATCTCCTCTCCTGCCACTTTGTCCCTCCTCCCCAGTCCTGTCCTCAGCCAAGCACAGAAGCAATCGCTCAAGTTTATGATGCGCTGCGTGCAGGTTGCAGACCTACCATCATCCGTAATGGGTTGTTGTTTTTATTTTCCATTTATAGAGGTGGCTGAGTTACTACCTATGGTCACCGCAGTCGTTAAACTGCTCCAGGGGCTGAGATTTACATAGCAGCCATGTGACCTGTCACAAACTTGGGGGTGGGAGAGGATGTTTTCAATCAAATTAGAGCTGATGATTGATAGACAGGGACAGCAGAGACCAGCCTCATCAACTCCAAAAACCCCAGGAAGCCCTCACCCAGAATGCACTCCCTGGAGATAACAGTGGTGGAGCCCAGGCCTTGCATGAGATAAAGAAAAAGGCTCAGAACAAGTGGGTGCACATTCGCACCCTGGAATAGCTAGGAAGACCTGGGAGTGGGAATCAGAGGATGGACCTCTACTCCTCTCGCCCATGATATCAAATTCTAGCTGTAATTATGTCTTTTACCCGCACAGAGGCTCCTAACAACCAGCTAATAACAGGGCATAACCTCCATAGCTTTCATCCCAAGATCTCAAAACACATTATGAATAATTAAATGCCATAATTTAGTGATTTGGCTAATCAAAGAACTTTCTAACTGTCACTTTTTTTTCTTTTGCCGTGCCCAGAACACAGCTCAGCACCATGTTCTCTAATGAGGAAAGTGAGGCACAGAGAGAGGCCAGGTGAACTGGCATAGATCATCTGACACCTCACCACGGCTTAGTCCCCACTCCACACTCTTTCTCCAGGGCCTTCAGCACTGTGCCTCTGCCTGACTGACTGCCCCCTTCTCCCCAGCCCCAAATCCTACCCCCGCCTTTACCCATCCTAGACACCATTATTTAAATGTTCCCTGTTGAAATCACCCTCATTCCCACTGGGGCAGGTGCAGGGATCCAGCAGGACAAATTACCCACCTCCCTTCCTGGCCTCCACCTCGGCCCCTCTCTTACCATTTAAATCCTCCATCCTGAACAAAGTAGTAAAATGTGCCCCTCTTTTCATGCAGTTTAGTATAAGGACAGGTTTTGATCCCTACAATGAAAGTTCATGTTTCTAACAAGTGTCCGCAGCCAGTGCCCTCTGCATCCATTTAACTGTTGCCTCCTGAAAGCTATCATTTTCTATTTCCTGTGACTAATGTGCACTGGGAGCTAAATTCCCACGTGTGTGCAGGACCCTACTTCCAAAGACACGTTTCATCATCGTCCATTGACAGCGCTCTCAACCCCAAACCAGGACCCATGCATGCCAGAGGCTGTGGTGAGCCACGAGTATTGCATTTACGCATGCATGGGCAGAAACCTCCATGGCCTCTCTCCCCTGCACAGTCTGAGACACAGGGTGGATATGCAGTAATTCAGGCTCCTACAGTGGGCCTCGGACTCACCCCTGCCAGGATACAGATACTGTAGAGTGATTTTTTTTTTTCTTTTTGAGATGGAGTCTTGCTCTGTCCCCCAGGCTGGAGTGCAGTGGTGTGAGCTCAGCTCACTGCAAGCTCTGCCTCCCGGGTTCACACCATTCTCCTGCCTCAGCCTCCCGAGTACCTGGGACTACTGGCGCCTGCCAATATGCCTGGCTAAATTTTTGTATTTTTAGTAGAGAGACGGGGTTTCACCGTGTTAGCCAGGATGGTCTCAATCTCCTGACCTCGTGATCCGCCCGTCTTGGCCTCCCAAAGTGCTGGTATTGTCTATCTCCCTCATCAGCCTGAGCTCCCTATCTCCAGATCTTTCCTGTAGTTCCTTAATATTCTGAACAATGCTGTATGGCAGATATATTCCAGTTTACAGATGTGGAAACTGAAGTTAGAGGTTTACTCAGAATTACATAGAGACTAAATGCCTTAATCATAATGGGACTCAAGTCTCTTTGGTCCCCAAGTTTCATGTTCTTCTCACAATCCGCCAGCTAATCTATCTAGTCCAAATAAAGAACAGATTAACTGACTAATTTAAACTCCCAAACTCACTTCTGCACCAGTGCTCTGGAGGATCAAGGCCATATCCAGAGAGTACAGAGCAAAAAAGGAGAATTGGCAAATACCCAGGAGAATTTGGCAAGTATCTTAGACACTCAAGCCAGAAGATTTGGGAGTGAAAGAGAATTCTTATTATCATAATTGTTATCATAATTGCCAAAACAAATAAAATTAACCAAGGACATGTAGCTGTGTATCTGCACCCAAACTAGACTGTAGCAGTTCTTAGCCAATCAACGTGTCTATAAGGGTGAAGCAATTGTGTCTTGTCTGTGATCTGCACCTCATTTTTATTCATCAAAAATTTATTGGGTACCAGTGATGTGCCAAGCCCTGTGCTGGAAGTCGAGATGACACAGATGACTGACAGGGTCCCCACCCTTGGGAAGCACACAGTCCAGGAAAGCCGTAGAATGCAGCTCCCAGGAAGAGGCCACTGGAGCAAGCAGATGAAGGTTGGGAAATCATGCAAGCTTAGGGCAGACCAGCCAAACTGCAATGGGAATGCAGCTAGCAACTCACTCTGAGACCCTCAAGCAGAATAAAAGGGACTGCAACAGCTTAGATTTCTCCTTTCCTTCCTCCGGGTCTGGAGTAGCCACCATTCACATCTTTCTGTGATGACTAGCTGTCTTAGTCGGTTAGGGCTGCTACAATAAATCACCATTGAATGGATGATTTAAACAAAAACATTTATATCTCACAGTTCTGGAAACTGGGAAGTTCAAGATCAAGGCACTGGTAGATCTGGTGTTTGGTAAGGGCACTCTCCTGGTTTGCAGATGGCTGTCCTCTAGTTGTGTCTTCATATGGCTACAGCACTCTCATGTCTTCTTACAAACACTAATCATACCTCCCAAAGGCCCCACCTCCTAATAGAATGACACTGGGGGGTTAGGACTTGAAATCTGGGAGGACACAAACATTCAGCCCGTAGCACGAGCAGTCTTCATGCACAGGAGGCTAATCATGATACTTCATGTGCCTGCCATTTGAGCCTCACATCTCTCCTCCATGCCAGAGTTGGTCACTTTATGCTACCTTATTCATCCCTGATGCTCTCCCTTGGTTGGACAGAATCCCCTTCCCACCCAAGGGATACGCATTGCCCTGTCAAACAAGGGAGGCTTTCTCACCTAGGGCAAAGTATAACAGCATCCTAGCTAGGATCTGGAGGACTCGGGCATGGATCATTTGGAGGCTGGATGGGCTGACAGCCAACTGGCACCAAACACTGTCACTTCCCATTAACAGCCCAGGCATCTGGGAGCTTGCCCACCTCAGGGCAAGTCCGTTGATTTATTTTTTAATCTACAGAAACCTGAATCTAAAAGATTGGCAGTCACATGTGATGCCCATATTCAGGAATCTTAGTTTTGGTGCATTGGGGGCCCCTGCTTGCCTTTTGGTCCTAGAAGGCATCTTAAGGTCTCATGCAAATTAAGTTCCTTGCAGCCACCCCAGAGATGTGAGGGTGCCCCAGATGGGCACACCAGTAACACCATGCCACCTGATGCTTGGACCCTCCCAGATAACTGCTTTGCCAGCGAATAATTCACTGGATTCAGCCATTGAGACACTGGGGAAACATAGCTGAGATGAAGTTGGCAGTGGAAACAGTTACCTAGCTCCTTCAAGGGGGGAAAGCACATACCACCATTCCTTCAGTAACTAGTCAGATAATTCTATTGGCAGGGTGCTATCAGTCATCAGCACCCTGCTGCAAAGGAAACTAAGAAGTTTAGAAATCAGCTTCCATTTTATTGCAGGAATGCATGGGTAGAGACCAAAGAGCAGAGAAATGCATGGCTGTCAGCAATGAATGGTCATTAGTGGGGCTTGGGAGAGATAACAAATCCCCAGATAAGTCAATCTTTTGACAACAGTTATTGGTAACTGAAGTTACATCAGACCCTGTGTTGGGCTTTAGGGAAACAGGTGAGGCCAACACCTTGCCTCTCCTTGAGGAGTTCACATCAAGTGCGAGACAATGCAGTCAAGTTAGCAAATTATTATAGAAAGGACACAAAAAACTCAGTGAGCACAGAAGAGAGGACTGCAGATTCTACCTGTGAAATATGAAAGGCTTCAGAGAAGAGTTGACATTTGAGATGGACATTGAGGATAAGTAGAAGATCATTGGATAAATGAGGACAGACCCTTCAGAGCAGCAGCGTAACGTAATGCTCAAAGTCGTGGACTATGGAGTCAGACTTGTGAGATTATAGGTTAGGTCAGGGACTAACTTGGTGACTGAAACAGATTACTCTAATTGCTCTGTAACTCAGTTTCCCCATGTGAAAAAACGCAATTGTTCTCGTTATTAAATTAGACAATCTATGTCAAAGCACTGGGCACAGTGCTTGGGAACTGGCAAGGGCCAAGAAATGTCAGCTCTTATCATGATTTGCAGAAGGAAAGGTTTGAAGTAGATGAGAAAACCAGTGTGGCTTAGAGCTTTGATACAAAATGAATAGTATTAACTGTTCAACTTAAGATTTTGGTATTTATCCCATAATCAATGGGGAATGCCAAGCGGTTTCTGATCTGAAGTATGCTACACTGAGTTGGGGTAGAGACTGTGGGCCTGGATATATGGACACCAGAGAGGAGCCACTGATCTTGGGGCTTGACTTTGGGTGGTATAAATGAGGGCAGAGAGAAGGAAAGGGATCCTGAAGACATTAGCAGGGAGCTTCAACTGGTTTTGCTGACTGTGATGGTCGGTTTTACGTGTCAACTTGGTTAGGTTATAGTCTCCAGTTTTTAATCAAACACTAATCTAGGACTTGCTGTGAATGTATTTTGTGACTGTGATTAAATTCCTTAATCAGTTGGTTTTAAGTATGGGAGATTGTCCTACATAAGTTGAGTGGGTCTGATTCAATCAGTTGAAAGACCTTAAGAGCAGGGCTGGGGCTTCCCTGAAGAAAAAGAAACTCAAGCTGTGGACAGCAGCTTGAGCCAAAAGCTCCAGCCTGCTTTTCCTAACAGCCTATTCTATGGCTTTTGGACTTGCCTGGCCAATCCCCAACATCACCTAAGCCAATTCTTTGCAATAAATCTGAATACATATCTCCTACTAGTTCTGTTTCTCTGGCCGAACCCAGATTTACACAATAACGGATTGGATAAAGGAAATGTGATCTGTCCATACAATGGAATATTATCCAGACTTTTAAAAAAGAAGGGAAGCCTACCATTTGTGATAATATGGATAAACCTGGAGGGCATTATGTTAAGTGAGCCAGTCACAGGACAGATACTGCGTGATTTCACCTGTATGAAGTATCTAAAATAGTCAAACTCATAGAAGCAGAGAATAGAATGGTGGGTGCCAGGGGCTGGGGGGAAGAGAATAATAAGGGAGATTTTGCTTAATGGGTATAAAGTTTCAGTTATACTAAATGAATACCCTCTAGAGATCTGCAGTACAACATTGTGTCTGTAGTTAACAGTATGATATTTTGCAGCTAAAAATTTGTATAAAGGGTGTATCTCATTTTAAGTGCTTATCACAAAAAAGGAGGTGCAAAAGGAAACTTTTGAAGGTAACAGATAGGTTTGTTATTTTGACCATGGTGATAGTATCATGGGTGTATGCATATGTCCAAACTATCAAATTGGATACATTAAATCTGTGTATTTTTAACATCAATTATACTTCAATAAAGCTTTTTTAAAAAAATGTAGAGCTAAAAGAAGCCACATCAGTTCCTAGAGATTCCTCACAAAGCCTTGGACATACGATTGGTTCCTGCCTCATCCTTGCGCCAAAGTCTATAAAAATCTCTCTTTTATGCGGCTGCCTTTTCTGGACAAGGCAACATTCTTGTCTCAGTTGGCAGCTCTATAGAGCAGATCGCAGAAGTTTGGACATATTGACTCTGACATATGGATCATGCTCCCAGGTTAATTTTTGTTTGGTTTTGTTCCTAATATACATGGTTTTATAAGGTTTCTTTTATGTTACGCTGAGTCTTTGATCTCCCCAGAAAAAAAATTCTGCCTCCCCCCAGAGTTTCTTTTAATCTACAAAAATCACTGACCACAGCTGCAGCCAGGGAAGGGTTGTGCAAAGAGAAAAGCCAAGCACAGTGAGAGAGTGTAGACTCAGCGAGAGGTAACTGGGAAGCACAGTGCGTTTCTCCAAGGCCTCTGACATTTGTGTGAGGTGCTCTTTGCAGTCATCCCAAGCCCTGAGTTCCAGAATGTGTGGCTAACAAATGAGAAGGGGAGAGCCAGCTCTGTGCCAGGCTTCTCTCAAATATTAGTTATTCTCATTCTTGCATCAGTTTGCTGAGGTAAAGACCATGATCTCTATTTAACAGTTGAGGAAACTCAGGCTCAGGGAGTGTCTTAGCTCGGCTCCCCCAGAAGCAAATGGTGAGGCAAAGGTTCCTTCCACTTTGATGTAATTTCAAATCTAAAGAAAAGTTGCGATAACAGCATAAAGAGTTCCAAAATACTGTTTATCCAGATTGGCTAACTGTTACATTTTCTTCTATTTGCCTTGTTATTCTCCTTCTTCTCCCCACCTCCCATGGTTTTTTAATGAATTATTTGAAAGTAATTTAGAGACCTCATGCACCTTTGCCCCTAAATATTTCAGTGTTTATGTCCTAGGAATAAGGACGTCGTTGTCATTGTTGTTGTTGTTGTTGTTGTTGTTGTTTTGAGACAGGGTCTCGCTCTGTTGCCCAGGTTGGAGTGCAGTGGCACAATCTTGGCTCACTGTAGCCTCCAGCACCCAGACTAAAGTGATTCTCCCACCTCAGCCTCCCAAGTAGCTGGTCTACAGGCATGCGCCACCATGCCCAGCTAATTTTTTAATATTTTTTGTAGAGACAAAGTTTCTACAAAAACATTGCCCAGGTTGGTCTCAAAACTCCTGAGCTCAAATGGTCCCCCCACCTTGGCCTCCCAAAGTGCTGGGATTACAGGTATGAGCTATCATGCCTAGTCAGGACATTTTTTTTTTTAACTTTTATTTTAGTTTCAGGGTACATGTGCAGGTTTGTTACATAGGTAAACTGTTGTCATGTTTGATGTGCAAGTTATTTTGTCACCCAATAACTATCAGGTGATGAAATAGTTAACTATTAGGTACTAGTTAACTATCTCGTGCTAAGCCTAATACCCAATAGTTTTTTTTTCTGCTCCCCTCTCTCCTTGCACCCTCTCTCTCTGTTGGACCCCACCGTCTGTTGTTCCCCTCTTTGTGTCCATGTACTCTCATCACTTAGCTCCCACTTATAAGTAAGAACATTTGATATTTGGTTTTCTGTTCCTGCATTACTTTTAATGCCACCATGGTACAATTACTGAATCATGAAATTTAACACTATCACAATACTACTATCTGCACAGTCCACATTCAGATTTCATCAATTGTCCCAATAATGTCTTTTATACACTATTTATTTTTTCCTGGTTCAAGATCCAGTCCAGAACCAGGGATTATATTTAATTATCAGGTCTCTTTAGTTTCCTTTAAGCTAAAATACTTCCTCAGCCTTTCTTTGCCTTTCTTGACCTTGACATTTTTGAAGAGTATTGGCTGAGAATTTTGTAGAATGTCCATCAATTTTGGTTTCACTGAGACAAAGATTTTTTGAAAGCACTCCCCAGGAAGTAGAATCACGGAAGGAAAATGGTCAGCAAAGTTGTACTATCAAGCAAAGTCCCATAGCACGTGAGTCTGGCTCGGTCCCACAGGGAAGCTCTGCAAACAGTATGGGTCACACCTCAGAGCTGTCCCAATTTAGGGACAATGGAGCTGGAGAATGCTTGACCCCTGCACCCAGCAATTGTTTTCAGCTCCAGCTCTCGTGCACAGTGCCTAAGGGGCTCCTGCAGCCAGAAGGCACACATGCTGGTCCATTGGCTGGTGAGTACAAACCATGAAGGGATCTGGGGGAGTAAAGCTGGGTCACTGGCAGTGTATGCGGCAAAGAGTTTTACTTACTCAGAATCACATAGTTTGCAAGTGACAGAGATGGAATTCCAGCAAGCTCCGTGTCATTGATCTACATTCCATTGCCTCCCTAAAGAACTAAAATCAACCAGGAGCCTGGATAATCCTGTGTCCCACAGAGACAATGTGTCAGGCATCATTTTGTCATAGAAATGTGATTTTTAAAAAAAGTTTTTAAGCAGAATCCCATTGTCTCTGCATTTTGGAGTGTGGTTGGTTTTTATTTTCTTGACTTTTTCCGTTATTATAAAATGTCATGCAATGAGTTTACATGTGCGTCATAATTAATAAGAGAAATGACCAAAATGCAGAACACTCGTGTCCCCAGGATACATGACTGTGGCTGGACAGCACAGCATCTGAGAGCCTGGGCTCTGGCTCCAGTCTCCCTGGATTCCTGTGCCGTCGCCAACGTGTCACCTGTCTCTCAGAATATCCACTTAGCATCTGTAAAGGCTAGTAACACCACCAACCAGGAGGTTGGTGGAGAGTTAAATGAGATGAGGTGTGTATAACTCAGTTAACGCAGTACCCAGTGCATGGTGCATGCTATGGTCGGAATGTTTATGTCCCCCCAAAATTCATATGTTAAAATCCTAAGGCTTAAATGGTGATATTAGCAGGCGAGGCCTTTGGGGAATAATTAACTCATGAGGGAGTATGAATGAGAATAGTACCCTTATAAATGAAGCCTGAGGGAGCTTGATCACCCCTTCCACCATATGAGGTCACAGTGAGAAGGCACCATCTGTGAGCAAGGAAGCAGGCCTTCACCAGACAATGAATCTGCTAGCATCTTGATCTTGAAATTCTCAACCCTTACAGCTGTGAGAAATAAGTTTCTGTTGTTGATGAGCCACCCAATCTATTGGCTATTTTGTTATAGCCACCCAAATGAGCTAAGACAGTGAGCCCTTTGTAAATGTTAACTGTTATTAATACCCTTGATTTAGGCCGGGTGCAGTGGCTCATGCCTGTAGTCCCAGCACTTTGGGAGGCTGAGTCGGGCAGATCACTTGAGTCCATGAGTTCAAGACCAGCCTGGTCAGCATAGCAAAACCCCATCTATACTAAAAATACAAAATTTAGCTGGATGTGGTGGTGCACACCTGTAGTCCCAGCTACTCAGGAAACTGAAGCAGGAGAATTGCTTGAACCTGGAGGCAGAGGTTGCAATGAGCCACGATTGCGCCACTGCACTCCAGCCTGGGCAACAGAGTGAGACTCTGTCTCAAAGAAACAAATATATATGTACCTTTGATTTACCCAGAGGGTGTGGTGGGTCTGCCTTGCCTGCATCTGATTCACCTTTGTCCCTGCCCCCCTTTTAATCTCCTCTGCTCAACCCAGGCCAGCCTGGCAGTCAGTGGTTGAAGTATTGGATGAGGAGGTTGATAAGAATAATGTGAATATTCATCTGTGGGCTGCTGGAGACAATATTGGGGTGAGAGAAAGTAGCCATGAGGATAGAACCCATAAGACAAAGCCCTAAGAGCTTATGGGTGAAAATGTGGGCTGGCTCCACCTGAGATACCACTTCCTGCTCAGTCTTTTTTCTTTTAAGGAAGAGTCTGCCCCGTCACTGAAGGCCATGTGAAAACAAAAAATACGTGCAGATCCTCCTTCCACATGTCACTCCCCTACTCAAAACCTCCCAGCAGTTCCCCATTGTCCTTGGGCTAAAGAACAAATCCTATCAAGTGTCTTCAAGGCTATTCATGGACTAGTCCTCACCTCCTATCCAGTGCCATCTGCTATCAGCTCCACCTACAATCACCACCCAACGTATTGTCCTCTGAAATGTTCCTCCTGAGTCACTTGCCTTTTCCCAAACACACCATACAGGTTCACTCCTTCATGCCTTTGCACAATGTTGCTTCCTCTTTCTGTAAGAAGAATCCCTGTGGAGGGCAGATTCTAAGATGGCTTCCAGTGATCCTACCTTCTGATATTCTTGCCATTGCATAATTCCCCTCTTTAGGACCTAATAACTCCTCCAAGTTACTGGAAGAGAAAAATGATGGGATGTCACCTCTGAAATTAGATAACAAAGACTCTTGTTTGTTTTGTTCATCCTTTCTTGGTTGCTTGTTCTGATGGAAGCCAGCTCCCATGTTGTTAAGGGACCGACATGGCAAGGAACTGAGGGAGGCCTTCGGCTAGCAACCAGTGAGTAGCTGGGGCCCTCACTCCAGCAGTTCATAAGAAATTGAATTATGCCAACATCCACATGAATAAACTTGGAAAGGGATCCTGCCCCAGTTTAGTCTTCAGATGAAACCTCAGGACCAGTCAACACCCTGATTGCAGCCTTAGGGGAGACCCTGAGCCCAAGAACTTAATTTATCCATGCCCTGATTTTTGACCCACAAAACTGTTAGATAATGCATGTTTTGGTTTTAAAATTCTGAGTTTGAGAGAAAACTGATACACAGCAGTAGATATGCCACCAGCAATATGCCACCAGCAACACAAGTAACTCTAGTCCCAATGCAGGCTCATCTGAGACCTTGACAGCTGCTGGTCTGATCCAAACAGATATCTGGGGAATTAGGGCTCAGCTTGCAGCTGATGTAGCTAGTCCAACTCCTGAATTCTCCAAATCACACTCTTCAACATGCATCACCTAGCACTCCTAGGCTGAGATTTTGTATCACGGCCACACTTGGAGCCTAACCTCACCCTTTCCCAGCCTAGATCTATTCAATCATCCTAGCCAACTTCTCTGAACTCCTAGGTATGACCCCAGAGGCACCCAAGGCATGCCAAGTTTGTCTCAGAAGCATACGATGCCTTTTTTCACTCCTGCCCCTTTTTGCCCTCAGCAGTCTCCTGGGGTGACTTCTAATAAACACCTATTAGGTGCCAGACACCATGATCATGTAGTCCTCAGAGCACCTCTACCAAGGATCTACATTATCCATTTCACGAGATGAGACAACAGGAGCTGCAAGACAGTACATATACTAAGGAAGGAAGCATGCACCCAGGATTTTGACCCAGGTCCGTGTGAATCCAGCCCATGCTTCTTCCATAAGACCATGCAGCCTCCGGCCCACATTTTTCATCCATAAAATGGGTTCAATAGAGCTTACTTCATACAGCTACTGTGAAATTTCCGTAAGAAACTACAAAACCTTCAGCACAGGACCTAACAAGGGCCTGAGAGAAGTGACATCATCTTTCAGCCTTCCTGAGACATTCTGCTCATTGCTTTGAGAAAATAACAGGGTAGGAAGGAAATGGGTATCCTTGGAAAGACTCAGCTCCTTCTTCTCAAGAGAGGAAGCTACTCCCTAGCTCCTGGGCACTCATAACTCTAACCAGGGAAGTGCTCATTTGTTGAGAATCAGGGCCACACACAAGCCAGGAGCATCTGCTCAAGTATTAAAAGTGAGCCTGTACGGCCCTGCTGTTAAACTCCCTGTGGGTGAGCTGGGTTAACGGTGGGGCCTCATGTGATAAGTCATTAATCTCTACATGTAATGCAAGAGCCATACAACTTACTTCAGCCTTAATCTCCCATGAGTTACAGCTTCTTCTGTGATTCATAAAACAAATCAATCACACCTCCCAGGCTCTCATCTATTTATTACTGCTTTTTAAGTGCTTGGAGAGGGAGAACCTGGTGGATGTTTTTCATCCCTTCCCCATCTAGGCAGACCTCCACAGGCTGCAGGAAAATGGACTCTATGCCTCAACTCAGGTCACAGACTAAGATTAGTTGAACTCTGAAGCTTGCAAGGAGCTGACAATTTTGTGTCTATAGCAGCTGGAAGACACCTCCCTATTGCTCAGAAAAGGAACTGGGATCAGGTTTGGTCATCACCAACTTGCATCCGGAAGGCTTGTTAGCGTGGTGGGTTTAAACACAGCCACGAACTTCTTGACACTTCTCTCATTAAGAGGTAGGATCTCTGTCTGCCCTCCTTGAATCTGAGTGGTCTTTTGACTGCTTCAGTAGGATGTGGCAGACATGATGCTATGTGACTTCCAAGCTTTGTCATAAAAGACCACAAAGTTTCCATCTTATTCTCTGGGACACTGTGCTGCCACATAAGGAGTCACACCAGAATAGAAACATGCAGTCCCAGCTGAGTCCAGCTTCCAGCCATTCCTGCCAAGGCGCCAGATGCTTGAAATCAGATTCTCCAATCTCCTACCTTTCGAGTCACCTCCACATTTTTTAGTCTTCCCAACGGAGGCCTCAGTCAAGCTTTAATGCAGAGTCAAACAATCCTTACTGTACCCTCTCTGAAATCCCAACCTACAGAAACTGTGGGCATATTAAAATGGTTGTTTTCTATATCATTAAGTTTGGGGTAGTTTGTTACACAGCAATAGGAACTGTAACAGTCAGTAAGGAAGCACAGCAGTAGCAGAATAGTAGTAACAAAAGGGAGAGTACTCACTGCATGCCTCCTCTCTGTCAGTCACTTTGCATATTTTAGTATTTCAATCAGTCTTTACCAAATTCCTGCAAAGTGGGTGTTATTGTCCGTACTTTACAGAAGAGGGAATGATGATTCTGAAAGAATAGGTTACCTACCTCAGGCCACACAGCAAAGTTGGTATCCACAGCTCTGGCTGCAGATCCAAACCCCTACTTGTTCCTCTGGCCACACTGACTACCAAACAGCTTTGTCTGAATTCTCTACATATTTCAACTATTTTGCCTAAACTTTTCCAAAGTCATTCAGGTATTTGGCTTTAATTACCTGAATATTTCAACTATTTTTCCTGACTTTGTTGGTGTCTTAGTAATTTGTACCTAAATCTCTGCTGAGATTTGTCCTATAGTGGTGGGTGTCGTGAGGTTGTGGGGGTCATAGCTTCTTGACCACAATTTCAGGAGCTGGACAGGAGTGGACACTCCACAGCAAGCCCCAAAACTTGAGGCTTCAGGCATGGGCCTGGCAGTGGGAAGGATGCAGATTGTAAGTCCTCCTGGGCCACCCATGTCCATGGGACACGGTCCACAGAAGCAGTATGAAGCCAGGAGAGTGCAAGCTTGACTGCCTGAACTGCCTCTTGGCCTCATGAGAACCTTGGAGAGGGCAACTCCTGCCTTCTCCTTGCAAATAATGTCAGCCTTCCAGACACAAGCCATGGCCTGGTGAGTTTCATCTCCTAGTCTTCCCACAAGGAAGCTGCTTAAACACAAGTCTGCAAGATCATGATCCAGCTTCATAGCCCTATGGTGTGTAACCCCTGTAAGTAGTAGCCCTGGGAGGTGACCTCAGGTGGATAGTGTGTGGCTACTCAAAATTCATTCAAAGTAGAAGTGGAGACAGCAAGGCATGAGTGTGGAAAAACAAGACAAAGATGGTGCTAACTCCAACCAATAAGCGATACTGTAGGCCTACCTCAGCTAAGAACTTAAACACCCACTCCAGGTTCCCACCATCCATCCACCCTCCAGCCAGAAGGATCTTTTAAGATAAATGAATCAGATCACAGTTCACTTCTTCGTTTAAAACCTTCTAACAGTGTTCTGCCAGACAGGGGCTAAAAATCCTAACTCCATACAATAGTCTAGCAGAAATGCTCAAACTTAGCATGCATCAGAATAACCTGTGGGGTTTATTAAAATACAGATTGCTGGGCTTCACCTCCTGAGTATCCTATTCAGCAGATCATGGGTGGGGCTCAGGCATGTGTATTTCTAACAAGGTCTCAGGGGATGCTGATGCTCCTGAGAACTACTGGCCCATAGGACCCAGCATATTTTGACTCCTGTTGGCCTCTTCAGCCTCACTTTTTCCTAACCTAACTCTCACTCACATATACCAAGCCACAAAGACTCCCATTGGGATCCATAAACTTACCTGACTGTTGCTTGCTTTCAGGACCTTAGTGCTCAGGAGGGCCCTCTATGTGTCCCACTAGTCCCCAGTCCTGAAAACCTTCTCATTCTCCAGGGTTCTAGTTGATGCCATCTCCTAAAATATCCCTTCCCTGTCCTCACCCACTAAGGCTAACCTCACCCTGGTACCTTCATTCACTGCTTCCCTTCTGTTTTCTTCTTAGCAAGCCCCAATGTGTAATGGGAATTATAACTCTTTATTTATTGGGGTATCTCTTTGTATATTTGTGAGAGTTTTCTCTTGCCACTTTAGACTTTAGGTTCTTTCCAACCAGATTCTGTCTTAATCACCACAGTAATCCCAGCACCCCACTCCATGCCTGTCACATAGTGGGTGCTCAGAAAATGTTTGTTAAATTGGTACATTGCCTTAATTCATTCTCATGACAACCCTGGGAGAAAGGAATTATTAAGGCCATTTTACAGATGAGGAAACAGGTTCAAAGAGGGAAGTCCCATGTTCAAGATCAAACAATCAGGCATTGAACCTAGGTCTGTGGACTCCAAAGGTCTTAACCCACTCTGTGTCCATTGAGGGACAAATAAAGGAGCAGGGCTATTGAGGAAAAATGGTATGGATAAAATACTGGAGAACAGAAATGAGGCAAGCAAACAGCAAGGAGGCAGGCAGAAAGGTCAGCTGGCATAAGGACTTGGACACCCTCCAGACACCCCAGTGCCCTGAGGGGACAAAGAAACAAATAAGGGTGCTCACCCAGCTCCACGTGGAGTCCAGGCAGCTGCTGCCTGAAGCACTGTGGGGTTGCTGCAATTCCACCTTTAGGTGTGAAGGCTTTTGCATTTCCATCCCCATCCCCTCCATCAGACTCTTCTGGTGTCTCATTGGTCTGGACAGTAGGTGGAGCAGACCATGGACACTGGGAAGGGGCAGGGTTCAGGGCAAAGGCAGGGCATGAATGGGGGAAAAGAGACGAGCTGAACCAGACGGGAACAGGGACACAAGAGGACACCATGGCCAGCTACATCTGCTTCCAAGAGCTGAGATTCCACGGCCAAAGGTCTTACACTCTATGATATGAATTTCCCTTCCTGTTGCGCAATGACCACCCTGGCATTGCACCAGAGGGCTGAGGTCCAGGGGTCAAGCCCCCTTTAGGACTGCACCCTGGCCTCATGCTCATGGCCATGTGTTGTCTGGACAGCAGTGCTGTGCCTGGAAGGAGGGAACCTCCTACTGGAGACTACTGTAGGGCACTAAGGAGAAAGGGAGAGAAGGAGGTATGGCCTCAGCTTCTGCCTCCACAGCCCAAGCATCAGTCCATAAAGAAGCAGGAATGGGGTACAAGGCCATGAGCTTCAGGGCAAAGAAGGCTTCCCGCAGGGTGCTGCTCAAAGACAGAGGTGGACATCTGCAGAAGACATGCACAAATAATCCCCCAGCACCTCAGAAGGTAGATACTCCCAGGAGGCAATGCGCCTCTCCCCAAAAGTGGCATAGAAACCTCTTTCTCCCTCTGTATCCCAACTTAAAAGCTCACTAACAAGGGCTAAGCGCCTCTAGCTTAAAGGCAAAGAGGACATTTGAAAAGACATTGCTCCTCGTGTGTGTGTGTGTGTGCGCTCGTGCACGTGTGTGCACATGTCAAGGTGTACCTGTGTGTTTGTGCACATTCAAAAAAATGGGAGGAGGAAGAAGTAGAGGGTAGATGATAGAACAAAATGTGTAACCCACTTAATGTAGGTCTAGAATCCAACAGTGGTCAGTAAGGGGAAAAGACCAGTCCAAATCATTAATCAATCCACCAATAGTTATTTAACTGTATTACATGCCGAGCACTATTTTGAACACTTGGGACACAAGAGAAAATGGCACAAACATTAAGCCTGACTTCATGAAGCTTATGATGTAGTGGGAAATACAGCCAATACATTTATATACTGTTGAGTATAATAAGACAGAAATAACAGATGGAGCATTGTGGGAATGAACACCAGAGGATTCATCCAGCCTGGGAAGGGAGGCCTCCCAGAAGAAGCAATATTTAAGAGAACAACTGAAGGGTGAGTAGAAATTAGCTAGGTAAAGTGGCAGGAACGCAGGACACAAGGGCCAAAGTCTTTCTGATGTAGAGCAGAGAGCAAGAGAGAACATGAGATAGCCTGAGATAGAGCCAAGACAAATTAGAAAGAATCTCAAAGAAATAAAAGTAGTAATTATTACTTTAAAGCACACACTCAAACTAGTTTAACAAAATGTTGTTTTAATTATATCTACCTTAATGAACAGATAAAAACAGTTTGTAATTAGTTCTGTAATTGGTTATGTGAAAAGAGATGCATCTTCAAGTTCTAAAGCATATGTCCCATAGACAATTTATGAGAAAAAAAAAAGAAGCTTCTTCAAGTACTAAAGTATGTTGCCCTAAAGAGCTGTCACATTCCAGTGTCTTGTAGACATCTTTTTTCCTGGGTTCTGCAAAAGTAGACTGTATCCTAGTCATGCCTGGGTCAGAAACAAAAAGAATTAAGAAGAGCTTTTACTCTAGATTTAAGTGACTCTACATAGAACTGAACAGACTGACAGATCTGGGTTCAAATCTCACTTCTGTCACTCACAAGTTCTGTGACCTTGGGCAATTTCCTGAACCTCTCTAAGGCTCAATCTTTAAAATGGGGATGAAGATAATGCCATTACGTAAAGTTGTTATGAAAACTAAGCAAGGTCACACACACAAAGTATACAGCACAGTGCACAACATTTATTTGCATTTAATAAACACCAACTGTTATGTGGACCCATGCATGTTATGTTAATTGGCTACTGTTAGCATGACAAACTACTATGAATTTAGGAGCTTAAACAATGCACATTGATTGGAGAAACCAAGATAGTCCAACAGAAGCAGCTCCAGTCTGTGGCTTTCACTGAGAAGAATGAAAATGGTAAGTGAATCCCGCTCCATCAACTGAGGTATCCAGGTTCTCTCACTGGGACTGATTAGGAGGTTGACATGACCCACACAGAGCAAGGAAAAGTTAGCCTTTCCTGACTGCTGGCAGTCCAGATGAGGGGGATTCTTCCCAGTTCAGCCAAACCTGCTCAGTCAAGGGGCACCCAGACAGCTTATTTGAGCAGGTCTCTGATTCCATGTCTCCTGACTGGGTGAGACTTCCCAACAAGGGTCGCTGGACACCTCAAACAGGAGCTTTCTGGCCTGCATCAGCTCCATGCCCCTCTGGAACGGAGCTCCCAGAGGAAGGAGCAGACAGCCATCTTTGCTGTTCTGCAGCCTCCACTGGTGATACCTCCAGGTGCAAGAGGGACCAAGGAGAATTGGATCTGGAATGGTTCCCCTGTAAACTGAAGCAGCCCTACAGAAGAGGAGGCTATTTGTTAAAAGAAAAACAAACAAACAAAACAACAACAAGAACAACATCAACAAAAAAGACCCCACAAAAACCCATCCAAACATAAGCAGTCCCAAAGACTGAAGGTAGATAAACCCACAAAGAAGAGAAAGAATCAGTGCAAAAAGGCTGAAAACTCAAAAAGCCAGAGCACTTTTTTTTCTTCAAATGATTGCAACACCTCTCCAGCAAGGGCACAGAACTGGGCTGAGGCTGACATGGATGAATTGACAGAAGCAGGCTTCAGAAGGTGGGTAATAGTGAACTTTGTTGAGCTAAAGGAGTATGTTTTAACCCAAGGCAAAGAAGCTAAGAACCACAAGAAAACATTACTGGAGCTGCTAACCAAAATAACCAGTTTAGAGAGGAACATAAATGACTTGATGGAGCTGGAAAACACAACATGAGAACTTCACAATGCAATCACAAGTATCAATAGCCAAATAGAGCAAGTGGAGGAAAGGATCTCAGAGCCTGAAGACTATCTTGCTGAAATAAGACAGGCACACAAGGTTAGAGAAAAAAGAATGAAAAGGAATAAACAAAACCTCCAAGAACTGTGGGACTGTGTAAGAAGACTGAAGCTACAACTGATTGGGGTACCTGAAAGAGACTGGGAGAACAGAACTGAGTCAGAAAACATACTTCATGATATCATCCAGGAGAACTTCCCCACCCTAACAAGACAGGCCAACATTCAAAATCAGGAAATCCAGAGAACTCCGTAAGATGCTCCATGAGAAGATCAACCTCAAGACACATAATCAGATTCTCCAAGGTCAGAATGAAGGAAAAAATGTTAAAGTCAGCCAGAGAAAAGGGTCTGGTCACCTACAAAGGGAAGCCCATCAGACTAACAGCAGACCTCTCAGTGGAAACCCTACAAGCCAGAAGAGATTGGGGGCCAATATTCAACATTCTTAAAATAATTTCCAACCCAGAATTTCACATTCTGCCAAACTAAGCTTCATAAGTGAGGAAGAAATAAAATCCTTTTCAGACAAGCAAATACTGACAGAATTTGTCACCACCAGGCCTGCCTTGCAAGACCTTCTGAAGGAAACACTAAATATGGAAAGGAAAAACTACCAGCCACTATGAAAACATGTTGAAGTACACAGACCAATGACACTATGAAGCTACTACATTAACAAGTCTGCAAAATAACCAGCCAGCATCATGATGACATGGTCAAATTCACACATAACAATATTAACCTTAAACGTAAATGGGCTAAATGCCCCCAATTGAAAGACGTAGAATGGCAAACTGGATAAAATGACAAGACCTGCCAGTATGCTGTATTTAAGAGACCCTTCTCATGTGCAAAGACACAGATAGGCTCAAAATAATAGGATGGAGGAAAATTTGCCAACCAAATGGAAAGCAGAAAAAAGCAGGGGTTGCCATCCTATTTTCTGACAAAACAGACTTCAAATCAACAAAGACCAAAAAAGACAAAGAAAGGCATTACATAATGATAAAGGATTCAATTCAACAAGCATAACTAACTATCTTAAATATATATGCACCCAATACAGGGGCACCCAGTTTCAAAAAACAAGTTCTTAGAGACCTACAAAGAGACTTAGACTCTCACACAATACTAGTAGGAGACTTTAACACCCCACTACCAATATTAGATAGATTATCGAGACAGAAAATTAACAAAGATGTTCAGGACTTGAACTCAGCTCTGGATCAAGTGGACCTGATATATATCTACAGAACTCTTCACCCATAAACAATAGAATATATACATTCTTCTCAGTGGCACATGGCACTAAATTGATCATATAATTGGAAGTAAAATACACCTCAGCAATTGCAAAAGAACTGAAATCTAACAAACAGTCTCTCAGACCACAGCACAATCAAATTAGAACTCAAGATTAAGAAACTCACTCAACACCACACAACTACATGAAAATTGAACAACCTGCCTCTGAATGACTCCTGGGTAAATCATGAAATTAAGGCAGAAATCAAGAAGTTTTTTGAAACCAAATGAGAACAAACATACCAGAATCTCTGGGATGCAGCTAAAACAGTATTAAGAGGGAAATTTATAGCACTAAGTGCCCACATCAAAAAGCTAGAAAGATCTCAAATCGACATCCTAACATCACAACTAAAAGAACTGGAGCAAACAAACCCCAAAGCTAGCAGAAGACAAGTAATAACCAAGATCAGACTGGAACTGAAGGAGATAGAGACACACAAAAAAACCTTCGAAAAAAATCGATGAATAAAACCGTTAGCTAGACTAAAAGAAGAAAAGATAGAAGAATCAAATAGACACAATGAAAAATCATAAAAAAAATAAAGGGGATACCACCACTGACCCCACAGAAATGCAAACATTAGAGAATGGAGAATTGAAATGCCATTTGACCCATAGAATAGAAACACTTCTGTGCAAATCTAGAAGAAATGGATAAATTCCCGGACACATACACCCTCCCAAGACTGAACTAGGAAGAAGCTGAATCCTCAAATAACCAATAACAAGTTCTGAAATAGAGGCAGTAATAAATAGCCTACCAAACAAAACAAGCCAAGAACCACATGGATTTACAGCTGAATTCTCCCAGAGGTACAAAGAGGAACTGGTACCATTTCTTCTGAAACTTTTCCAAACAATTGAAAAGGAGGGACTTCTCCCTAACACATTTTATGAGGCCAGCATTATCCTGATATCAAAACCTGGCAGAGATATAACAGAAAAAGAAAACTTCAGGCCAGTATCCCTGATAAATATCAGTGCAAAAATCCTCAATAAAATACTGGCAAACCTAATTCAGAAGCACATCAAAAAGCTTATCTACCACAATCAACTCAGTTTCATCCTTGGGATGCAAGGCTGATTCAACACACACAAATCAATAAACAGAACTACAGACAAAATCACATAATTCATCACATAAACAGAACTAAAGACAAAAATCACATGATTATCTCAATAGATGCAGAAAAAGCCTTAGATAAAATTAAACATCCCTTCATGTTAAAAACTCTCGATAAACTAGATATTGAAGGAACATACCTCAAAATAATAAGGTATAACAAACTCACAATCAACACAATACTGAATGGGCAAAAGCTGGAAACATTCTCCTTGAAAACTGGCACAAGACAAGGATGCCCTCTCCCACTACTCTTATTCAACATAGTAATGGAAGTTCTGGCCAGGGCAAACAGGCAAGAGAAAGAAATAAAGTTACTCAAATAGGAAGAGATGAAGTCAAATTGTCATTGTTTGCAGATGACATGATCCTGTATCTAGAAAACCCCATCATCTCAGCCCAAAAGCTTCTTAAGCTGATAAGCAGCTTCAGCAAAGTCTCAGAGTACAAAATCAATGTGCAAAAGTCACAAGCATTCCTACATGCCAAAACAGAAAAGCAGAGAGCCAAATTATGAATGAACTTCCATTCCAATTGCTCCAAACAGAATAATATACCTACAAATATGGCTAACAAAGGACATGAAAGACCTCTTCAAGGAAAACTACAAAACACTGCTCAAGGAAATCAGAGGGGCCAGAAACAAATAGAAAAACTTTCCATGCTTATTGATAGGAAGAATCAATATTGTGAATATGGCCATACTGTCCAAACCAATTTACAGATTGAATGCTATTTCCACTAAACTACCATTGACATTCTTCACAGAATTAGAAAAAAAAAAAAAACTATTTTAAAATTCATACGGAACCAAAAAGGAGCCTGTATAGCCAAGAAAATCCTATGCAAAAGGAACAAAGCTGACTTCAAACTGTACTACAAGCCTACAGTAACCAAAACAGCATGGTACTGGTACAAAAACAGACACGTACACCAATGGAACCAAAAAGAGAATTCAGAAATAAGATCGCACATCTTCAACCATCTGATCTTTGACAAACCTGACAAAAACAAGCAATGGGGAAAGGATTCCCTGTTTAACAAATGGTGCTCGGAGAACTGGCTAGCCATATGCAGAAAGCTGAAACTGGACCCCTTCGTTACACCTTGCATAAAAATTAACTCAAGATGGATTAAAGACTTAAATGTAAAACCCAAACTATAAAAACCCTAGAAGAAAATCTAGGCAATACTATTCAGGACATAGGCATGGACAAAGATTTCATGACAAAAATGGCAAAAGCAATTGCAACAAAAGCAAAAATTGACAAACGGGATCTAATTAAATTTTTAAAACTTCAGCACTGTAAAAAAAAAAAAAAAAACTATCATCAGAGTGAACAGAAAACCTACAGAATGGGACAAAATTTTTGCAACCTATCCATCTGATAAAGGTCTAATATCCAGAGTCTACAAGGAACTTAAACAAATTTACAAGAAAAAAAAAATGAGCAACCCCATTAAAAAGTGGGCACAGCACAGGAACATACACTTCTCAAAGGGAGACATTCATGCAGCCAACAAACATATAAAAAAAGGCTCAACATCACTCATCATCAGAGAAATGCAAATCAAAACCACAATGAGATACCATCTCACGCCAGTAAGAATGGCGATTATTAAAATGTCAAAAAACAACAGATGCTGGTGAGGCTGCAGAAAGATAGGAACGCTTTTACACTGTTGATGGGAACGTAAATTAGTTCAACCACTGTGGAAGACAGTGTGGTGATTTTCTAAAGACCTAAAACCAGAAATGCCATTTGACCCAGCAATCCCATTACTGGGTATATACCCAAAGGAATATAAATAGTTCTATTATAAAGATATATGCACATGTATGTTTATTGCAGCACTTTTCACAATAGTAAAGACATGGCATCAACCCCAATGCCCAACAATGATATACTGGATAAAGAAACATGTGGAACATGTGCACAATGGAACACTATACAGGAATGAGATCATGTCCTTTGCAGGGACATGGATGAAGCTGGAAGTCATTATCCTCTGCAAACTAATGCAGGAACATAAAACGAAACACTGCATGTTCTCACTTGTAAGTGGGAGCTGAACAGTGAGAACACATAGACACAGGGAGGGGAGCAGCACACACTGGGGCCTGTCAGGGGCCAGAGGGAGCATGGGAAGGGATAGCATCAGGAAAAATAACTAATGCATGCGGGGCTTAACACTTAGGTGATGGGTTGACAGGTGCAGCAAACCACCATGGCACATGTTTTCCTACATAACAAAACTGCACATCCTGCACATGTACCCCGGAACTTAAAATTAAATTTAATTTAATTTTTAAAAATCATCTAATTTCAAAGCTTTATCAGGTTTAAAATTAAAATTTATATTTATACTTTTGCCAAAAAACAGTGCATATTTATTACTTATAGTTCTCTGGGTTAGAAGTCCAACACAGGTCTCAAGGGGCTCCTCAAGGTGTCAGCAGGCTGCCTTCTATTTTAGGGGCTCTAGGGGAGATCCATTTTCTTGCCTATTCCAGATTTGAGAGGCCACCACATTCCTTGCCTCCTGACCCCTTCCTCCATCTTCAAAGCCAGCAAGGTTGCATCTCTGACCCTTCTTCCCTATTCACATATACCTCTGACCACAGTTGGAAAGTTTCTCCAGTTTCAAGGATTTATGTGATTAAATTGGGCCCACCTGGATAATCCAGGATAATCTCCCCATCTCAAGGTCCATAATCTTAAATCACTCTGCAAAGTACTTTTGCAAAGTCAAGTAACAGGTTCACAGGATTAAGGCATGGACATTTTTAAGGGGTCATTTTTCTGCCTACCACAAATGTATATCTTTAACTGCATGTCATTACAATGATTTCTTTTCATAAAACATAAATGAGGTCCTTGTAACTATAGAGTCTTCTACTCTTCCTCTCTTCCTCTGCCCTCTCCCACTTTCTTATTGTTACTGCAAGCAAGTTTCTCACATCAAGTGTAAATCCATTGCACAGTTAATTTTAAGGCCCTTAGTGTCCCAAATTCCTCTTGCCTTTGGAGGTTACTTTGCCATATCATCATCAAACCATGTTAAAATATGTTCATATCTTATACTGAATGAAACTCCTATGTAACTAAAGAGCTGAATTGAATTCATTGACAAAATGTTGAGTTTTATGTACATTTAATTAAAATTAATTTTTATACTTTGCAGTTTTCTTTACTTTTTTATATCCCAGCTATTTTCATAGATTTCAGAAAACTTCATAGGTCCATAGACACTGCCGTAAAGACTCAGTGAACAAAAAGACTCTAAATCAATAGATATTCTTCCAGGAGAAGGGAAGGGAAGGGGAAGGAGAAGGGAAGGGAAGGGAAGGGAAGGGAAGGGAAGGAAAGGAAAAGAAAAGAGAAAAGAAAAGGGAAGGGAAAGGAAGGGAGGGAGGGAGGAAGGGAAGGAGAAAGGGATGGGAAGGAGGGAAGGAAGGAGGGAAAAAATAGAGAAGAAAGAAAGAAATAATGGAGGGAGGGAAGAAGGAAGGAAGGGAGGGAGGCAGGGAGGGAGGGAAAGGAGAAATGGAGGGGAAGGATAAAGGGAAGGAAGCAGGAAGAAAAGAAGGAAAAGAGAAAGAAATAATGGAGGGAGGAAGGAAGGAAAGAAGGAAGGAAGGAAGGAAGGAAGGAAGGAAGGAAGGAAGGAAGGAAAGAAGGAAGGAAGGAAGGGAGAAACTTGACTACTTAGTGCTCTCTAGTGTGAAAACTCAATGACCCACTCTCTCTTCCAGTGCCAGGACCATTGTTCAGATCATCCATGAGTAATTCAGTCATTTGTTTATTAATTTATACAACAAACAGTTCCTTTGCACCTGTAAAGGGCCCACTCCCACTGGGCACTGGGGACACCATGATGAATAGGGCCCTGTCCCCATCCTCAAGGATCTTCCAGTCTTTACCTAATCTTGTACGTGAGTAGACACACATCACTTTTACTTGAAGGAATGGGGCTGGCCCACTGTCAGGGAACCTACCTACCATCACCAAGAACGGCTAGATGAGTACCAGGTCTTTATGTGCATAGATAAAAATTCAGTTCCTTAGCTGGCTTCTTTCCTATTTTATTACAATTTACATATTGTGACGTGCACAGATTTTAAGGAGACTGGTTTTCCAGTTTGACTGAAACCCATAGAACTTCCCTGTCACCAAGAAAAGTTCTCTTGTGCCTTTTTCCGGCAATTTCTCCTCCCTGGAAGCAACCACTGCCCTGATTTCTCACCACAAGTTAGCTTTGCCTGTTCTAGAACTTCACATTTGTGGAGTCACACAGATAAACACTTGTGTCTGGCTTTTTGTGCTCAGCAGGATATTTTTGAGATTCATTCATGTTGCGAACAGATCAATAATCTGTTTATTTTAACTGCTGAGTTGTATCTCACTGTATAAATAGACCATAAATTTTTACCCATTCTCCTGTAAATGAATATTTTGAGTTGTTTCCAGTTTTAGGTTATTGTGATTGAAGCTGCTATGAATATTTTTGTAAATAATTTTTTGTGGATATATGTTTTTATTTCTCTCAGATAAGTATCAAGAAATAGAATGACTAGGTCATAGGCTAGATGCACATTTAACTCTTTAAGAAACTGTCACGTCGTTTTTTAAAGTGGATGAACCATTCGCAGTCCACCCATGATGTTCTGGCGGCTCCACATGCTCACCAACATCTAGACTTGTCTTTCCCATCTTTTTTGCTCTACGTATTCTGGAAACTCAACTCAGAACTCTGTATTTACTTATTTTTTTCTGCTTTTAGAGACAGAGTCTCTCTCTGTTGCCCAGGCAGGAGTGCAATCACACAATCACAGCTCACTGCATCCTCAAACTCCTGGGCTCCAGGGATCCTCCCACCTCAGCCTCCCCAGCAGCTGGGATTGCAGGTGTGTGCCACTGCGCTCAGCTAGTTAGCTTATTTTTTGTAGATATGAGGTCTCGCTCTGTTGCCCAGACTGGCCTACAACTCCTGGCTTCAAGTGATCCTCCCACTTGGGCCCTCCAAAGTGCTGGGATTACAGGCATCAACCACTGTGTCCAGCTAGAGCTCTGTATTTTTTTAAATGGAAGTGTTTAATCTAGGGTGCAAAGAATGCCTCGGGGAACCTCAGGTCCCTCCTAGAATTGTAGTTTAAAGTGTATATATATTTGTAAGCATCCATTTTTCTGAAAGAAGGAAATGCAATTTTCAAAAACTAATGAAGTACAGCTCTAAAAAAGACATTTATATTTGAAAAAACAATTCTTAAGAATCAATGGAGCTTATCTTACCTTCTAAGATGGAACCAAACCCAGAATGCAGTCCACAAACCGCTCTTCCAGGGAGAAAGGAGTGGTGGGAAAGATGATCAAGGTTTCCTAGCAAAAGCCTCTTTAGGGCCTATTGGAGGCTTGCCCCATTAAGATTAAGGCTTGCAAAGACTGTAGGCTGACAATATCTTTTGTCCTAGAGTAAGAAAGAGCCCTCCTCAGCAACACTTGTGGGCATTCCTCTTATTGATCTGGCTGTACCACAAAGGTGAACAATGACAAAACCATCTTTTTCCCCTTATGACCTACAGCCTCCAAACAGTATCCCCAGACAGCTTCAATATCATACCAGCACAACTGATGACTTTGAAATCTGCAGATCTACCTTCATCTGCGTAGACTCCAAATATCTCCTCAGAATGGACCTGCTTAGACCTTGGAAGCCCCGTCTGGATAAAGATCCCTTTTCCCTGCTGCAAAAGTGCCTAGCTCTGCTCTATCCAATCCAGAGCCACATGTGGCCAAGCAGCACTTGAAATGTGACTGGTCCAAATTGAGATGTGCCGACACCGTGAAATACATACCAGATGTTAAACTTAGAATGAAGAAAGACAAATTTCGAAAGATCTCATTAAAATTTTTTTCTATTGATTGGATATGAAGTGATCATATGCGGGATAACTGGGTTAGATAAAATCTGTTATTAAAATTAATTTCACCTGCTTCTTTTTTAAATACAACTACTAGAAAACTTAAAATTACATATGTGTCTTGCATTATATATATATTCTATCCCTTGCTGTAGCTTATTCTGCTCTGTATGGACATATGTCCCAAAACTCAGGCCAGCTCTATGTGGCCATCATCACAACCTGGTAGGTTAGATGCCCTGGGTCTGCCCCCCACCCCACCATCTGCAAGAACTTCAGCAAAATGTCTTGTGGTCTTTACACTGGGTGTAAAACAGCTAACACCGGCCCCTGGTGGTCTGGCCAGGTTCACAGGTCAAGAAAACTGCTGCCTATCCCTAAGCCCAACCATGAGCCTCAAAAGAAGCCCGTGGCCATGGGCATATATGATGAAGAAGTGGCCAGCCACCAACTAGTGACACAGCATCTGGTACTAAAGCCAATCACTGAAGTGCAAGGGACTCAGGGAGGGGGACCAACCAGCCTCGTTTGCCTAGGGCTGGGGAGTTTCTGGGAAGTGGGAATTTTATGGGTTTTTTTGTTTGATTGGTTGGTTGGTTTTGGTTTTGGTTTTTTGTTGTTGTTGTTGTTTTGTTGTGTTTTGTTTTGTTTTTTTTGAGAGGAAATTTCACTCTTGTCACCCAGGCTGGAGTTCAATGGCACAATCTCGGCTCACCGCAACCTCCGCCTCCCAGGTTCAAGCAATTCTCCTGCCTCAGTCTCCTGAGTAGCTGGGATTACAGGCATGCGCCACCAAGCTCCGCTAATTTTGTATATTTAGTAGAGACAGGGTTTCTCCATGTTGGGCAGGCTAGTCTCGAACTCCCAACTTCAGGTGATCCACCCACCTTGGCCTCCGAAAGTGCTGGGATTACAGGCATGAGCCACTGCACCCGGCGGATTTTTAGTTTTTAAAACAAGACAGGCCTAGACAAGCCAAAATAAGCTGCTCACCTTAGACCCAGGTATGCACGTGAGACCTGATTATCAGGGGTCCTAGGGCAGACCAACTCTCCCACCCACCAACAGAGCCTTGAGATATTTGTGGGATGTGCAGGGCAAATATAAAAATTCCAACCGCTGCAGGCCTCACCTGGGCCACTGCCGTCCCTGAAACAGGTGAAAACTGAAATTCTCAAGCCACACCCATGGGAGCAGCAGGAGGAAGAATGGGGGAAACCCTTCAGCAGTGATTTGGATTCCCACTCCGTCCCTCCTCCATGGAGCTGTCTGTGTGTGACTGAGCAGCTGGCTTCCCTCACTCTCTGGGGGTGGGGTCAGGGTGGGGAGTCTGTCTGACTCACTGCCCAGGCCACAGGACTGTCTGCTTGTCCCCAGACAGGGGATCTACCTACCCACTGTCCTTCAGCTCTGTTGTCAGCCACAGGCTGTGCCCAAGAGGGCACATGGGGTTGGTGTGGGGAGGAGGGTAGGTTTCCTTGGCTGAGGCAGAGGAAGGTGCTTTCTGTCTCAAGTTCTGCTCACAGGTCAGATATTACCAGTCTTGTGATCATCAATCCCCACTGTCTCCTTTCAACACGTACCAGTGTCTTCAACACTAAGTCCCTTGCAGAGGGAATGGGATAGGACAAAGCCTCACATGCTTTTCTGCTTCCCTGTGGATTTGTGAGGCTGATATCCAGGTGAAGAGATCAAGTAGAGTTTCATTCATTCACTCAAATATTCGCTGTACCTAGTAACAGCCAGACACTGAGAAAAGTGCTAGAAAAAATGAACAAAGTTCCTGCACTCATGATGCTTACTGTCTAGTGGGGAAAACCAATGATAAAAGAATCAGTAAAAAAGAAAATTAATAAGAGTTACGGGAGAAGAAGAGCTGGGTACTGTGAGAACATATATCCAAGGATCTATCATATTCTGGGCAATCATGGAGTACTTCCATGAGGAAGCAAGGTTTATGTTGAGATCCAAAATGAGGAAGAGTTAACATATACTTAACTGTGCGCCCTAGACCTTCAAGGATGGGGACTGTCTCTCTAAGCAGCCGCAGGGAGGCCTCTGGAATGGTCTCCACACTGTGATGCTGGGTGAACCTTACCTATGGCCTGATACACTCAGGCCTCAGAGCAGGGCCTAGGTTGTCCCCATTCAGGGCAGATTCTCGGATCTCTCTGGAAGGAAGAGATCCCAGGCATGGGAGAGTAAGGACCTAATCTCAGGAAGGAACACAAGCCCTAGATTAAGATTGTGGGCTCTAGAATCCAAAAATCTGAATCTGAATTTCGGGACCATCTCTGAGTCTGTTTCTGCATCTGTTAAATGGGAGCAAAACAGCACCTATTTCATAAAGCTGTGGTGAGAATTTTAAAAGGCAATCCAGGCCGGGCGCGGTGGCTCAAGCCTGTAATCCCAGCACTTTGGGAGGCCGAGATGGGCGGATCACGAGGTCAGGAGATCGAGACCATCCTGGCTAACACGGTGAAACCCGGAGAATGGCGTGAACCCGGGAGGCGGAGCTTGCAGTGAGCTGAGATCCGGCCACTGCACTCCAGCCTAGGCAACAGCGCGAGACTCCGTCTCAAAAAAAAAAAAAAAAAAAAAGGCAATCCACGGAGAGATCTGAGGGTGGTGTCTGGCACACAGCAAATACCAAATAAAAAGTGAGATTTCCTGCTTTCAATTTTTAGTGTTACAGTGAAGAAAGATAAAAAGTGCTGTGGGAACCAACTACCTCCTATCATTTATCTTACAGGAACAATCATTTAAAAGAAACTCCAAAACTGGCAAAATGCCACATTGTGTCTCAAGGAAGAAATATTGGATCCGAGCCTAGAAGGCTGGCTATGTGACTTGCAGAGAAAAGAGTATGAAGAAAGGTACGAAGACCAGAATGGGTGGGGCGCGTGCGGGAGCAGTGCCGGAGCGCTGGAGGGGAGAGGAGATGACAGAGCGCCAGGGCAAAGGGCTGGGCAAGGCGGGGCAGGAGGAGCCGGAAGGCCCTGCTAAGAAGCTTTGCCTTCATCCTAAAGGCAGCAGCCAGGCTACTGAAGATTTGAGAGTTGGTTGGTGATCTGTTGGGGTTTGCATAGGCAGAATGGAGATTTCCTGGAAAAAAAAAACAAACTGGAGGCCAGGGACCAAGGAGGGGGCTGAGGTGAGTGTCTAAGGCCAACCTCAGACATCTATCAGAACACCCAGGACTGTTTCTTGGTTCCATGCCTTGACAACCCACTATGTCCTCTGCTTGGAATTTCAACAAACTTACCTTCCAAAAATTAATCAAGTAATTCATTTATTTAATTAGTATTAATTAAGCACTTATCCTGTGTGAAGCTCAGAATCTCCACTCTCATGAAATTGATGGTCTGGTGCAGGGGCCAGCAAACTTTTTCTATAAAGAACCATAGAGTAAATACTTCAGGCTTCGTGGATCACAGGGGCTCTGTTACAACTCTGCCACTGCAGAGCAAAATCACCCATAGACTCTATGGAGATGAATGAGCCTGGCTGCATTTCAATAAAACTTTATTTATAAAAACAGGCAGTAGGCCAGATTTGGCCCAAGGGCTGGTCAATTCCTGTTAAAATATAATATAAGCCATAAACATGAGCCACTCTATTTAAATTACATATGCAGTTAAAAATTTTCTAGTAGCCACATTTCAAAAAGTAAAAGTAAATGAGTGAAATTAACTTTAATGATATATTTTATTTGATGCAATATATCCAAAATATTATTTTAACAAGTAATCAATTTTAAAAAATTAATAAGCTATTTCCCATTCCTTTTTATACTAAGCCTTTGAAATTTGATGCATACTTTACATTGACAGCACATGTCAATTAGGATTAGCCACATTTCAAGTGCTTGATAACCACGTACGACTGGTGGCCACCATATTGGATGGTACAGGCCTAGCAGGATAGTGGAGGGTGGCTAGGGGAGAGGACGCATGGCAGACTGATATTGGCTCAGGGCATAAATTAATTATGATACCTATCCAGCTTGACCACTTGCTTGCTGGGTAATTTTGGATGTGGTTCTTACTAATCTGGATATCATTAGGCCCAAAGTAACAAATGAGGAGTTAGCTTCAGCCCCTAGGTTCCCTCCAGCTCAACAATATAGAAATTCCAGACTTGGTTTAGTGGATGGGGTCATCAACTTGGATTTTCTTTGCTAAAAAGCACCTTGGATAGCACAATCACCTGATACTGCCTTGTACTTGTATTAGTGTAAGGCTTTCTGTGGCAACCCCACCATCCACCTCTCCAGGGGCCTGTGAGGCCAGCTGTCTGCTCCTGAGGGGTCAGGGGATGTATATATAAGGTAGAGAAGGGATAGGAGAATCGCCCTCCCCAGCTCTCTGGGGAAAACGTGCCTCCTCATACACACACACAGGCACACACATGCATGCATGCATACACTTAAACACACATACAAGAACACACAGACACACATGCACACGTGCATACACGGGGCACACACATGCACACACAGGCACACACAGGCACACGAATGCACAGAGGTAACAGCTGTGATCTCCAGGCCTTAAGGTGCAGGACGTGGGAACAGAAATACACTCCTCCTGAGTCAGAGGGTGAGTCAGAATATTCTGGAGAGCTTCAGAAGGGAGCAGCAGGAGGGGCTGATGGTGAGGAAGGGAGCCAGGTCCCTAGGGGAGAGGGAGGGAGAATGGGCAGGTTTCCCAGTCATGGAGCCAGGGAAACATGTCCTGTAAGGAATAGGGTCTGCTGCCTCGCCAATTTGGGTCCCGAAGGATAGCCTGTGCGGGGGAGTGCAAAGTGAGGAGCATTAGGAGAAGGAAGTGGCCTTTTGGGCTGCCAAGTAGGGAAGGATTCAGACGGGGGTGTATAAAGCCAGCTCTGTGAGACAGATCACCTGCCCTCCGTGAAGGTTCAGTCTCAGACTCTCGCGCTGCAGCAGCAGAGTTTCTTGAAGCCTAGGCTGCTGAGTGAGTGCGTTGTTGTTGCTAACCCATGCTGACCTGGGGAAACTGAGGAAGAGGCCACACTGGTGTCCTATGTGGCCCAGGCTGGGACAGGTGAGATCAGCTCTCCACGGCAGGGATCTGTGGGACATACCGACTGTAGCCTAATTTAGGCACATGACCAGGGCTGGGTAACAGCTAAGCCACCTTGTGGGGCTCTCAGAGCTCAAGAGGGCTTGAAAAAGCATCAGATCCAGGTAGCAGAGTCTGGCAGAACCAGGTGGGAGGACAGGATGAGGACACCTTCAGGAGGAGCCGAGGATTATCTGCAATGGGTGCCAGACCAACCAAAAAGGGAGAGGACTGAGGGTCTTGACAAATGCAGTCAAGCCTGTGAAGTGGCCCCCACAGTGTGGTGCTGGGTTTGATCACCTCCTGGCTGACCCACTCAGGCCTAAGGGCAGAAACTAGGCTGTCCCTAGTCAGGACTGATTCCAGGATGCAGGATAAAGGGGTCCCTGCAGAAAGAACCCAGGGGACCCAGGCATGGGTAGAGGAAGGTGAGTGGGCAGAAATGGCTCCTCCAACCCATTCCCCATCTGCCAGTTCTGTGTACACAGTGTTCATATCACTCTGTCTTAGTTTGGGTTCCCAGGAGAGCAGAGCCTGCGATAAGGCCTTTGGTACAGGTAGTTGATTTGGGAGATGATCCCAGGAAGTACTCCAGTGAGTACTGAAATACTCCAATGAACATTTCCTTTAAGCATCATGTTTCTGCTTTAAAAGTTTCAGATTTTGGAGCATTTTAGATTTGGGATTTTCAAATTTGGGATCCTCAGCCTGTATATGGGAATATTACTGAGGTCATTAATGTAGGCAAAGGGCGCTTGGGTGTACCAGGACCTCTGGGAAGTGTACAGAAGGCCTCCCAGAATTTTCCATCTGAAAAACAGGAAGCTGGGGCCTTTATCCACTAGTCTCCAAGGCTTTATGGTTGAAGGTCGCCCCCAGGAGAGCTCATTTCCTGCCATCGCCTTCCCTGTAGCTCTGGAGAAAGCTGTGGGGCAGAATGAGGAAAGACGTGGAGAGCACTGGAGGTGGGAGTCAGGCAGTGCTGCCCTCTCACAGCTGTGCACCCCTCCCATGGCTTCAAATAAACTCCAGACTCCTTCCCATGGCTCACAAGTCACTTTTAGCCCTGGCCCCTGCCTGCTTTTCCAACCCGATCTCCTTCATCCCTCACCCTTGCTCATAACATCATAGCTATAAGTACTGATGAACAGTCATATTGGTCCCCTTTCCATTCCCAGAAACTACCACACCCCAGAGTCTTTGCATGAAACTCTGCAACACATGGTTACAATGGTCAACTCCTTCTCATCCTCAGGTGTCAGAAAACTATCCCCCACTTAGCGAGATCTCCCCTGATAAATGAATCCACCTGAGGTCAAATCCTCCTGTATTCTCTCCCATATCCCAGGAGCATGCTAGTAAATGTTAACAAACGGTTCTCACAGGAAAACAAAAGCCCTCATTTGTTGGGTCTCCTAATTTTCATAATGTAAATATTCCCATCATGGTCAATATCAAGCTAGCAACATGTGGTCACTGGATGTGGTTTTAGGCAAAGAAGTACAACAATGCACTCGCTATTATATATTATTTTCATCGTATGGATACAATAGAAGTGAAATAATTGAGTGATGCATTTCATTTTTTATTTGGATTGTATATAATTTATATATTATATATTATTTATTTATTATATTATATATTATTTATTAAAATACATATTATTTATATAATTTAATGTTTATAATGGCTGTGTTTAACAACTGGCTCACAAAAACCCCTGAAAATTTAACAATTGGCTCTCATCAGCTAATACAAATCAGCGCCAATTCATATCACCAACTTATATCACCTGTGTGCACTTTTTAAAATGTGTAATTATTTTTCTTCCTTGCTTTACTCTGTTTATGCTAGCCTTCTAGAATGTGGGTTCCTTGAGGGTAGAAGCTATGACTCTTTTTTTCTCAGTTATGTTCTTAGAGACCAGCACAATACCTAACCCACAAAAGGAATCCAATAACTATTTGTTGAACGAAGGTATAAATGCATGAATGCATGAATGAATGGGCAAATGAGATCAATAGGGTTGGGCATGCCTGCTGTGGACTGAAGAGAGAATACTCACCCTGAGTGACCCATGTTGAATGCCACAAGGCTTGTTGGGGTGCTTATGACAGGGATGGGGACAAGATCCAAAGAAGCAGAACAGGCCCAGAGGTTCCAGGCTGGAGAAGCCAGGAAGTGGTAAGGGAGATGAATCGGGAATCATTGCTGAAGGCTCTTGGGCTCCCAGGGGTAGTCCCTGTTAGGGCTTCATCCCCTCCCCACAGCACAGTTGGCCCCCTGGCAGGTGGGGCTCTCAGACACATCCAGAGCCAGCAGAGTTCTCTATCCCAGCCCTCCACATGAGGCTTTGCATGGGAGGGCTGAGCAGGCCACCTAGGTTCAAAGGTTTGCCCAATCTGCTCTGGTATATCTGGGATCCCAACCATTCCTGACACCCAGGCCAGCTGCACTCCCTACATAGGGGTGCCAAGGACCTGGAGAAAACAAGCTCAGCAAGCCTGTACTCATCAGCTCTCCAATGTGTGTCCAACCGTCTGCCATCCCCTCCAGCCTGGAAGCCTGCTGCCCTAACAGGAGACACCTGACTTCACCTGTCTGTTTGCAGCACCTAGCACAAAGCCTGAACAAGGCAGATGCAGGGAATGCTTGCAGCATGAACGAGCCAATGAGTAAGGCAGCTTCCCAGCAGAGCACATGTGAATCAGCAGCCTTTCCCAGTTAGGCCAGTCCCAGGCCTGGCACTGGGAAAGAGCACAGAGGTGCCAGGCCAGCTCTGCCCTTGACTGCAATCCAGGGTAGTGGCCAAGAACCCAGTCCTACAGTCAGCCAGACTGAGGCCACATCCCAGCTCTACTACTCTCCCACTTGGGCCTTCATTTCATCATCTGTAAAATGAGGACAAATCATCATAGCACCTACCTCAACAGGTGGCTGGAAGAAGCAAATGAAATGATATAAGTAAGAGGCTTGCAAATTTCCTGGAACACCAAAAAAGCACGATAGATTTAGCCTTTAATTTGTGAATACTTATATAGCAAATTTTTTGTGCTAGGAACTTTATGCCTTAAGCCCTTTATTAGTATTAACTCATTTGATATCATACTTGTATTGAGGTCTGAATGCTACACTATACTGCCTCTCATTTTTTTTTTCCTTTTCATTTGTTTCATTGATTTTATTGGATTGGTTTGAGTTGGGTTGGATTTTTGCTGTTATTATTATTACAGAATAAGTTTCTTCCTCTCATTTAATCTCAATATTCTTTTCCGTAAAATGGGGCATTGGGTTAAGTGGCCTCTGACCCAATGTTTTCATTGCTATCAATCTCCTGTTTCCTGCCTCTTGGTTCACACCAGCTATCCAGACCTTTCTACATCTCTATCTGCAGACTGGGTCCTACTGCAGGGACCTGACCCTGGAGACTGGGCTTAGGAGCCAAGCCCCAACTTCCAGCCCTTCACAGCCTGTGTTACCAGGAGAACATGGAAATGGTGGACATCTTGCTCAACTGCGAGGCTGTGGAGGCACATGGTCACTCATCCCCAACTAGGGAATATGGTATCAATTCTGCTGTCACTTTCCAATTGGAGAAAGTCCTGAGGGGTCAGCATTTTAAGATTAAAATCCCAGAACTGCCAAGTCCATTCATTCTTCAGTCCGTAAGTATTCATAGAGCACCCACCGTGTGCTGAGGGCTGGGCAATGCTTTGGGAACAAGGGAAGGAATGAGACAGGAAGATGGCTGGCTCCATCAAGTTTAGTACAGTGGGGGAAACAGAAAATAAACAAGTCGACATAAAAGTAAACTCTAACTCCTTTTAGAAAGCATCAGGAGCTATGAAGAGTGTAAAGCAGGCTAATAAAATGGATTGGGCTATTCACAATAGCAAAGGCATGGAATCAACCTACAGGCCCACCACAGGTGGGTTATATAAAGAAGATGTGGTATGTATATACCATAGAATACTACACAGCCATAAAAAATAATGAAATCATGTCCTTTGCAGCAACAGGGATGCAGCTGGAGGCCATAATCCTAAGCAAATTAATGCAGAAACAGAAAACCAAATACTGCATGTTCTCACTTATAAATGGGTGCTAAACATTGAGTACACATGGACATAAAGATGGGAACACTCAACACTGAGGACTACTAGAAGGGGAAGGGAGAGGGGGGCCTTGGGGTTGAAAAACTACCTATTGGGTACTATGCTCACTACCTGAGTGGTTAGATCCATACCTCAAACCTCAGCATCATGCAACACACCCATGTAACAAACTTGCACATATACCTCCAAATCTAAAATAAAAGCTGACATTATAAAATAAATTTTTTAAAAAGACAGAGTGGCCAGGAGGATGGTCGAGGAGGCACCTTGCTATGGAAGTGATTTAGGAGCTGAGACCCAAATGGGGAGCAAGTAAAGAGCTCAGACTGTTAAATGAGCAGGCCTGGGTGGCTGGAGTTCAGGAATCTTGATTCCTGGCGTGTGTGACCACAGAGACCAGGTACACCTGGTAAGCCACATAAGGAGCTTGGATTTCTTCTAGGTGCAATGAGCAGCCAATGGACAGTTTTTAGAAGGAAAATATTGGCCTTTTTACATTGCATTTTATTTGCCTGTGCACAAGACTCATTGCATAATTTGTGGGCCCAGTGCAAAATGAAAATGAAGTGAAGAGCCCTTATTTAAAAATTATTAAGATTTTGAAGATGTCATGGGGCCCTTCCAAGCATAGCCATGCCAACATGGCTGCCCATGGAGCCAGCCTTGCCCATACAAAACTATGTCAGCATTAATAAAGCTTTATTTAAATTAACAAATATGTATTGAGGACCTAAAATAAGTCAGACACTGTGCCAGGCACCGGGAGTATGAAAAAGTGAATGATCAAATGAAGAAAGCCATTTTGACCTTAATTTTTTCTTTTGATTCACTCCACACACATAAAATGCCAGCGGACTAATCCACCTTCACATGTTTAATGGTGGTCAGACCCACAAAGGTTCAGGCCTTTGAATGGATTTGACTTGATTCCTTAGTAATAATGGGAACTATTATTGCACATCCACTGTGTGTCCGCCATACATGATTTCACATAATCTCCCTGCCACCAGTCCTCAACAAGAACCACACAAGGAAAGCACAAGGTGAGAAATCAAGCTCAAAGAAGAGAATTAACTTTTCCATGTTCATTCTGCTTACTGGTAATTACTGGAGTGGGGATTTAAACCCAGTTCTCATTGAATCCAGAGTCCTCCCTCTCTAGGTGCACAATCCTGCCTCCCGTACACTATGTATTCAGATGGCTGCTCAAACAAAGGATTTAGATGCAACCTTCAATAAACTTGAGAGTAACTAATGTCTATGGAATATTTACTATGTTCCAAGCCCCACACTAAACTCTCTGTGTAGATCTCATTTTTTCCTATAAACAATCCTCTTGTGCATGTAGCACTATCTCCATACTTTCCTAGCGGGAAGACCAAGACTCAGAAAGGTTAAGTAACTTGTCTGATTCCTCCCAGACAATAAGCAATGGAGCTAGGAGAGAAGCGGAGCTAGGAGAGAAGCAGAGCTGGGAGAGAAGTGAAGCTGGGCAGCCCAAGGGTCTGGGTCCTTGCTTCTATTCCCTGCTGCTTCTTTTCCTCTGCAAAAGCTGTGCATGTCTTGTTTCTGTAGCCAGTTGGTCACTTTCCTGTTGGAAAGGCCAGAGCTCAGAAGTCCAAAGAGCCTGGCCCAGGGAGAAGGTCTGGGGGTATGACTTGGTGTCAACATCAGAGTTGAAAATTGCTTCATGCCCTGCTCAAGAGGAACAGGAAGGTCTGACTTCTCCCCTAACCATGGGAAAGAGTTACTTTTCTAAAAAAAGCAGGGCCAGAAACATGAGTGTGAGATATCAGAGCCCTTTCTACCTCAGCGTTTCCTTTTGTCTTGGCTGTTTCACCAATGGAGAGAGCTATCTTGAAAGAGGAAGACGTGCTCACTCTTGGTTTTCTCACCAAGGATCTGAGAGACTTCCCTAAAGAAAAGCGCCAGGCAGGAAGGTTCTGGGGTTGGGCATGCCTGGGAAGTCTGGGCCCCTACTCTGCACTGCAACCTCGCAGGGACGATCAAGTCAGGACTCTTCAGCCTTACTCTGGTATTGCCCAGAAGAAATGATTAGAGAAAGGCAGGCATCTGTGGATGCCTCCTGGTACAGCCTGTTGCCCTCAAGACGCAGACAATCCAAGCAGCCAGGGAAAATGGCAGCACAGGTCCAGAGGCCTCTGTCAGTCCCAGCTGTGCTCTGGTTTAGTGGACTCTGGTGTCAGGCCGAGGTTGCGTTTCGACAAACTCAGCAGGAATTCCATAATGCCACTCAATTATTGTGAGACTCATGCAAGTCCACAAATGACTTTGGTTCTCCTAATCCCTATTTTTCTGAATTAAGTGATGTAACTTGTGTTAAGAAACATACAAATACGGAAATCTAATTCTTGGTCTCAGTGAAGTTGCAGAAGAGCAGCTGAGGGAAGTTGTGAGGACTAAGCTCAAGGGTGCAGAATTATTATTACCTGAAAACATAGCATCCAGCTGGATTGCTGAATCTTGGGGTCTAAGTTTTGTAAAAGAAACATGCCCTTTCATACCATAATTCCCCCATTCTCATATTCTTCACATTGATTTGTCTTACACCTCTATTTCAAGTCTCTAGATCTCTAAGAATGTCTATCTATTGTTTGTACTTCATTGCTTTTACTATGAAGTCTTCAAAATTTTTACATTCCAAATTTCTCCCTTCAAGCCCTTGTAGAGGCTCCTCCATCTAGAAAAACAAAAGAAAAGTCTGTAGACAGCCAGTTTTTTGTATTCTTTGTAAGGAGTCCTTTTTCCTCCTTGATAGTTATATAAAAATAAATTATCTTCATAATTGAAATATTTTTGCCAGAATGTTTCAGATGAGAATCCCTTTGAATTTATTTTTACTTGCAATGTTTTGAGTCCTTTAATTTTGCATGTTCAATGAAGTTTTATTTAAGTATTTAAAAAACTATCACTTATTAAGTATTCAGTCTTATGTGAGGCACTTTTAAAGATTAACTCATGTAACTCTTATAAAACTCCTTATCAAAAAGCAATTAATAAGTATCATGACTAAAACTAATGGATGTCTGAGTTTCCATCCAGGAAAGGTCTGGTAGGAGCCTTTCCAACCAGGTCACCTGGGGGATGTTACTCAAGCACTCTGAGCCTCAGTGTTCTAATCTGTAAGATGAGGGTTGTAATGATACCTACCTCATTGGGCGGCCCTAAAGACTAAATGAGGTTACACAAATAAAACATTTAAATTGCCTAATAAACAAATTCCCCAAAGGTGCAGAATACAAAATCAACACACAAAAATCAGTTGCATTACTATACACTAATGATGAAATATGCAAAAAAATTAAGAAACAATTCCATTTATTTGTATCAAAAAGGATAAAATGGATCAAGTGGAGTGGCTCACACCTGTAGTCCCAGCACTTTGGGAGGCCAAAGCGGGAGGATCACTTGAGGTCAGCAGTTCAAGATCAGCCTGGCCAACATGGCGAGACCCTGTCTCTACTAAAACTACAAAAATTAGCTGAGCATGGTGGTTCACACCTGTTAGTCTCAGCTAATTGGTAGACGCAAGAATCACTTGAACCCAGGAGGCAGAGGTTGCAGTGAGCTGAGATCATGCCACTGTACTCCAGCCTGGGTGACACAGCAAGACTATGTCTCAAAAAAAAAAAAAGAAAAAGAAAAAGAAAAGAAAAGAAATGGATAAAATACTTAGGAATAAACTTAACCAAAGAAGCAAAAGACTTGTACACTGAAAACCCCAAAACATTGCTAAAAGAAATTAAAGAAGACACAAATAAATGGATAGATATCTCTTGCTTGTGGATTAGAAGACTTAATATTGTCCAAATGTCAATACTACTCAAAGCAATCTACAGATTCAATGAAATCTCTATCAAAATCCTAATGGCACTTTTTTTTTTTTTTTTTTTTTTTTTTTTTTTTGCAGAAATGGAAAAACTCATCCTAAAATTCGTGAGGAATCTCAAGGGACCCTGAACAGTCAAAACAACCTTATAACAGAAGAACAAAGTTGGAGGTCTGATTTCAAAACTTATATTACAAAGCTATACTAATCAAAACAGTGTGGTACTGACATAAAGACAAGACACATAGACCAATGGAATAAAATAAAGAGCCAGAAATAAATCCTCTCGTGTGGGTTAAGCGATCTTCAACAAGGGTGCCAAGAGCATTCAGTGAGGAAAGGGCAATCTCTTCAGTAACTGGTACTGGGAAATCTGGATATTCACATGCAAAAGAATGAAGTTGTACCATTACCTTATACCATATATAAAAATTAACTCAAAATAAAGACCTAAACATAGGCTCTGAAACTCTAAAACTCTCAGAAGAAAACGGAGAAAAACTTCATGACATTTAGTTTGGCAAGGATTCCCAAGATACAACTGAAACTCAGTATGTTTGAAACTTTAAACTCTAAAACTCTTAGATGAAAACAGGTAGAAAAGTTCATGACATTGGGATTGGCAAGGATTCCCAGGATACGACACCAAAAGCACAGGCAACAAAAGCAAAAATAAATGAATGGGACTATATCAAATTTTAAAACTTTTGTGCATCAAAAGACACAATCAACAGAGTGAAAAGGCAACCCACAAAATGGGAGGAAATATTTGTAAATCATATATCTGTTATGGGGTTTATATCTAGAATATATGCAGAACTCCTACAACTTAACAAAAACAAAGCAAAACAAGAAACCTGATTTAAAACGGGCAAAAAATTTAATTTAACATGATGTACAAATGGCCGAAAAGAATATAAAAAGATGCTCAACATCACAAATTATTAGGGAAATGCAAATCAAAATTGCAATGAGATATCATCTTACACCCACTAGAATGGCTAAATTTTTTTTTAAAGCAGAAATTAATGAATTTTGGTAAGGATGTGGAGATATTAGAACACTTGTGCACTATTGGTGGGAATACAAAATAGTGTAACTGCTATGGAAAACAGTATGATGATTCCTAAAAAAAATTAAAATTAAAATTATCATATAATGCAGCAATCCTACTTCTGGGTATATATCCCAAACAACTGAAAGCAAGAGCTCAAAGTAGCATTATTCCCAATAGCCAAGAAGTATAAGCAACCCAAGTGTCCATCAACATAAGCAAAATATGGTCTACGCATACAATGAAATACTGTTCATCCTTAAAAATGGAAATCCTGACACATGCTACCCTATGGATGAACCTTGAGACATTATGCTAAATGAAATAAGCCAGTCATAATAAAACAACTACTATATGATTCCATTTTTATGAGGTATCTAAAGTAGTCAAATTCATGGAGACAAAAATTGACTCCATGACATAGTGGTTGCCGGAGGCTGAGGGGAGGGGAAAATGAAGAGTTTCTCAATGTGTATAGAGTTTCAGTTTAGTAAAATACAAAAGTTCTGGAGGTCCATTACACAACAATATAAATGTGTTTAACACTACTGAACTATACACTTAAAACTGGTTAAGATGGTAAATTTTATGTTATAGGTTTTTTAACCACAACCAAAAATAACAATAAGGCAAGCCATGATGGCTCATGCCTGTAATCCCAGAGCTTTGGGAGGCTGAGGTTGGAGGATTGCTTGAGGCCAGGAGTTTGAGGCTGTAGTGAGTGACAATCGCGCCACAGCACTTCAGCCTGGGCAGCAGAATGAGAGCCTGTCTTTAAAAATAATTTTTAAAATAAAAATAAAACACGGCGCCTGGCATATAATAGAGATTCTATAAAGGCTGACTTTTACACAAATCCCTTTTCCTAATTAAGGAAACAGGAGTTTTAAGAGGCTAAGTAACATGCCCCAAATCATACAGCTAGTAAGTGGTGGTATGGGAATTCCAACTCAGTCCAACCCAAAGTCCATGACCATCAGAGTACAACATCTCATGCCTTGCATCTGTTTGCCATAGAGAAGGCTGCGAATGGAGAGAACTTCCTCTTCTATCAGTTATCTAGCACAGGGAACAGAATTGAGGCTGAAGGACAGCTTCAGGCCCCTTCTCCACCCAAGCTTTGAGATCAATAGGCTTTAGCCTCTCTGAACCAACCAGGCTTAAAATTTCAGGAGCCACAGCAACTGGCAGGCTGATCCACACACACAGATTTCTTAATTAACATCATGTTCTTCAGAGTTACTGCTGCTGAGAAATAAGCCCACTCCCTCTGATAGACAGAAATCAGACAGTATAATGATGAAAAGCTACCTCAGTATACAGCTCAACACTGTTTCAAGCAGCAACAACAGGCAAAACAAAAGTGTGAAATTAAATCTACTTGCTGTTCCTGGAAGAGACAAACAAGAAAAAACATACGTATAGACATTGAAATACTGATTCTTATGTGCACAAGCACAAGCTTTGTGGAAGCACAGACGAAAAAGTGAATCAGCCTGTAATCCCAGCACTTTGGGAGGCCAAGGCAGGCAGATCGCGAGGTCAGGAGTTCGAGATCAGCCTGGACAATATAGTGAAACCCCATCCCTACTAAAAATACAAAAATTAGCCAGGCATGGTGGTATGTGCCTGCAGTCCCAGCTACTTGGGAGGCTGAGGCAGGAGAATCGCTTGAACCCAGGAGGTAGAGGTTGCAGTGAGCCGAGATTGAGCCATTGCACTCCAGCCTGAGCGACAGAGCAAGACTCAGTCACAAAAAAAAGAAAAAGAAAAGAAAAAGTGAATCAGCCACACAGGCAGACTGTGTCAGAGAAGGCTTCCTGGGGGAGTTAACATGGGCACTAGGTCTTGAAGGATAAATAGGAGTTGGCCATGTTAAAAAATAAATTAAGTTTAAAAGAGAGAGACAGAGACATGCACCAACGGAGACCAACAGAGAAATCTAAAGGGACATGGCTGAGGACTAGCCCGTCATTGACATCATTACCTATTCATTCATTCATTCATTCATTCATTCATTCGCTTATTCAAAAAAGTCAATAAATGCCAAATGCATGCTGACCCCGTGCTAGCTTACTAAGAAAGCAAAGCTGATTCTAACTTCCAGTAGCTTCCAGGGTAGTTGCGGGACAGTATGGGAGGAGTGACAAAGGTGTTTCCCATGGATGGGGGTGAGGAGAAGGGATTCCATCTGCATTGCAGATGGAAAGAGAGGGTGGGTTTTGAGTTCCATTTTGGGCGACAGAAGATTCAAGGTTCTGTGACTGATTATATTCCAGGGATGGGGGAAAGAGAGAAATCTAGGAAACTCTCAGATCTCCAGCATAGGAAATCAAGAGAAGGGAATGAATGAGAGTAAATATGTTTGGGAAGTTAAAAACTAGTTCAACTTTAAAATCAACTTTCTAAGTTTGTGGGCCTAGAAAGCCTTCAGACTACAAAGGCCATGAGGGCAAGAATAAGAATTGCAGCACCTTGAAGGGCACACATCCCTGCCTGGAGGACCTAACACCATTATGGGGGTACGCATAGCTGCTAAGGAGTACTTGATGAGCTGACTTCCTACCACACTGTGCTTCAGCCCAGTCTTACTCAGCAACTGCTCTGCAAGGCATCCAGATCATGGAAAACCAGGTGAGCAAATCTGCCTTTGTCCACACCCCACCAGAGCTCCACACTGTAGGTACCAGAAGCTTCCTGGGCACCCAGGAATGACACAAAACTGTTTCTCCTTTCAAAAACTGAAATGCTCCCAAGATTGAACGTGCGGAACGCTTGTGCAGCTATAATCTCAGCAAACATCTGCCACCTTTGTGTGGCAAATGCAGTCTCTTTAGAATACTGCCTTTGATTTTGGGGAAAGACAAATCAGGCTGCACGTTTTGTTCTGAATGCGTCTCATCACAGGAGGAAATTTTCAGCAGCTTGGAATTCTGAATGTATGAAAAATGATTTTTTTTAAACAAAGAGTTCACGATAAAGCATCAACAAGGTTCCTGAAAGAGATGAAACCAGTTCTCTATTCCCATCCCTTTCCCCTCCCACGTCTCGTCTTTTTCTGGATTCTCCAAGGTCTTTCTCTGGAGCTGAGTCTCACTTATATTGCCATCTGTGGATCTGGGGTGGCAGCTCTTCTGGCCTCAGACGGTTAGGTCAAGGCTGCCAGTGGCTCAAGTCATCTCTACAAAGCGTGAGCTACAGAATAAGCCACGGTCTCTTCTCTCCTGGTGTCAGACCTCACTGGTGTTTGTAAATCATCAAAATGGAAAAGCATTTGTGCTGCTGGGGAATGGACCTGAGATGCAGCCCCTCACTTCACAGCCCAATAATAAAGGGTTGGTGTAACCACCTCAGAAACAGCAGGTGGGGAGGAACAGCATTAGGCTGACCTGGGTTCAACTCCTCTCTTCTCTGCCGTCTAGCTCAGTGATCCAGAGTGGGCACTTTGGACCTGCTGGATCTCAGGTTTACCATCTGTAAAACAGACCAGATTAAAGCCTACCTTGTCATCAGAAGCCCATAGGTGAATGTGGGCACATCTGACTTGCAAACAACAAAGTGAAGTGCAGATGTAGAGTAACCAACTGTCCAGGCTCACCTGGGACTGAAGAGTTTCCCAGGTTGTGGGACTTTCAGGAGACTTCCAGACAAACCAGGAGTGAGATCACCCTCTGTCACCCTAATCTAGCACAACCCCATCATGACAGGGATAAGAACTAAGGTCATCAAAGGGGTATAATGCATTTTCTGGAAAAATGCACACTGACTGATTCACTAAAAAAAAATCCTGAAAATTTTATCAGAGGGTTAAGCAAGAGGCTTTCTTATTCTAATTTAATCTTCCATCCACACTGTAGAGTTCAGTAAAGCTTTACATCTATTTCATAAATACTGGCATCACTTCACTTTTGCTAACACGGCACCTAAAAGCATAATAGCTTAAAACAACAGTCATATATGTAGCTCACAACTCAGTGGATCAGCAGTTTGGGCTGGGCTCAGCTAGGGAGTTCTCAGCTGGACTCACTCATGTATCTTTGGTCACCAGCTTGTGCAGCTGGGGCCTGGCTAGACTAGGAGGGTCTCAGCTGAAAAGGCATGTTTTGACTCCACAGGGTCTCTCATCATCCAGTAGCCTTGTTCATGTGACAGCTAGGCAGCGTTCCAAAAGAGTCACAGCCCACAAGGCCTCTTGAGGCCTCACCTCAGCATTGGCATAGCATCACTTCCACCACATTCTGTTGTTCAAAGGGGATCTATAGCCAGCCAAGATTCAAGGGGTGGGGAAACAGACTCCAACTTTTGATGGCAGGAGCTGCAAAGATATATTTCAGAGGGGTGAAGATACAGGAGGTGAGGGGTAGAACTCCAACAATGTTTGCAATTGACAGTATCTTCCTTTTTATTTTATAAAACACAGAAACAAGGCACTTCAGTATCTATAACAATCTATTGCCATATCATTGCCATCCCTCTAGTCACTCCAGCCAGAAACCTTGGAATTCTCCCAACCAGTCTCTGCCTCATTCCTGCTCCCTCTACATCCAACCAGGCCCTGCCATCTCCACCATCTAAACATTCATCACATAATTCCCTGGGATTATTCCTATCCATGCTCCCCACCTCCAGCCTCACCCTCTCTAATCCATTCTCTTCCCTGCAGCCAGGATGATCCTTTTAAAGCATGTATTTGAACATGTCACTGCCTGTATTGAAACCTTGATTAGCTCTTTACTGCTGCCAAATTCTATCTATCAAAACCTTTCTACTTTCTACTCCAGATATTCCACCTCCACCATCACCACCAAACTCTGGCACCTAAACTATGTTCTGGGCACAGGTGAACTAGTTGGCTTTTCTTAAACAAATCATGGCTTTTCATGCATTTGAAAATGCAACTCAAACTTACAGGAATGTTTACCAAGACCTAGATGTCTGTTATCAGTTAAAACTAGACTGCAAACTCACCTGCATGCCTAGAGGATTATCCACTTGTACATCTTCCTACCTCTGTTATTATATATCCCCAAAGATAACACAAATCAGTTATTGTTCAATGACTTTGTTGGTGAAAACAACAACGATGATGCTAAAAGATAAGAGAAATCAAACATACAGATTGCTTAGTGGAAAGAGTTATTTATAGTCAGCCTTCTGTATCCAAGAGTCCCACCTCCACAGATTCAACCAACCTCTGACCAAAAATATTTGACACTTAATTAATTAAAAATAACAAGACGTCAATAAAAATGATACAAATGGAAAAACAACATAGTGTAACAAGTATTTTGTACTTAACATTGTATTATTAAGTATTATAAGTAATCTAGAGATGATTTATAGTATACAGGAGGATGTGGGCAGCTTATATGCCAATAGCTACACCATTTTATGTAAGAAACTTGAGCATCCTCAGATTTGGCATCTGAAAGGGATCCCGGAACCATTCCCCCATGGATACCAAGGGACAACTCCCTACTCACCCTTGTTAGTTTTGGAAAATAGTTATAGTGGTATTAGGGCAAGCAATTGATGACAGATTATAGAGTCCCTCTGGGCGTGAGACATTTGTTATTCATCTAAGCCCATAGATGAAACTTTGAGAGCCAGTGACCGCCACTACCATCTGGAACCAGCCCTCAGTACCTCTCCAGTGGGCAACTGCAACATCCTTCTCATTGGACTACTCACTTCTACTCTTCACCTTCCAACAATCCATTCCACACATGGGAACTAGAGTGATCTTTTTGGTAACAAATCAGGGCAGATCACCTTCATGCTTTAAAACCTGCAGTACTTCCCCAATGCAGTGAGAGCAAACTCTTCCATAGCCTACAAAGTCCTACACGGTCTGCCCCTGTGGCCTCCACAGTCTCGTCTATCACTCTCCCCTTCACTTGCTGAACCAACACCCTGGACTTCTTTCTATTCCTCAAAAATGCTTTCGCAGGACCTACACGTGGCTGATCCTACAGCTGCCCCCAATCACCATCTGGCCTTTTGCATAACTGTCTGGCTCCACCAGATCCCCCTCAAATGTGACCCCTCAGAGAGCCCTTCCCCAATGTCATTGAAAACTAACACTGTTTGCAAGTTTGTTTCCTTGACTATTGCCTGTCTCCCCAACTGGAGTGCAATCTCCATGACAGCTGAGGCCACAGCTTACTCTCTGTACATCCTCAACATCCAAAACAGTATACGCAATAAAAGTTGGCTAAAGGAATCAATAAACAGATGAACGACACTACTAAAAATTATGAAAGAAAGATAGGTAAGTACTTAATCAGAATAAAGATAAATGCCACCTCTAACTCAATATAACCCGCCTACCACCTCTACACAGGTGAGAAAAACCCCTCCCAGCTCCAGGCTCAGAGGTCTCTCAGAGAGATTATGTTGTCTTAGGGCTCAGGTGAAGCCCTTTCAAGCTGGCTTTTCATTATATCTCCTTAACCATGGTGATAAGTAGAGCCAGGTTCCCCTCTTATTGGTAGGACCACATTTTCTCACTCAAAAACTTTACTATGAAAGAAATGGAACTTAGGTGCCTTAACTATGGCCTGATCAAAACTTGACAACAAAGAAATAGAGCAGTTTAAATGAGTTCTGGAATTGGCTCTCTAAAGACCCCAGCATGGGAGAGATGCACACATATATCTAATGCCCACGAGCAGCTATACTCGCATGTCCCACAGGGTCTAAGACTCATTGGGTACAAGGCAGGTTCATTATCTGCCTCTCTACACCTGCCCAACTTCTCCCTTTGTCAGTGTCACTGATGTCTCTGAGTAGCCAACATCTTCCAGTTACCAAACCAGAAACCTAGAAGTCTCTATGGACAATTCCCTTTGCCTCAAGCCCCACATCCTTCTGATCCTCCCCTCTAAGCCCATGTTCTGATGCCCACCTCCATACTCCCACCGAGTCCAAACAGTCATTATTGTCTGCCCCCTAGACAATCACATTTGTCTCATTCCTGGTCTCCCCACATCTACTCAGACATCCTTTATTCTCCCCACAGCAGCCAGAACAATATTTAAAAAATAATAATAATAATAATAGCAGGCACTACAGCTTCTTAAGTGCCTGCTATGCCTTTCACTTTTCTTAGAATAGAAGGTAAACCCTCATCTTAGCCTGTAAAGCCCCATAGGATCTACCACTGCCCATCTGTTCAGCCTGGCTCACACTCCGTGGTCCTCCAGCTTCCATGTCCTCACCCTAAGGGCCTCCTTTTAGTTCTAATTCTCTCTTTTAGTTCCAACTCTCTTTACAAAGACTTTGCACATACTGGTTACTTTGTATGAAACCTTCTCCCACTACCAACCATGAGCCACCTTCTGTCCATTCCTCAGATCCCTGCTCAGTTTTACTTCCATGGGAAAGTCTTCCCTGACCATCCAGTCTAGGACAAGTCTCCAAAGAATGATAGTTTTTCCTTTAAAACACTTACATCTATTGATAATTATGGATTCTTGGCATAACTATATGACTATAAACTCCAGAGGGCAGAGACTTGTCTCCCTTTTTGCTGCTTTGTATGCCCAATGCTTAGCACAGTACCTGGCACAGGATAGATGCTGAAAACAACGAATGAGTGAATTGCATGAATGAATCAAGGAACCAGGGACAGATATTCTGTGGAGTTGAGCTCACCTTCCAGCAGCTGGCCAAAGTCCCATATTTAGCAATCCTCATGAGAGATGGGAGGGATAGATAAGCTAGGAGTGAAATGTGGAAGAAATAAACTGAATCGTTGAAAGATTAAGAACCCCATGCTGAAATCTGCCATTGTTTCCATGTAACTTGCAAGAACTCACTGTAATTTACATATTTCTGCACGAACACAGTGCGTAACTGACTCCCAATCCCTTCTAAATGGATGACACATTTACTGTCTCTCTTTGGGAATTTTATGTTGTGTCCTGGATTCCTTTGAAATTGGTGGAAAGAGGTGGGCAGCAAGGATAGGTAAAATAAACGGGATTTGCCATTGTCAATATGCCAAAGAGAAGAGACCTGGTAAGATCTAAGGGATGTTCCCAGACACTCAGTTTAATCATCATTCCTAAGAACACACACACACACACACACACACACACACACACACTATTGTTATGAGAAAGAAGCAAAATCATTCAGACCATTAAATCAAATGGTCCTGAATTACCTATCAGCCAGCTGATATAGTGGCAGTTTTCACCACATACCAGGTACCCTGCTAGGTGCTGAGAATGCAACAGAGAACGGGTCTCTAGGCCCAGAGCCTGTGCCCATGGACTACAGTGTGGTGGGGGCTGTAACTTTGAACAGGCTCACACTGTGGTGCAATCAAAGCTGAGAGGGAAGTGCAGGGGCCAGGGCAGCACAGAGAAGGGGCACCTGACCTGGTCTTGGAGGTCAGCCACGACATGCCAGAGGAACTGAGAGCAAAGCTGCATCGTAATAACCCCTCTGAGCCTCGACTTCCTCATATGTAAAATGGAGACAGTGAGTCCCACTTCCCAGGGGGCTTAAGAGTATCTGATTCAAAATCATAATCGCTGGCTAATACTTAATGATCACCTATTTTGTACCAGCCATTGGGCTAAGCACATCTTGTGCATTAGCTCATCAAATCTTCACCACAACTCTAGGAAGTAGACACAAATATCCCCACGTTACCAATGAGTAAACTAAGGTTTAGGAAGAAAAGGACACCTACCCAAGTCACTGGTGACCCGGCTCTACCTGACAACACGCTTTGAGGCACAGCACTTCACCACCTCCTTTATGAGATCATGACAAGTTCTCAAACCAAAATAAACCTTCAGTGAATTTCAGTTTCTTTTCTCCCTTTGTCCCCTCCTCTCCTTTCTCCATAGAGGAAACAAAACAACAAAGATCCCAGAGTGCTGTGACTCAAGCCGATTTCCCTGGTCCTTCTGTATAAATATAGTCTTTGAAAGGACCCAGAAGGGGAAATCAGAATATTGAGAATTATTTCCACCTCAATAATAATAAGTCAATTGGTGAGTCCAGCTGGGGCCTCAACCCTCACCCAGGGGAGGTCCTGGGACAGATGGCTCTAGGCTCTGCTTCCCCTGGGGCTGGAGGTTACTAAGTTAAAAGCCTGGTTGCCAACAGCCCTCAACAATGAAGTCCAGAAATCAGTCAAGCCCACAGGGTGCTCAGAACACAACCTCCCTGCAGTCCCCCATGGCTTGTGTTCTATAAGACGCAGCTCCAGCTGCTTCTCTGCGAGCTCATCCAGAGGAGCTGGCATCACCCCACTCAGGAATGTATCACTTCACTGGCCCAGCCCTGCCTTCCCCTCTTCCACCCATGCCCAGCTCATTCACTGTATTTCAAGACTTGATCTCATAGAAAATTTATGTATTCACCCATTTTATTTATTCTTTCACTCATTATCAGGATCCTACTATCATGCATGCATTTGTGGACTCCCCATTGTGCTGATATTCTGAGTATGTTTGCAGATAAAATTGGAGGAGGAGATCTGACTCCTGGCTAGTTGCCGCATTGCTCACTTGACTGTGAGCATGTGTCTCCAGCTGTCAGCCAGGCTCCTCCCTGCGCTTGATTCCAAAGCTGCAGAGGTCAGAGTCATAGGACCGTGAGGCTTAAGTCACTGGGATGGTGGCCCTGCCTTCTCCAGCTCAGCTCAGCTCAGTTAAGAACAATCAAGGTCAGCTCCCAGATCAACCCAAGGACCCTTGGGAAACTGCCCCCAACAGGTAGGAGCTCAGAGAACATTGCTTGTTCTCTTGCACAGGCAGCAAGGCTGGGTAGTTACTGGGCTAAAGGGAGCCCTGGGCTCCGGAGAAACCTCTAAGAATCAATCCGCAGACCACATTCTTTGTCCTGACCTACATGCTCAGTTGACCTGACCTTTTAGTCTCCAGCAAAGTAATGGCGTGCACATGGAGTCAGGCAAACTCGGGACCAGAGCCTAACTCTGCCATCTTCTAGTTTGGTGAACTTGGACAAATCGCTTTATGCATCTAATCCTCAGTTTCCCCATCTGTAAAATAGAGATGGTAATAATAATTGTAATACCTGCTTCACAGGATTAGTTTGATGATTAAATGAAATAATCACACAAAGAGAGCTTTACCCAAAGTTTCTCAACTTCAAAATTATTGACATTTCAGTCCAGATAATTTTTGGTTGTATGGAGTATCCTGTGCTTTGTAGGACACTTAGCAGGATCTCTGGCCCCTATCCTCTAGAGGCCAGCAGCCCACCTCCTGCTCAGTTGTGACAACTCAATGCCTTCAGATATTTCTCAAAATTTCCTGACATCAGCCCTGCTTGAGAACCACTGGTTAACCCAATGCCAGAAAAATAACAGTTCAATTAATGTTAGCTATTATTACTATTGCTCACTGGAACCCAGTCTGCTTGAATGGTCTCTGCCCTGTCCAGCTCTTGCCAGCTCCATAGCCTAAGGCTTATACTTAACCACAATTTTCTATATACTAGGAGGACCTTGATTCAAGGTATTTGGAATTATGGCACAGTCAATAGCCTGACAATTGACTAGAAATGGATCTATGCCATACAAGATCTGTCTCCCTGGGAATATAAAGGAAAGAATTGGAGGAGAACAGGAGAATCAGGAAGACAGTTTCCCGAAGCAATTTGGGGCTCAGAAAGAGAATGAAAATCAGTGTTGAAAGTATTAAGGAGCATTAGGAAAATGATAGCATTCAACCAATACAATAAGCCATGAAAGAAATAGAGACAACAATATACTATTGGTACTGTCAACGTGGGACTCAGAACCCATGATGGTAGATGTGTTCTGAAGACCAAATGTGTTTATGGATGTAAAAGTGCCTTGCCCATGACCTGGCATATTGTAGACCCTCAATAAAGGTCATATAAAACTATCATTCAGGTTGACATTTTTTGTCAGGGAGAATACTGGATCAGACGGAATTGGCTCAGCATTCTGCGTCAGAGGTGGGAGGGATCATTGAGACAACCTGACCCAGCTCCTTCATTTTATAGCTGAAGACATTTACATGGAGAGAGAAGAAGTAGATTGGGAAAAATCACACAGTAGGTAAATGCCAAAAACTAAAATTAGAAGTAGGTTTTCCAGACTCTACAGATGGCTGCAGTGCACATAGATATACACACGTAGATGGCTCTGTTCTGAGACCAGCACACTTGAGTTACCTGAGAGTCAGACTTAGCAGCTGAATAAAATCATGAGCAGGTGCATCTGAGTAATGTGGTACTGTGCTACTCCCTGCCTTCTGGCTTTGGCATCCCCCAAACTGTCATCCTAACCCTCTTGACTCTGCTACCCTGTGTTCCTGGCCTTACTTCCGTTTTTATGCCTCTTTCTTCTTTCTACTCTCCTCTCCACAAAACCCTTTATCAGAATCATCTGATCCCATGAGAATAGTCTGATTCCTCTTCATTTGGTTTAGCATATCCTTCCTGACAACAATTAACTTGTACTGGATATGTACTATGCACTAAGAATTGAATTTGCATTACTACCTATGTAATAACGGTCACTATTATTATCTCCATTTTATAGATAATGAAACTGAGCCCCGGTTTCATGTACAGGAAAGGAGAGGCAGAGTGTTAATAAGTAGAATTGAAAGAGACTAACATATCAAAATACTAACTGGGGGGAAACATGGTTTTCCTAGAGTAATAGGTACATGTGGTTGAATTTCTAAAGAGAATGAATTAGTTTAGTGTGAAGTCCAGGGGGAAGTGGCAGCTGGGGAAGTCTCCCAGAATTCTGTTTTCCTTCATGTCTGGTAACTATGGGATCACCAAATGGATGGGGAATGGGATGGTAGTGATGCTGGGCTTCTTGGTCAGTGGGTTCACAGCCATGCAATGACATCTCCCTCTCTGCGGCCTCCAGTACACCCAGAGGTCCGTATAGCCAGACTCTCATTTGTCCTCACCTGTTTCTTAAATCACAGGTGGGGTAGGGATTACAGGGCTCCACCTGTCTTGACGCCCGACCTCCAGCTCCTGACCCACTTCTGACTAATCCATCTGTGGAGCCGTCCAAGACTATGACCCACTTCCCACAGTGCTCCTCCCCAGACAAGCTTCCCTGTGGACAGTCTTGTGCCCTAGTGTTCCTGCAGCCTGCGGGCACCAGCACCGCCTGTTCTGGACAGCTCCGCCCAGCCCAGCCCTCACCTGGGTGTTGTCCTGGACTCCACCCTCCTCTTCCCCTTCTCAGCCCAAGACTCTGGCTCCGTCTGCTCTGGCCTAGAAATGTCTCTCTCACTTGGGCCTTTGCAGCTGTTAAGCTGCAGCTGCTCTCCTCAATCAAATTTCTTGTCCCTGATATACTTACCTCTCAAAAATGCAAACATGTTAATATCAGGCTATTGCTTAAACACCTGCTGTGTATTCCCATTTCTTCTAGGATAAAACCCAAGCCCCACTGAGTGTCCCACCCTGAGGCTGAATCTATCAGTCTAGGATTTCTTCTGCCAGGTGAGTCTAGGAAAGATGATGTTGCTTAAAGTCAAACACTAAGGCTTTGAGACATTTGGCCTTATGCTCAGCAACCTTTAGATTGTAGAATCTTACATCTAAAAGTGACTTTAAATCAACTTGTCCCCATGCACACTAGCTCTTTTCCTGACTGCCACCAGCGATGAGGCACTCGCAGTGTAGTAAGACAGCCGATTCTGTTGTGTAAAGAACTTTCTTATTACAGGATCCTAGAATCTCAGATTTGTAACACACTCAGAAGGTGGTATTCTTCCACTCAGTGGAAACACTTCTCTGCAATAAATGAGCAAATAACCTGATCAATTTTCATGAAATATCCACACTATGATGCAATTGTGTTCCGGAATCCAAATGCAGGCTTTTGCCTCTTTCCCACATAAATATCTTCCACCATATAAAATATGTTTGGTTTCTGGATTATACCAGTGTGGTACTCCTCTAGGTTCTTTTCTAGTCAGAAGTTTGACCCACTTGCCTAAGACTGCAGACTCTACAGACAGCTACAGATAGCCTAAGTTAAAATATCATCTCTGCCATTTGCAAGCTATGTAAGCTTGGTTGAGTTACCTAATTTCTTTGAGCCTCAGCTTCCCCGTCTGTAAAGATGATACCTATCTTCTTTAGCTATTATGGGGACAAAATAACATAATTTATATAAGCTGCTAAGCACAGCATCTGGCACGTATAAATGGTCAATAAATGTTATATTTTATTATTGAAAGTGAAACTTTTCTCTCTGATGTCAGTGACGGCTTTCAAACATTTTTTTCCTAGAATCCTAATATTCAAACTAGATAAATGCAGTATGGCTCTGATAGCAGCATGGGCGGGCATCCCAGGGTCCTGTTGCCTCTGCCTTTCCTGTTCCTATTTCCTCTTCTTCATGGCCCCTGAGGCACTCCAGTGGGACCTTAGGACTCTTCCCAATATAGCTTGAAAATAAATAAGATACTAACAAATAAATAAAATGCCGTACCAGGAAAAGGCAATTGCAGAAACACAGGGATATGTATTACTTTCCTATTGCTGCTGTCACAAACTTAATGGCTTAAAAATACACAAATTTATTATCTTACAGTTTTATAGATCAGATGCTCAATGAGGATCTCACTAGGCTAAAATCCAGGTGTCAGCAGGGCTGTGTTCCTTCTGGAGGCTCTAGGGGAGAATCTCTTTTCTTGTTTTATTCAGGTTCTAGAAGCTACCCATATTCCTTGGCTCATGGCCCCCTTCCTCCATCTTCAAAACCAGTAATACGGCACGTCTCAGAACCCCCTCGCCAACTCTCTCTTCTGCCTCCTTCTCCTACGTATAAGGACCCATGTAATTATATTGGTCCCACTCAGGTAATCCAGAATAAGCTCCCTATTTTAAGGACAGCCGGTTAACAACATTAATTCTATCTGCAACCTAATTCCCCTTCCTGTGTAACCTTACATAACACATTCACATTTCTGAGGATTAAGACAAAGACATGTTTGGAGAATCTTTCTGCCTGCCATAGCAGTCACTGGAGAGGTCGTTAGAGACAAGCCTGGAAAAATTACTCAACGTTTGGAGACATAAACGTCCTGTTCACCTCACTGCAATAGTTTGCAGCCCACTATTCTTCATCTTGTTCTTAACATGAGGATCTTTTTTTTTTTTTTTTTTGCCTTGTCAGATTTATCATAAACTTACTTTTATCTTTTTTTTTTATTTTTTTATTATACTTTAAGTTCTAGGTTACATGTGCACAACGTGCAGGTTTGTTACATATGTATACTTGTGCCATGTTGGTGTGCTGCACCCATCAACTCGTCAGCACCCATCAACTCGTCATTTACATCAGGTATAACTCCCAATGCAATCCCTCCCCACTCCCCCCTCCCCATAATAGGCCCCAGTGTGGTGTGTGATATTCCCCTTCCTGAGTCCAAGTGATCTCATTGTTCAATTCCCACCTATGAGTGAGAACATGCGGTGTTTGGTTTTCTGTTCTTGTGATAGTTTGCTGAGATTGATGGTTTTCAGCTGCATCCACGTCCCTACAAAGGACACGAACTCATCCTTTTTTATGGCTGCATAGTATTCCATGGTGTATATGTGCCACATTTTCTTAATCCAGTCTGTCACTGATGGACATTTGGGTTGATTCCAAGTCTTTGCTATTGTGAATAGTGCCGCAATAAACATACGTGTGCATGATTTATAATCCTTTGGGCATATACCCAGTAATGGGATGGCTGGGTCATATGGTATTTCTAATTCTAGATCCTTGAGGAATCGCCATACTGTTTTCCACAATGGTTGAACCAGTTTACAATCCCACCAACAGTATAAGTGTTCCTATTTCTCCACATCCTCTCCAGCACCTGTTGTTTCCTGACTTTTTAATGATCGCCATTCTAACTGGTGTGAGATGGTATCTCATTGTGGTTTTGATTTGCATTTCTCTGATGGCCAGTGATGACGAGCATTTTTTCATGTGCCTGTTGGCTGTATGCATGTCTTCTTTTGAGAACTGTCTGTTCATATCCTTTGCCCACTTTTTGATGGGGTTGTTTGTTTTTTTTTTTTTTTTTTTGTAAATTTGTTTGAGTTCTTTGTAGGTTCTGGATATTAGCCCTTTGTCAGATGAGTAGATTGCAAAAATTTTCTCCTATTCTGTAGGTTGCCTGTTCACTCTGATGGTAGTTTCTTTTGCTGTGCAGAAGCTCTTTACTTTAATGAGATCCCATTTGGCAATTATGGCTTTTTGCCGTTGCTTTTGGTGTTTTAGACATGAAGTCCTTGCCCATGCCTATGTCCTGAATGGTATCACCTAGGTTTTCTTCTAGGGTTTTTATGGTTTTAGGTCTAACATTTAAGTCTCTAATCCATCTTGAATTAATTTTCATATAAGGAGTAAGGAAAGGATCCAGTTTCAGCTTTCTACTTATGGCTAGCCAATTTTCCCAGCACCATTTATTAAATAGGGAATCCTTTCCCCATTTCTTGTTTTTCTCAGAATTGTCAAAGATCAGATGGCTGTAGATGTGTGGTATTATTTCTGAGGGCTCTGTTCTGTTCCATTGGTCTATATCTCTGTTTTGGTACCAGTATCATGCTGTTTTGGTTACTGTAGCCTTGTAGTACAGTTTGAAGTCAGGTAGTGTGATGCCTCCAGATTTGTTCTTTTGACTTAGGATTGTCTTGGCAATGCAGGGTCTTTTTTGGTTCCATATGAACTTTAAAGCAGTTTTTTCCAGTTCTGTGAAGAAAGTCATTGGTAGCTTAATGGGGATGGCATTGAATCTACTGAATGGGCAAAAACTGGAAGCATTCCCTTTGAAAACTGGCACAAGACAGGGATGCCCTCTCTCACCACTCCTATTCAACATAGTGTTGGAAGTTCTGGCTAGGGCAATCAGGCAAGAGAAAGAAATAAAGGGTATTCAGTTAGGAAAAGAAGTCATCAAATTGTCCCTGTTTGCAGATGACACGGTTGTATATTTAGAAAACCCCAACATCTCAGCCCAAAATCTCCTTAAGCTGATAAGCAACTTCAGCAAAGTCTCAGGATACAAAATCAATGTGCCAAAATCACAAGCATTCTTATACACCAGTAACAAACAAACAGAGAGCCAAATCATGAATGAACTTCCATTCACAATTGCTTCAAAGAGAATAAAATACCTAGGAATCCAACTTACAAGGGATGTAAAGGACCTCTTCAAGGAGAACTACAAACCATTGCTCAGTGAAAGGAAAGAGGACACAAACAAATGGAAGAACATTCCATGCTCATGGATAGGAAGAATCAATATCGTGAAAATGGCCATCCTGCCCAAGGTGATCTATAGATTCAACATGAGGATCTCTGACAAATCTTGCTACAGTCAAGATACTCTGTCTGGCATTACCCAGACTTAACAGATATGACCATCCTTTCAGGGTGATTTGTTGCAAGCAACAGAAAATGACTGGCTAGTTGAGGTATAGAAGGCATTTGATAAAAGGTTATTTTGAAGCTCGCAAAGCCTCTGGAGGAATGGAGAACCAGTCAGAGATCAGGCAGCCAAGAACAGCCCTCCAAGTTATACAGTAGAACCCATCTGGACAGAAATTGTTGCTGGTGTCCCTCAAAACCCACTGGCATAGACAGAGCATTCTGCCTTGAGTGTTGGTACTACCATCACCCCTGGAAATTCAATTGATAGATTTGATTCTTCACCCACTGTTGCTGCTCTTTGGCATTTCTTAAACCCAACCTCAAGTCATAGGTGGCTGCCTCTATGCTATGTTTTTGTGGAATCCCTGTCAGTCTTATATGAAAAACTTGGAGGGAGAGGGACACCAGAAGAGGACTGAAAATTCTACATGTTCCGTTTCCCAGCCTCTCTGGCCAGAGAACTCTGGCAGGTGCTCTGAAACCTAGAACACCTGCCAGAGTCCTCCTGCCAGAGAGGCTGGGAAATGGAGCACATGACGTTTTCTGTTTTATGGTAAAAGATGGGCTCCACATCTCACCAAGATCCATAAGGGTCAAATTCCCCCACGTAAGTCCAAATGGTGGAGACATAGTGATAATGGCAAATATCTACAGTACCACTCTAGGAAGCTTATTTTTTAAAAGTGAAAAAAGAACATTTTGGAATTACTAGTTCTTCGTGAATCTATCATGGCTCTTATTCCCACTGATTCCTACTTCTCTTTCTAAGTACACGTAACCCATACACCACTTAAGTAATCATTTCTAGTTTGTTGCCAGAAACTGGCCTGAACCCACAATTTCTAGAATCCAGGTTTTAAAGATCAAGATAAGACATGCCCATTCCCAGTCTTCTGGCATCCCTCTCCCTCCCCATTTTTCAAATAAGGCTGACAGGGATTCCACAAAGACTTATGCAAGTCTTTTCAGAACCCTGGGCTATAATTCATGTGGAATTGAAGAGCTGAATTAATTAAGAGCAGTGAGGTGTTTGCCTGTCTCCTATCTCTTATCGTGAGTTTCAATCTTTCCAGATTAAAGGCCGTTTGCCTTGATGAATTGAGCAGCTTGGCGATCTCTCTGATTACTCTCAACATTACACCATCATGCCCATGCTGTGGACTCTCCTTCTTTTCCCACCATGTATCTCCAGACGGTGCGATAAAAATCCTTATTTTTATTTTTAGTTGTTTTTCTAAAGCCTTCACTCTTCTTGAGCCTATGCTTTCTTACACAATTCTTATAAACATGGGTCATTTCTTCCTGTGTTTTGCTGTGTTCACTTTCTTAATATTTGTGTTTGTAACACCCACACCCATCAGAGATGTTGGTATGGAGTCACATTGCTTTCTAGTTCACTCATCTCTGGATTACACAATGGAAGGAACATGGATGTTGCGATCAGATTTAGAGTACTTGAATCCTACCTACATCTCTTACTAGTAGTGTGAGCCTTATCTCTAAAATTAAGGTAATAATTCCTGCTCACTCTTACAGAGCTTCACAACTGGATATTTTTGTGGCAGTACCTTGTGGGCATGCTTTTATTGAGGCTTTCTTGGGCTTTTTCCCTTTAGTAAACATAGAGTTTTGCCTGTTTGTCGAAACCCCTGTTCTCACATTCCTTAAAAACAGATGGACAGAGAGCTACCAAATTTGGAGGGTTCTTTGAGATAACCCAACATAAAATATAGGTATGTGTATATATATACATACATACACATTTACATGAATATATATGTCTTGTATATTTGTTGTGCTTCTCTGGAGAATCCTAATAATGTCTCCTTGTGTACTTTATTTTCACGTATACTGATTCTGGCTAGTTTTATATATCCCACTATGAGAAAAAAAGTATCAATGCTATATTTACTCATGATGCCATGGCACTTCAGAACCTGTTTGCTTGGGAACAATATATATATCTCCATGCCTATGCAGTTCCCTAGTAGCATTTTTTAATGCCGGTTACATCATTACTCACAATGCTGCATCATCTGCCGTGCCACCTATGAATACTGGCTTCCAGTGACTCAGGAAGTTGTTACTATGCTTCATTGATGAAGACCACAAATGCAAGTCTTACTCAGAATATGTAGGAAAATGTGAATGATAATTCATTTTTCAGTTATGTCAAATTTGTCACTCAGAATTTTATAATGTACACATAGAAAAATGTATCTTCCAACCATGTCTGGAACTCTCTGGTCTACAATCACTGCATTTTTAGAATGTGATCTCTTTCATTGTTGACCACATTACTGCCTTTCATTCACAGGCATCAGTGGGAGCATAGGTAGGGGCTTGTGGAAGAAGTAAGAAGAGTGGCTTTATTTACACAAGAAATGTCTGTCCCTTGCCACATGGCTTAAGATCAACCCAGAAGACCACATTACACATCCATCAGATGCAAAAGAGGGCATTGGTGAGAAGGATTTATTGGCCCATCTCAAAAGCCCTTGGAGTAGACAGTCATGGCCACCTCTGGCAGCCATCCTGTCATGTATTAAGAAGCCCATTCAGTGGTGTAAGGTGACGGCCTTGGGTGTCAGCAGTGAAGGCTGCACAAAGGTAGGGGAATAGTGGTAAGGAGTGAGGTTTGAGAGGTCAACAGGGGTCACAGGTCAGCAGGGTCAAATAAAAAAGGGCTGGAAGGATGTGCAAACCAAGCAGCAGGAACTATGTGTGGAAAGGCATGGAACTTTGAAAGGAGAAGGTGCATCCAGGAAACATCGGTTGGTCTCTTGTGGCTGAAATAACATGTGTTTATGAAAGGTCAAGATAGAAAGTTGGGCACAAGGGCAAAGCCAGAGTTCATCAGCTTCATATGTCAAGCAAGAGAATTTTAACTCTATCTATAAGGCATGAAGACTTCATGGAATATCTTAAGTAAAAGATAGACATGGCTGGAATTGGGGTTTCAGGAAAAACACTGTGGCAGCAATGGTAAAGTCAAACTGGAAGAGAGAGACCGCTGGGGAGAAACCAAATGGAAAGAGGTTATTTTAATTATCCAGGAGATGATGAGGATTGTCTCTGAACTTGATGCCAACTGAACTTGGGAAAGGAGCTGTTGGGCTGGAGAGAACACGGTAGACTCTAACACGTTTCAGGGGCCAAACAGACAGGATGTTGTGATTGATAAATGTAGGAATGAGGATTGGGGAGGAGTCCAGGATGACTCCAAGCTTCTAACCATGGTGGTGCCTGGGTGGAGAGTAGTGTCATTCCTGAAACAGGGAACAGAGAAGGAGCAAGTTTGGCAGGAAAGGGGATCAATTCAGGCTGGAACTTGCTGAGTTAAAGGAGCTGCAGGACATAGAACAGGAGGTTCCCAGAAGACAAGGAACAGATCCAAAAGTTGGGAGTGAAGTTTGGCCTGGAGAAAGTCATGGAACCCAGAGAGGATTCTGGAATGAGAAGAGAGCTAAGAGGAGAACCTCAGAAACACTACAATTCAAGAAATCATTATGGTATAAAACTCAAGAATTGAAATACAGAAGACCCTAGGATGAAAGTCCATCTTCCAAGTACTGGAAACCACGCCCAATTCCTTGGCCAAGTTTTCACAATCCACTATCCACACACACCCATATTCCCTCTTTTCTTTTCCAATGACAAGTAAAAACACAACCTGCATCCTCACCACATGTACAAAGTTCTTGTACAAAATTTCTCTAGAGCCTAACATGGGTGCCCTCTTGAGTCAACGAGAACGAACACTGCCAGTGAGTTTGTAGAAAGTTGACTTAAAGAACAGGGCACAAGCTCACAGCAGGATATTGCCAAAATACTGGTCATGAGAGCCAATCAGTCACAGCTACCAGCCCTGAAGGAGATGAGCCCAGGAACCTAGAGTTTAGACCTGTAAGCAATTAAGGGTAGAAAGACCTTCAATTTACTTTTGTCTTCCCCATTTTCAGGCAGAGAAACTGATGCCCAGAGAGTGAAAGGATTTTGTCCAGGGTCAGCAGTGAAACCAGTTGACCAGATCAGTGTGACTAAATTATGTCATGTTGGTTAAAATGTCTTAATGGGCAGCACATTTCCAAAGTTTCTGCCAATGCAACCAGGCACCATGGGCATACTTCAGAAACTAATGAGTCTGCAATTCCTCCAGCTCATTCAGAAGCTTCTGGGATGAGACTCAATCCTGGTAAGGCATGGGAGAGTGAAGAAAAGGTGGAAGTTATCACCCTTCATAGGGCTTTATAGACTGTGGTTGTCACATATCCCTCCCTCCCTGAGGCCACTGGGATCTGCATTTGTCCTGGGCAGGGGCTTTGGGGTCATTTAATTATCATACTAAGGGGACCCAGTGAGGGAATCCAAACTTGTCTTGAAAAAGTGATTGTCTTCAAAACTAGCCTGTGTCAGAAGTCTCCTTCCCGAAAATAGCTGTCCATGGGTTTGCATTTTCACAGCTCTCTTCTGAGCATCGGCTTCTGGTCAGACCTTGGTTCAGGCCTTCCCCTTTAGAGCTGCCAGAAGGATCTTTCTGAAGCCCCCTTTTGACAATATCACTCTCTGGGAGAACCCAGTGCTCTCCTCTACCTACAAGCAACTTAGTAGACATCCTGGCCATAGCCTGAGCCTACAGCTTTTCCAGCCATTGGTTCTTTCTGGTTTCCCCAAGTTCTGTCACTTTGGGTGTCTTCCAGTTCCCTGAGCACGAGAGGTATTTTTAGGCCCCAGTGCCTTTGCACATGTTTCCTGGAATACCGTTTTCCTTGTTATGCACTGAAAGTAACTCCCATGTGTTCTTATTTATTTAAATTTTTTGCATCCAGACTTTGAATTCCTCAAAAACAGTAACTGGTGTCATAATCACCTTGTTATCCCCAGCACATAGTTCAGGATTTGTCAACATGTTGAAAAGAATGCCTATGAGCCAATCAGACTACTTGCCACAGTCAGGAGGAAGAGGAAGGCTGGAGTAGCTGGGAATACTACAGGATGAACCTCCTTATGAGCGTGAAAGAGGGAGAGCATCAACAGAGTTACCATGAATTGACACAGTGGCCACGTTTCTACCTGGTGGAGGAATCCATTTTTAACTCAAACAATCCTCAGGAAGTTACTTTTCCTACCAGAGAGATGGCAGGCTAAGAACAATGCCCTTCATTAATTCCTCCCGACAACTTGAATAATGGATGGACCACAGTGAGTTTAGAAGCCCAGGTTATGAGTTGTAAATGTAGCTCTGGGCACGCTGGGCAGGGAGATAGGGGTGGTCCCTTGAACAGAAAGCCAGGGAAACTATTTCCCAGAGTAAATTAGAAGCAAAGCTCCTTATGAATATTGGGGAATGCCATTGATGTCCCATAAAGTAAACTTTAGTCAAGACATAGCAGAAGCTGGAGATTTTCTGCAAACAGTAATGTGAGGCCAGACATGTGTAGACAAGAAGAGCAAGGTATCTTCAGAAGGAAGTCAGCAGTATTTCCAGGAAGAACCAGAACATAGTCCATTCTCTGAGCTGTTTCTAGCCTTGGGTTTTCACCCATAGTGACAGTGAAATTGCAGCTTATATCAGGTTCTTGTATACCCCATACTATATCATGTGTAGTTTTCTCTGTACTAGTATCCTCAAGTTGTCTACGTAGGTTCTCATTCTAGAACATGAGCTCAGTACTTTCTATTAACATGTTTGTGGTTAAAGTCCTAAATTGCAGTCTCTCCAGTTACTACATAAGGATACCCGACCTGGGTGCCTCTGACCTGACACATGAAAACAAGATTTGGATGCCCACATGGGACATTCCTTCATTTAACAAGTATTTGTTGAGTGCCTACTGTGTGCCAGATACTGGGAGTATAATAATAAACAAGAGACCCTGTGTTCTGGGAGTTGATAGTCTAAGGGGAGAAGGGACACTGACAAGCAGCCAGGGCTTGCAATACAGTCTATGTACAATACCCTATACTGTGATGGGGCATTAGAGGGGGCCACAAAGACACAAAGAAGAGGATTCTGCTTTAGACCAATAGGGGCAGGAAAGGCTTACTGGAGAAATGATGTCCATGCTGAGACATCCCATTAGACGATATGAAGGGAAATGAAAAACAAGGCATGCTCCAGGCATATAAGCTAGGCAACTGCATATGCAGAGACCTGAAGTTGAGAGAGAGCATGGCCTGTTAAGAAAACATGAGAAGAGCAGGACAGGTCCAAGTATGGGCCCAGCCCAGTTCAGCCCATCTATACATGTGTTACCAAGGAAGAGATCAGAAAGTTAGGGGCACAGCTCAGGATCAGCCCCCACCTGATACTCCATTCTCACCACAATTGTGGATTTGAAGATTCAGCTTCACCAGGGCTGCGAGATCAAATGGTCCTTTAACCCCCAAGCCCAGCAGCTCAGAATCTCCCAGATTTCATCATGTAAGGAAGAGTAAGAGGAAAGTTGCAGCCATGACCCAAGACCTTTCTTTGCCCTGCCTGGCTTCCTGCTCTGTGGTGGCTTCATCTCAGCAAAAAGGCTGCCATCTTGGATGGGAAAGGACACTGGGGTGGGGTGGTTTGGGTGTTGGGGAGGGAGACCCAAACACCTCTCCAATTCAGTCAAAGAAGCTGGTTGTCATCACATGATCAAAAAAAGAGACAGATGACTGAATTTCAGTCACATTTTCTGCAGGCTTATAGACCTCTACCATGTCTACATGGTAGAGGTAGACATGGTAGAGGTCTACAAGCCTCCACAATAGATGGAGGTATCCCTCTTGGGTAGGTGCTTCAGGAAGCTTCCTGGAAGTGATTACTCCACTCAACAGCCAAGAAGCATCTCCTAAGGAATGTGTGTTCTTTCAACCTGGGATTGGAAGAAGGGCAAAGTTCTTGAACAATATTTCATGGTTTACAAACATCTTGAGGTTTACCTAGCACTTGCTGTACACCAGGCTTCTGCTGGGTATTTTAATATCTAGCATGAAGTTGGCTTCTCATGACAGCCCTACAGGATAAGTAATATATCCCAGTTTTCAGATCAGGAAATTGAGGCCCAGGGAGGTGTAAGAAACTAGATCAAAGTCCACCTTGTTAAGTGACAGAAGGAGAATTTAAATCCTGACCTCCTGCTTCCTCTCACTCCCATCCCTGCATTGTCTTATGTCACCATCTCGAGAGCCATGGTAATGTTGGCAATATTAGTAGTTTCAGATGAAAAAAAGCAAGGCTTGGATAGGTGGCAGAAGGTATCAGAAGCAGGTGTTTCCAGCTGATAAATTTGGGCCCATCAGCACATTTTCTGAGGCAGCTCCCCACTGCTGAGCACCACCTCCCACAATTTCATTCCAACATTTTAATGAAAAATAAACGTCTGCCCACCCCTGCCCTGTGCACTAGGCTATATCAAGCAATTACACAGTGTTTGTGTGGGAAGAGGACTGGTTCTGAGAGACCAAGCTGATAGGGAGGTGTGATGGCAGAGAGAACCCAGCTGGTTCAGTTGGGTCTTCCCAGGACCCCTCCGGCCCCTCTCCCACTGCCCTTTCCACTCAGAAACCTTCCCCTGCTGTCCATCCTGCCTGGGTGAGGCAGGATCCCTTCCCCTGGACCCTGGAACTAAGGATTTTACATGCTTTCCAACCCAACTCTAACACAAGGCCATACAGCATAGCAGTGAAGGGCACAAGAATTGTAATGACACCCACCTTCACTACTCACTCACTCTGAACTTGGACAGTGGCTCCATCTCTTAGAACCTGTGTTGTCTTCTGTGAGATAAGGATGATAGTAGCACCCAGGACACAGTGTTAAATGAAATCACCCATGTAAAGAGAGTCTGCCAGGGATAGTTACATGACAAGTGCTCAGAACACGAGTCACTTGTCTCCATTTTTGCTTTTTATTGAAGTATAATGAACATACTAGAAAAATGCGTAAGTGCATAGCTCACTGTTTTTGCACAAATTGAACACACTTGTGGAACCAGCACCCAATTCAAGAAACAGCATTCTCAGCACCCCAGAAGCCCCCAGACTACAGCTTTCTGGTTACTATTTCCTCCCAAGAATAACCCCTATCCTTACTTCTTAAAGCATAGATAAATTTCACCTGTATTAAAATGGTACTGTTTGAGCAAAGACATGGGATCAACGCAGATGCCCATCAAAGATAAACTGGATAAAGAAAATATGGGACATATACTCTATGGAATACTAGGCAGTCATAAAAAGGAATGAAATCATGGTTTTTGCAGCAATATGAAGTTGGAGGCTATAATATTAAGCAAATTAATGCAGGAACAGAAAACCAAATACCACACATCCTCACTTATAAGTGGAAGCTAATACAGACATAGAGAACAATAGACATTGCGGATTACTAGCGGGTGGAAGGAGTAGGGGGGATGGGGAATTTTAAAAAGTACTTATTGGATACTCTGCTCACTACCTGGATGACGAGATTTGTACTCCAAACCTCAGCATCACACAGTATCCTCATGTAACAAATCTATACATGTATCCCCTGTATCTAAAATAAAAGCTGATTTTTTTAAAAAGATGGTACTATTTGTTTCGTTAACTATAATTTAAAATGTACCAGGAATATGCACAATTCTTTAGGTGTGTTACCTTATTTATATAACCTAGTAATCTTACTTGTACCTACTTACCCATGAGAAATGAACACAGATGCCCATACAAAGACTTGTGTGCAAATGTTTAGTGCAAATTTATTCACAGTAACTGAAAACTGGAAACCACTCAAATTCCCATCAACTGGTGAACAGACACACAAGTTGTTGTATCATCCATATACCATCATAGTCAGCAATAAAAAGAAGCAAAACACTGAACTGATACATGCCATCACATATATAAGTCTGAAAAACACCTGACTGAGCAAAATGAGCCAGAACACAAAATAATAAATCTATATGATTTTATTTACAAGTTCTAGAAAGGATAAGTTTAATCTAAAGTAGCAGAAGATAAATCAGTGGTTGCCTGGTGGGAGACAGGGGTGGGGAATAGGGAGGGGGTCCCTGGGAAGTATCACAAGGAGACATTTAGGAGTGATGGAAATGTTCCATAGATTGATTATGATTGTAGTTAATGGGTTAATGAGTATATCCATTTGTCAAAATGTATTGGATTGGTCATTTAAAATGAGTGCATTTTGTCATGTGATAATTATACCTTAATTATTAATAAAATGAGTTTTTAAAAAAATGAATAATGAAAGCTATTGGTTTTATTATTATTATTTACTATCTCCCAGGAACTGTGGTAAGCTCTTTATGTGTATCATCTCATTTAATCCTCTCAACCACCCTTTCATCTATGCACACTAACATCATGCCCATTTCACAGAGGAGAAAACAGAGGCTCGCAGAAGAATGTGAAATAATGTAACCAAAGTTCCCCACTAATAAGCAATCCAGGATTAGAATTTAGGTAGTATTAATCAATGAGAATACGGCCTTCAAAGCATGGGAAACTTTCTCTGTGTACACTTGAGTAATTATCAGTACATAAACGATTGTTACTAATAATGTGTTTGTATTGTTATTTGCAGAGGTGGTACTGAAAGTCCATCCCTGGGAGTGTCAAGATCACAGGCATGTGGGGTACATTTAACCTGAAGGACAGCCCAGTCAGGGACTGGAGAGAATGTCAGCACCCCAGCTGGATCAGACAAATTTTATCATAGGCCCCAGCCAAAAGAGAGCTGGGTAGGGAAACCAAAGGGAAGGTGTGCACATAGGCTAAAGCATGAAGGACATGAGCATCCAAGAAACACACACGCACACCAGGCCTGGGGCTCCAACTAACAGAGAAAACTCTGAACCCCACCCAGGGTGGGGCTGAGGTTCCCAACGCACTTCCTGTACTTGTCAGGGTGGGTCAAGGATTGGGCAGGGCTGGGCGAGGTTGGAGGCCAATCTGAAGAGCCTGGTTGACCAGTGTGGCTGTCCTCCCTGGCCCCTAGTCAATCTGAGACCAGTCACTCCTAGCAGAATGAAAAGTTTTCACATGGCTGCTTCTAACCTCAGATTCTCCCTCTTTTTAACACCAGGAAAGATTTCCTTTGAAAATTCCCCTGCTTCTCTGAGTCTGCAGTTATGAAGGGTGAGATCACACCCTGTAGTCATGACTTTGGTCCTGAAACAATTATTCATCCTGTTCTGCTTAAGCTTGGTGGCCCGTGCTCACTGGGTGATGAGCTCTCCCCCTAATCCCTCTCCCCACCAGTTCTCTCATGGCTCACTGCCCTGTTGGCTTTGTCAGGTGCAATTGCATCAGGTTAAGGCAAGGGAGGAGGGGTGAGGGCTGGGCCCCAGCTTGGGAATTAAGAAGTGGAGAGAGGCCACTTCTTAAGACAGAGACAGACACAGAAACATTCCTTTTTTCAAAGTCTTAGGCATAAGGGGCCCTTCTCAATAGGTTACTATTTACAGGAACATACACAGAGTTGCTGAACCCAGACATGGGAGTCCCAGTGGTGAGACTTCTGGTCCAATGGAAATATTTGAAAGTCGTTACTTAAAGTGTTACCTCAAGCCTGTAATCCCAGCACTTTGGGAGGCCAAGATGCGTGGATCACAAGGTCAGGAGATCAAGACTATCCTGGCTAACATGGTGAAACCCCGTCTCTACTAAAAAATACAAAAAACTAGCCTGGTATGGTGGCGGGTGCCTGTAGTCCCAGCTACTTGGGAGGCTGAGGCGGAAGAATGGCGTAAACCCGGAAGGCGGAGTTTGCAGTGAGCTGAGACCCAGCCACTGTAGTCCAACCTGGGCGACAGAGCGAGACTCTGTCTCAAAAAAAAAAAAAAAAAAAAAGTGTTACCAAGACAGCCACAGGCAGGCTGTGTATGTGCCCTCAGTCAAAATCTTCTCCACCCTCCTTTAAGACTCTAGGTTATGTTGGATCCATGAGAGGAGTCACCATGTCATCCTCAAAATGCCACTGAGAAACTGTCATCCAATGACTGTCATGGCTTTCCCCTCTTTATTTCTTCTGGAAGAGTGGAAGTAGGGGGAGGAAGAAAGTGTAGTGGCAGAGGATGAGGCTGACAGACCACATGGGGTGACTGAAGTACTAAGACAATGGGGAGGTGCAAAAGGATGCTGAGCAGCCAGTGTTAGAATTGTGTCAGAATGAGGACTGGATCAGACACAGACCAGGGTGAGAGATCTCAAGATGGGCCTGGAGCATCAGTAGTGATGATGGAGGGTAGGAGATAGATTTCTATGGCAGAAATTTATTATTTTACGTGTGTGGCTGCCCATTAATGTTTGTGTTTGTTCATTGTTTTAGAGACAAGTTCTTGCTCTGTTGCCCAGGCTGAGTACAGCAGCATGATCACATCTCACTGCAGCCTCAAACTCCTGGGCTCAAGTGATCCCCCTCCGCCAGTTCCCCAAGTAGCTGGGACCACAGGCATGCACCACCACTTCTAGCTAATTTTTTAAGTTTTTTTGTAGAGCTGGGAGCCTCACTGTGTTGCCCAGGCTGCTCTTGAACTAGTGGTCTCAAGCAATCTTTCTGCCTCAGCCTCCCAAGTGGCTGAGATCACAGGTATGAGCCACCAATCCCAGCTTTTTTTTTTTTTCATTATCTTTTTAACAGCTTTTTGCAATTTGGGGGAAATAAGACATAATGAGTTCCAGTTTCTGATGTGGAAGTCAGAACTCAAGTGATTTCCAGACTCCCTTGCTGCTATGCCATGAGCACATAATCAACCTTCAGCAACTAGACACTCCAGTTGGGAAGCAGTCAATTTGAGGAACTGGTCTATTTGGAGCTCACGCACAGTTTTGCTGGTGTAGGAAACAACCAAGTCACCAGTTTTCAGGGCAGCATGTTTGCCAAGCCAAATTGCCAACCCAGAAGTGACATTGATGCTGGTGACAGTGGTCACTTGCAATAAAGTCAGGTTTCTGGCATCTAGTATGCAGTGGTAGCTTCAGCAGCAGCAATCAAAATCTCAATATTAAGCCAGATCTGCAATGTGGTTTTGGATGTTCTTAGAAGCTTGGCCTCAAGCCAGTTTCTCCATCTCCTCCATCAATTATGGGGGCTACTTGACATATTTTGCTAAATAACTTTTCTTCCTAGTTTTGTATTCTGTCATTTGCAACTGAGAAACTGGCTGACACAATTCTTAGATATTTATGGGTAATATTAAGAGGATTGAGTGACCTAGTAGCCCAACTACTAGAACAGTGACTGACACATAGCAGACATTCAGTATACTTCAAATACTTGTTGAGAGGCAGGAAGGCAGGAAGGCAGGTGGGAAGGAAAGGAAAGGAAAGGGAAGGGAAGGGAAGGGAAGGGAGGGAAGGGAGGGGAGACAGAGAGGGAGAGAGGGAGAGAGGGAGGAGAGAAGAAAAGAAGGATGAAGGGAAGGATAAACAGGGTGTATGTAATATGAGAAAGGAAGGAGTATAGGATGATAACACATATTAGACAATTTTGTGGATGGTAGTGCTATCACTGAGACGAGAAAGGCAGAAGACAGAGCAGGTTTGAGAAAATGATGAGTCAGGTTTGGCACCGCTGAATTCAAGGTTCCTCCAGTACATCCAAGTGCCAATTTCAGTAGCTTGTTGGATACTTAAATCTAGAGTTCAGCAGGAAACTCAGGGCAGTAGATGACTTTGGGGTGACCCAGACAGAGGAGTAAGTGAGTTTTGCAAATGGAAAAAATGCCCTAGTGCAAAGAAGAAATGACAACAAATGGAATTCTGAAAAATACCAGCATTGAAGAGATAACTTGAGGAGTTGCTCACAAAAGACACTGAGGAAAACTGCCAGAAGTTCATAGGAAACCAAGAACTGCCCCAGAGAGCTGAGCTTTGTGGACCTACATGTCATCAAAGGCCAGTGATGACAGGACCAGGTGAAAACAAGAATCTTTCTGCTTCTGTTTCCACAGTGCATGGACCAAAACACTCACCTTCCCAGCTCCTCGCTGTGAATGGTCATGGAAGGCAGCCCTCTTGACCAAGCTGCAGACATTTATGAGCATCTACTGTGTGCTAGGCACTGAGCAAGGCAATTTACATTGATCGACCTTCTTAATTCTACCAATTGCACTGTGAGTGACTTATTATATTTGTCCCATTATTCGCTGAGGTTCAGAAAAGTAAGGTCACTTTCCACTTCCCACAGGGTTGGCTGTTAGAATCATTCAGCAAGAGATTCTGAACAAGGCTGGAGGGAGGAGGCTTCAAAAAGAACAACCAGTTTGCGTTACAGGAAACTGAGGCACAGAGATGTTACTCGCCTGACATCACATGGTTAGTGACTAGTTCTAATCCCAGGCCAGCCTGCCTTAAGAATCCAATGATGATAATGTTGATGACAACGTGACAGGAATAGTAACAGTGATAGTAACAACAACAGTGATTGCTGCTACATTTATGGGGCACCTGTAATATGCCAAAATTGGTGCGCTTCATGCATTGCCTCACTTAATCCTCATGACAACACAATGAGGTAGGGCTATCATAAACCCCTCTTCAGCCCTGAGAGTAAAGGGGCTCAAATTGTCACCGTGAACAATAATAATCCTACTGGGGCTTGGAACTGGACGTTGGCGTACAGGACAGGCTGGAAACAGGCTGCTCCGCAGTGGATCCTGGCTTCTCAGACCCCAAGGCGGCCCCAGGGAGCAGACAGCCCAGCCCAACCCAGGAAAGGGAGACATTCTGCCCAGACAAACCGCAGAAGCGTCTGGGGCGCTGCTGTCTCCTGTCCTCTACAAACTTGTAGCAGCTTGTGTGTGCAGATCTCTGGGATAAGACGATCAAGGACCAGCCCCCCGTCCCAAGTGCTCATGAGGAAACTGCCCTGTGTGCCATAGGCCCCATCTCTCCAGGCCTGCCCAGACCCAGGACCTTGAACTGAACCATGCACAGGTCTATAGGTTGGGGAGGTACATAGAAAAGTGGCCCCAAATAGTAGACCCTGGTGGGAATTTTAGCACCACCATGAGCCTTTGTTCTAAGCTTCCTTTCATCTGGCTTCCGGAACTAGGACTTGCTAGATGGTTTATTGCCTTTCCTTTTAAGTCACATTAAAAATAACTTTTCAGTAATCACTCTAACCGAAGGTACTTGACTTGCTGGGGATCCCCAGTGCCTAGAAAGGTGCTTGGTATGTACTAGAAATAACAAATATTTATTAAGCACTATGTGATAGGCAAGGCGCCATGAACTTTACATTCTTTATCTCCTTTAATGCTCATTACAACCCTATGAAATACATTCTCTTATTATCTCCATTTTACAGATGAGAAAACTGAGACTTTGAAAGGTGAGGTGACTTGGCTCAAGGTCACATAATGAAAAAGCAGCAGAGCTAGTATTTGACTGCAGTCTATGCTCAGACAGTCCCACCATGATACTGTGTTGTCTAAAACAGGTGAAAGAGTATGTGTGTGTGTGTGTGTGTGTGTGTGTGTGTGTGCGCGCGCGCGCGCGCGCGCAGAAAGGCAGCCTAATTTGGTGGAGATATTTAGTGGAGACATTTAGGAACCTTGGGCGTGAAGCTTAATTCTGCTCTATAAAAGCTGTGTGATCTCGATGAAAGAACTTTACATCTCTGAGATTCAGTGTCCTCATCATTCTTTTCAAACCTTCAGTTGTGGAAGACAAACTATGGCTCTGAAATAACAAGTACAAATGCAATAGCAATACAAAGCATGAGTGAGTATACATAGACACTTGTGTGGCCCATGTGTGTCTGTGTGTGTAGCAGCTCCGTGGGCAGGTCTGTGCGTTTGTGTGTACATGCATTCACACGTGAGCGTGCGTAGCAGAACTCATCTCTGTTTCCTCTCTTGAGAGCCCCTGATTATGCACTGTGGGTCCAGAAAGGGTGTCCAGAAAGGGTGTCCAGAGCTCACTCCTTATACCCATTTGCCTGTCATACTTAGAAACTTTATTTTCTACCAAAGTGATGGCTGCCTCCCAGCTGTTAAAAGTCTGGGCTATGGCATGAGTGGAAGATCAAGGCTGCTTCCACTCCCAAATGCACGCTCAGCCCCTCACTCTGCCCATTTGTCGACTCTTGGCCCAAAACTGTCCCCTCAGAGATTTCCCTTAGGCTGGGGAAGGGAGCCAGTTATAGCCACCTGGGAAAAAGGAGCCTCAGACAATGTGGAGGGGCAGGGGAGAGGATACCTGCTCCAGGTCTTATTTTCCTCTCTCAATACCTAAGCAAATGCACCGTGACAAAGGAGGGGACTTTGGCTTTTCCACATAGAGTGGGTGCTCCATAAACATATATTAAAGACATCAACAACCCTCAATGGTCACTTTTATAAGACCCATTTTACAGATAAGAGAACTGAGGTTCAAAATATTTAAGCAACTTACACAAGGTCACAGGGCACATAAGCAGCAAAGACAGGATTCTGGCGCAGCCCATCCTATACCAAAACCTGTGCTTATTCCACTGTGCCCTCAAAGGTACCAGTCTGGTGCACCTGGCAATGTCATAGTTGAGGCAGCTGGGATTTCCCAATCTGCCTTGACACGTAGCCTTAGCCTGGGTGACTGAGCAAGAAAGCACTGTCTCTGCCTGAAATTGTGCCAGGGAAAGGGTGCAGGCTCAAGAGACCAGCTTAGCAGTGCTGTAAGGGGCATCGTCCTGCCTGCACGCTGTTTCCTTATCTGCAAATTGGTCTAGCACGCCACACCTCTCAGAATCAGTGGAGACCAGAGGAGTGTAGGGAGATCAGCACATATAGGTATGTGGACCAGAAATGAAAACCTACTGAACATCAGGCAGTGGGGATAGAGAGAAGGCAGAGGCCAGGTCCTGAAGGTCTAGTGAAGCCATCTGTATTAGTTTCCTGAACTTGGCAGTCTAAAACAACAAACATTTACTATCTCTCAGCTTTAGAGGCCAGACATCTAAAATGAGTTTCAGTGGGCCAATATCAAGGTGTCGGCAGGGCTGTGCTCCCTCTGGAGGCCCTAGAGGATAATCTGTTCCTTGCCTTTTCCAGCTTCTGGGGACTGCCAGCTTCCCTTGATCTCAGTTGCATTGCTCCAATATCTGCCCCCGTGATCACTTTGCTTCTTGGTCTGTGTGTGGTAAAATCTCCCTCTGCCTCCCTCTTATAAAGAGACACGTGATGGTATTTAGGGCCCACCTGGATAAGCCAGGATAATCTCCCCATCTTAAAATCCTTAACTTAATCACACCTGCAACAGTCTTTTTCCAAAAGAAAAAATAAGGATTATTTATAGGGATTAGGAACAATTATCTTTCAGGGGCATTTTCAGCCTACTACACCATCTAAATAAGCTGATACTACATCTTGGTGGCACCAAGGAGCCATTGGAAGGTCTCTGGTGGCAGAGTGCCATGATGAGATCTATTTCCTGAAATAAATGTGGACTCTCTCATGGCCTGTGGCAAGTCCGCTCCCTGCTCGAGGTTTCTGAAAAATCCCAAAGGCTTTCACTTTTGTCACTCCTGGCTCCCTTTCTTTTTTTTTAATTTTTTTTAGATTTTTTTAAATTATATTTTAAGTTCTAGGGTACAGGTGCACAACATGCAGGTTTGTTACATATGTATACTTTCTCTCTTACCTATTATCTCCTGCACTTCTGCTCAAATGCAGAATTAAAATATTCTTCCTTGATCTTTACCCCTCCCCCCAAAAAAATTCATTCACACAAGACATTTTTGTGTGTCGATGACTTTACTAAAGGTTTGTAATGCCAGATGGAGTTGACATCATAGAATGCAAACAATTTTAAATTAAGCATTAAATATCTCATTTTGATGCATCCTTGACCCACCCTGGCTACCTTCTTTCCAGACTTTCCCCTTCTACCATGTTCCCAGACTGCTTATTTTCATTCTTTTTTATTATTTTCCTTTTCTCTGCTCTACCCCTTCCCTAAATTCCTGCAGTTTGTAAGACTGAGCAGTTAAGATATGTCTTACCCTCTCCAGGTGATTATTTTCCTAAGCAAGGGTAACTTCCTCCCCAAGAGGATCCCTAATACTGCAGTTGACATCAGAATTTTTTCATCCTATTGCACTTATACATAGAAGCATATTATATGTTAAATACATTTAAAGGGACATCGTACATGTAAATACCCACACACTCTCACACACACACATGCCCCAAAGATCACAGCTAAGTCCCAACTTGAAGGAAGCGTGTTCTAATGTCATCGCCATGACCCACCCACCCATCTGTTTTGAGCTGTGGTTGGCAGCAAATAATTAGCATTCACCAGGATGGCCAAGCCCAGCTTCCACTGTGGATCCCAACAGCCTGCCTCACAGCAAGAGACTCTGCTTTGGTGTAATTACCTATTCCTTGCACACCAGTTGCCCTGGTGTGATGTCAGCCCCTCCACATTGTTTATTTTAATTAAAACAGAAATTGCAGGTCTTAGGTGCTTGTAATTACAGCCCATGAACTAAATTGACTGAGGCCCCTAATTAACCTGAAACACGTCTACCTGGCTGGAGGTGTGAGTTTGGACTTGACTAGTTCAGGGCACTGCATCAGCACCAAAAAGAAAGCAAGGAAAGAGCTAGTAGAGATTCAGATAGGGCATTTGCCCTCCCAAAACAGCTACACACAGCCTGTACCCCTCAGACCACATTGTGGGTTCAATTTCAATTCTAAATATACCTATTAGCCCAGGACACATTCAGCAAGAGTGTAGTGATAGCATCTAAAAATTAACTAATGAAATCATCAATAGAATAGAAAGCAAAAACAAAGGAATAAAAAATAAAAAAATCACATGATCATTCCAATAGATGCAGAAAAAAACTTTTGACAAAATCCAACACCTTTTTTTAAATAAAAACACTCAACAAACTAGGGATAGAAGAGAACTTCCTCAACCTGATAAAGAGTATCTATGAGAAACTCATAGCTACATGATGCTCAATGGTGAGAAACTGAATGCTTTATCCTTAAGATTAGGAACATGACAAGGATGTCTGCCCTTACCACTTCAACTCAGCATTGTTCTGGAGGTTCTATCCCAGGCAATTGAAAAGTAAAATGAAATAAAGACATTCAGATTGGAAAGGAAGAAGTAAAACTATCTTTATTTTTATATGACATGATCTTATATATATAAAATACTAAGGAATCCACTAAAAAATAGAACTAATAAATGAATTCAACAAAGTTGCAGGATACAAGATCAATATACAAAAATCAACTGTATTTCTATACACTTACAATGAGGAATCTAAAAATAAAGAAAATAATTTAATATGCAATGGTATTAAAAATAATAAAATAGAAATAAATTCAACAAAAAATAAAACAACTCTGAAAACTACAAAATATTGTTGAAAGAAATAAAAAAAAGACCTATAAAACTCTAAAAACATTCCAGGTTCATGGATTGGGAAACTTAATATTGTTAAGACGGCAATATTCCTCAAATTGATGTATAAATTTAACACAATCCCTATCAGAATCCCAGCTTGCTTCTTTGTAGAAATTGAAACTGATTATAAAATTCATATGTCATTTCAAAGGTCTCACAATAGTCAAAATCACCTTGAAGAAAACAAAGTTGAAGGACTCACACTTCTCAATTTCAAAACTCACTACAAAGCAACAATAATCAAAGCATTGTACTACTACCATAAGAATGGACATAGAGACCAATAGAATAGAATTGAGGATCCAGAACTAAACTGATATGTCTGCGGCCAACTGATTTTTGACAAGGCCAACTGGTATTGAATGCCAAGACCATTCAATAAGGAAAGAGCAGTCTTTACAACAAACAATGCTAGAACAACTGCACAGCCACTCACAAAAGAATGAAGGTTGACCCTTACATAATACCACATACAAAAACTAATTTAAAATAGATCAAAAGCATAAATACAAGATCTAAAACCAGAAAAATAAAAAAATATATAGGTAGATTTTTATTACCCTGTATTTGACAATGAAGTCTTCAAAATAACACCAAAATCACAAGGAACAAAAGAAAAAATAGATAAATTGGACTTCGAAATTAGAAATTTTTGTGCTTTAAAAGACACTGTTAAGAAAATGAAAAGGTTTTAATCCAGCTTGAGTTAATTTTTGTATAAGGTGTAAGGAAGGGGTCCAGTTTCAGTTTTCTGCATATGGCTAGCCAGTTTTCCCAGCACCATTTATTGAATAGGATATCCTTTCCCCATTGCTTGTTTTTGTCAGGTTTGTTGAAGAGCAGATGGTCGTAGATGTGTAGCGTTACTTCTGAGGTCTCTCTTCTGTTCCATTGCTCTACATGCCTATTTTGGTACCAGTACCGTGCTGTTTTGGTTACTGATGCCTCCAGTTTTGTTCTGTTTGCTTAGGATTGTCTTGGCTATACAGGGTCTTCTTTGATTCCATATGAAATTTAAAGTAGTTTTTTCTAATTCTGTGAAGAGTATCAATGGTAGTTTGATGGGAAGAGCATTGAATCTATAAATTACTTTTGTCAGTATGGCTATTTTCACAATATTGATTCTTCCTATCCATGAGGATGGAATGTTTTTCCATTTGTTTGTGTCTTCTCTTATTTCCTTAAGCAGTGGTTTGTAGTTCTCCTTGAAGAAGTCCTTCAAGAGTTCTCCTTGAAGAGGTCCTTGAAGAGGACCTCCTTGAAGAGGTCCCCACTCCCTTGTTAGCTGTATTCCTAGGTATTTTACTCTCTTTGTAGCAATTGTGAATGGAAGTTCGTTCACGAATTGGCTCTCTACTCGTCTATTGTCGGTGTAAAGGAATGCTTGTGATTTTTGCACACTGATTTTGTATCCTAAGACTTTGCTGAAGTTGCTTATCAGTTTAAGGAGTTTTAGGGCTGAGATGATGGAGTTTTCTAAATATAAAATCATGTTATCTGCAAACAGAGACAATTTGATTGCCTCTCTTCCTGTTTGAATTCCCTTTATTTCTTTCTCTTGCCTGATTGCCCTGGCCAAAACTTCCAATACTATGTTGAACAGGAGTGGTGAGTGAAGGCATCCTTGTCAGTTTTCAAAGGAAATGCTTCCAGCTTTTGCCCATTCAATATAATATTGGCTGTGGGCTTGTCATAAATAGCTCCTATTATGTAAAACTCAAAACCATAAAAAATCTAGAAGAAAACCTAAGCAATACCAGTCAGGACATAGGCATGGGCAAAGACTTCATGACAAAAACATCAAATGCAATTGCAACAAAAGCCAATCATCAGAGTGTACAGGCCACCTACAGAATGGGCAAAAACTTTTGCAATCTATCCATGTGACAAAGGTCTAATATCCAGAACTTACAAGGAACTTAAACAAATTTACAAGAATAAAAACAAACAACCCCATCAAAAAACGGGCAAAGGATGTGAACAGACACTTTTCAGAAGAAAACATTTACATGGCCAACGAACATGTGAAAAAAAGCTCAATATTGCTGATCATTAGAGAAATGCAAATCAAAACCACAATGAGATACCATCTCATGCCAGTCAGAATGGCAATTATTAAAAAGTCAAGAAACAATAGATACTGGCAAGGCTGTAGAGAAACAGGAACACTTTTACACTGTTGACGGGAATGTAAATTCATTCAACCATTGTGGAAGACAATATGGCTATTCCTCAAGGATCTAGAACCAGAAATACCATTTGGCCCACCAATCCCATTACTGGATATATACCCAAAGGAATATATATTATTTTATTATAAAGACATATGCACACATATGTTTACTGCAGCACTATTTACAATAGCAAAGTTATGGAACCAACCCAAATGCCCATCAATTATAGACTGGATAAATAAAATGTGGTACATCTACACCATGGAATACTACACTGCCATAAAAAAGAATGAGATCATGTCCTTTGCAGGGATGCGGATGAAGCTGGAAGCCATCATCCTCAGCAAACTGACACAGGAGCAGAAAACCAAACACCACATGTTCTCACTAATAAGTGGGAGTTGAACAATGAGAACACATGGACACAGGGAGGGGAACAGCACACACTCAGGCCTATTAGGGGATGGGGGATGAGGGGAGGGAACTTAGAGGATGGGTCAACAGGTGCAACAAACCACCATGGCATACGTATACCCATGTAACAAACCTCCACATTCTGCACGCGTATCCCGGAACCTAAAGTAAAATTTAAAACAAAACTGCATGTTCTGCACATGTACCCCAGAACCTAAAGTATAATAAAAAATAAAATTTAAAAAAAGAAAAGAAAATGTAAAGGCAACCCAAAGAATGAAAGAAGATATATTCAAATGCTGTATCTGATAAGAGACTTGTTCTAGAACATGTAAAGCACTCTTAAAACTGGGTAATAAAAAGACAAATAACCCAGTTTAAAGATAGGCGAATGATTTGGATTGGCCTTTATCCAAAGAAGATATACAAATGGCCAGTAAACACATAAAAAGATGCTCAACTATTAAGCAGGGAAATGCAAATCAAAACCACAATGGGATGCCACTTCACAACAACTAGGATTGCTTAGACAGCAACAAAATCAGAAAGAACAAAACATCAGTGCTGGAGCCGTGGGGAGACTGCAGCTCTCATACACTGCTGATGGAATGTAAAATGGTGAAACCACTTTGGGAAACAGCCTGAAAGTTCCTCAAAAAGTTCAACACAGAGTTACCATATGACCCAGCAATTTCACTCATCGTAGATAACCAAGAAAAATGAATACATATGTCACATAAAAAACTTTTACACAAGTGTTTATGCAATTATTCACAATAATGCATTATACTATGAATTATTTATAGTAGCCAAAAAGTAGAAATAACCCAAGTATTAACATAAATCAACTTATGATAGACAATATATGGTATATCCATACATTGGAATAAAATTCAGCCACAAACAATGAATGAAATGTTGATATATGCTACTACATAGATGAACTTTGAAAAAATTCAGGTACTTGAAAGAAGACAGTCACAAAATATCACATATTATATAATTATATTTAAATATAATGGCCAGAATAGGCAAATCTATAGAGACAGGAAGTAAATTAGTGTTTGCCTAGGGCTGGGGAAAATAGCGAGGTAGGGGAGTGATCACTAAAGGGTGCAGAGTTTCTTTGTGAGGTGAGGAATATACTCTAAAATTGACTGTAATGATAGCTGAACATATCTGTAACTATACTAAAAACCACTGAATAGTACTCTTTAAATGGATGAATTGTATGATATGTAAATTATATCTCAATGAAGCTGTTTTACTAAGTGTACTGAGGACCACATACATCCCAGGCACCATACAGGTGCTGATATAAAAGCTATGTCAAATACATAAACTGAGTGTCTTCTTTGTTTTTTAAATGATTCTTCTTCAATTTTTGAAAATTAAGAAAAACTATAAGGAAGAAAAGAGAAATAATCTATAATCATATCCTCCAGTGACAGCCATTATTTATATTTTTCATGCATTTTCTCTGTTTCTTCCATTCAAAATCCTTTTAATGTATTAGATGCCCTTTTCAACATCTTAAAATATGTTTACATAACAAACCCTTACATGCTTACCAACCAACTTAAGGAATAAAACATCAGAAGAAGAAAACACCATCTATATGAATAATTATCCTGAGGAAATAATCAGACGTTATCCAAGATGTATAGGATGCTCACCCCAGCATCACCCTTAAGGCAAAACAAGGCTGGGTGCAGTGGCTCACACCTGCAATCCCAGCACTCCGGGAGGCCAAGGGGGTGGATCACCTGAAGTCAGGAGTTCGAGACTAGCCTGACCAACATGGTGAAACCCCATCTCTACTAAAAATACAAAAATTAGCCAGGCGTGGTGGCGGGTCCCTGTAATCCCAGCTACTTGGGAGGCTGAGGGGGGAAAATCGTTTGAACCCAGCAGGTGGAGGTTGCAGTGAGCTGAGATCACGCCACTGCACTCCAGCCTGGGTGACAGAGCAAGACTTCATCTCCAAGGGAAACACAAACTTAACAAAACTATCTCAGGGAAGGTTTTTGGTTTTTTTTTTCATCTTTGTGAATGTAAAAAAAAAAAAAAGTATCTTTCATTTTTAATGTAAAGTTTTCGATAATAATGAGATATTTTTACAAATGTATTGTCTTTTGATGCTTTAGCAAATTATATGTGCAAGTCTTATGACCATTTTTCTTTGGTTTTCTTTTTTATATGGTCATTTTTTAAAATCTCTGCATGTGTTAAGGATAGTAACCATTCTGCCATATACACTGTAAGCATTTTTCCAATTTTGACATTTTTCTTTTACTGTTGCTTATAATATTTTTAAAGATATAGATTCTTTTTTTTCAGTGGCCAAATATATTATTCTTATCCTTAAGATCTCCTCTATTGCTCTTAGGCTTAGAATGTCTTTCATCATCTGAAAATCAATTAAATATTTATTATATATTATTCTAGTATTTCATACTGGCAATCTTAACTTTTCACTATGCTGTGTTAAGTAAAATTTGTGTATATCATAACTGCCCAAAGCAATAATTGCCTGTATTTTAAAAAGTAACTCTTTAATCCATTTATAATTTAATTTAGGAGATAACATGAGGTAAGGTTCTCATTTTATTTTATTCCAACGTTCACTAAAAAATTCATCCCTTTCCAAATAATTAACATTTCTTTTATCTTCTATTAAGCTTATAGGTATTCTAGCATGCAATTCAAGACTATCTCTTCTATTTCATGACATTATATTTTAATTGTTGTACAATGCCATATTGTTTTAACTACAGTAGTATATACGTTAAACACATAAGAATGACATTTTTACTTCTGTTGCAGGAGGCAATGCTTGTTTTGTCTAATGAAATCCAGAATCACTTTCAAAATCAAAATTCCAAGCCACGTTAAATGTATGAATTAATGAGGGACTAATTAATATCTTTGTAATATACAATCTTTCCAACTAGATATATAGTTGTCTTTCTATTCATTCTTTTTTTATATTTCTAAATTGAAGTTTGCAGATCTGATTTTGGTTTCTTTCCAATACGTTATAACAAAGTTTCAGGTGTATAAAAAAGTTGAAAGAATTTTATAGTGAGCACTTACACAGATTCTCCCACTGACAACTCAATTCCTTTATCATGTACCTATCCATCTAACCAAACATCAATCCATCTTGAGTTTTTTATACACTTTAATTAAATTATGTGTATATACACATGTATGTGTATATATACATTTATGTGTGTCTATATATATATCTCTCTCTCACATATCCTCCTTAATATTTCAGAATACATATCATTAACTGCAGTTCAGTATTTGTTTACAGTTTTTTGTGGTAAAATGTACACAAAATGAAAGACAAAAATCTTAACTATATATTGTCTGAGTTTTGACAAATGCATACATCTATGTACCCAAACCTCTATCAAGATGTAAACATTGCATCATTCCAGGAAATTCCCTCATGCCCCTTTTTCATCAATGACCATCCCTTCCCCCAGAATCAATCACTGTTCTGTTTTTCTCCACCATGAATCAGTTTCACCTATTTTAGAACAACATATTATGGAATACAGTTCCCATATGTACTCTTGTGGATGACTTCTTTCACATGACAAAACCTTTTGAGATTCCTCTGTGCTGTTGCATGTTCAATAATTTGTTCCTTTGCACAAGTAGTATTCCATTGCACGAATATACCATCATGTGTTTATTCATTCTCCTACTGATAGACACCTGGGATGTTTCCAGTTTATTATTATTATATATTAATAATATCTTGCTAGGAACATTCTTGTACAAACCTTTCTGTAGGCATTTATTTTCAGTTTTCTTGGTTAATTACCTGGGATTCAAATTTCTGGGTCACAGGGTAGATATGTGTTCAGATTTGTGAAAAATTATCAGACATTTTGCCAAACTCCCACTAACAATGTATGAGAGTTCCAGTTGCTCCACATTCTTGACAATTGGGATTGTTTCCATCTTTCATTTTAGAACTTCTGAAGGGTGAATGAGGATATCACACTGTGGTTTGAATTTTCCTGATGACTAATGATACTGAGTATTTTTATATCTGTTCATTGGCCAGGTGTATATATTTTGTGAAATGCCTGTCCAATTAATTTGTCCATTTTTATTGAGTTTTTACTCTTTTATTATTAAATTGCAGGAGTCCTTTACATATCCTGGATACCAGTCTATTGTCAGATAACATCTGTTTTACTTATAATTTTATCCAGTTTGTAGATTGCCTACCTAACAGTGTCTATTTATGAGCAGAAGTTTTCTTAACAATGTCTATTTACGAGCAGAAGTTTCAAACTTTGATGAAGTCTAATTTATCAGTTTTTCTGAGTCTTGTCAAAGAAACTTAGTCTATCCCTAAGTCATAAAGATACTATCCTATATTTCTATTGAAGACTGTGTGGTTTGTGTATTGTATAAAGTAGCAGTTAAAGTCCTTTTTTTCACAAGAATAACTGGCTATTGCAGCATCCTCAGTTAAAAGACTTTTCTTTCTGCATTGAATTGCTTTGGTGACTCCATCAAAAATTGGTTGGCCAGTGGAGTATGTTTCTGAGCTTTCTGTTCTGTTCCACTAATCACTTGTTGATGGTTATGCCAGTACCACCTTGTCTTAATTGCTTTAGTTTTAAAATAAGTCTTGAAATCAGATAGTAAAAGTCTTCTAACTGTTCTTCTTTATCAAGATTGCTTTATCAAAGTATTCTAGGTGCTTGCATTTATATATAAATAGTAGAGTCATTTTTTCAGTTTCTGCGAAAGTCTTTCTATTGTGATTATGTTGAGTCTATTGGTCAGTTAGGAGAGTTGACAACATTGTATCTCTGTATCTATAAATACCCATTGATTTGAGTCTTCTTTATTTACTCTCAGCAATGTTTTATAGTTTTCAGTGTAGAGGTCTTGTGCATATACTGAAATCTAATCCTCAGTATTTTTTGTTTTTGATAATCTGTAAAGGGTTTCTTAAAATTTTACTTTACAAACATTTGTTTCTAGTATATAAATAATAAAACTGATTTGTGTATGTTTACCTTGAATCTTATGAGCTTTCTAAATTCACATAGTAGTTCTAGTAGTTGTTTCATAGATTTATTAAGGTTTTCTATGTAAACAATCATGACACCAGCAAATAATATACAATTTTACCTCTTCCTATCTGTATGTATTTTTTTAATTTTTGGTTTTTGTCCTTTCACAATGGCTGCAATCTCAGTACAGTGTTGAATAGGAATGGTAAGAGAGGGCATCTTTGCCTTGTTTCCAACCTTACTGGTGAGAAAGTGTTCAATATTTCACCAGTAAGTATGATGCTTGATGTACCTTTTTAATAAATAATTTTTATCAGATTGAGAAGTTTCTCTTTTATTACTAGATTGTTTTATTACTAGATTAACTACTAGATTGTTTTTATCATGGAATGTTCATTTTTTGTCAAGTCTCTTTTCTCCTTGATACCTGTTTCTTCTTAGTTCTGTTAATGCAGTGGATTATACTGTTGGATTATTAAGTGTTTAACCAACTTTATATTTCTGAGATAATTCTGACATAATAAATATGTCATAATGTGTTATTCTTTTTATATACACTACTGGATTTGATTTGCTAATATTTTGTTAAGGGTTTTTAAGGCTCTGTCATCCAGGATTTTTGTCAGTAATTCTCTTTCTACCTTCCTGTAATTTTTTTTTTTTGAACAGGAGGAAGTATCTGTCAGATTTGGGTATTATAGTTTCATAAATGAGTGTCATAAAATGAATTAGGGAGTGTTTCTTCTTCCTGTATTTTCTGAGTTTGTAATCCGTGTTATTTCTTCTTAAATATTGAGAGAATTCACTTGTGAAAATGTTGAGACCTAGAATTTTCTTTGAGGGAAGATGTTTATTAACTTCGTTGACCCCATATTTACTTGGAAAATTTGGTATGTGTTTAGTTGTGTGTTGGGGAAGGGGTTTTAAAACTGATTATTCTTTTTTTTTTTTTTTTTCAGCTTTTTATCTAATGGAGCTCTGCTTTACTGTAGTGGAATTCCTTCCAACTTTCCCTGCCTTATTCTCTGACATTCAAAATCAGCAGAACACATTACAGTCTGCAGTGTCCAGCAGGCCCTGCGGCTCAGTCTGTCCTTGTCTCTGTCCACATCACACAACTTTACTTATAGTATCTATTCCTCCCAAGATCTGTGTATTAAGGTCACAACATTCTGCCCTGACATTTTACAAAACGTATGATCCTCAACAAATATATTGAGGATGGCAAGATTTGGCTGCCTTAAAAAGCAGTACTCACAGACTTGAGAGATGTCCATCCAACTTTTTAATTGCTGCAGATGCTATGTCTCTGAGCCAATGCAAAGAGAGGAAGAGGGAAAGAGCGTCTCCACTTTTACGATGGCAGGGCTGCACTGTTTCTGTGTCTTCATTAGATAGGTTAATTGGAAATCAAGAGAGGCTGTGTCAGGGGCAGGAATAGCCAGCCAGATGCCATTTTAAACTGGAATTTATCCAGCTGATTTCTTTGAAAACCTACCATGCTTTGCTCAATAGACATACTGCTGGCTGGCACCAAGGAAATGACTGGTACATAAGCACACATTCAGCATTTAGTAGTTCATTTTTCTCTTCCTTCTGCTCCTTCAGCTGATCATGTCCTCAATTATACTCAGAAATGAGGGATTCCCTTCGTGAATCAGTAAGGGTTGAGAGCAGTGGCGAAGGGTTCCGACTGAGTCTTCCTCAACTCATCTGCATTCCTGGTTACTGCAAAGTTTTTATAAGATCCTGGAAATACTAGACCCATTCAGTTATCTCTGGCTCATGTGCCCCAGCCATCAGCAAATTAAAACTTGGATGTGAGACGTCAGTGAAAGAAAGAGAAGCATGGTCCCTTAACTGCTACAAATAATATGCAAGTGAGCTAGTAGAGGTATGTGATGAAAGGGATGAGGGGCAAAAAGGATCTCCCTCCAGGCCTAAGAACATTCTGAATTTGATGCTTTCCTTTGGATTATAATCCCACAAGACACAATGCCAAATGCCATAACCCCAAATGTTGAAATCCCTGATGTTCACATTTCTAAAGTCTAAAATTCATAAGGTCTAAAACTCCAAAAATCACAATCACAGGATAGTTGCATCAGGTTAGGGAGAACGATTACTCTGTTAGTGTCTTTGCTTGGAAGTTAAGTATGGTTTAAGGACACACATATGGGTGTCAAGTTGACAAGGGGTGGACTTGTGAATTTAATTTTAGGTGTCAACTTGACTGGATTAAGGAATCCCTAGAAAACTAATAAAGCATTATTTTGGGAGTGTCCGTGAGGATGTTTCCAGAGGAGATGAGTGTGAGTCTGAGTGAACTCTGTAGGGAAGATCTGCCCTCAACCTTGGCATGCACCCTCCAATCAGCCAGGGTACAGAAGGTGAATCGATTCTCTCTGAGAGCTGGGACAGACTCTTCTGCTGTTTTGGACATCAGTACTCCAGGCTCGCGGGCCTTTGGACTTCAGTTATTATACCTACTGGATTTGATTTGCTAACATTTTATTAAGGGTTTTTGAGGCTCTGTCATCCAGGATTTTTGTCAGTAATTCTCTTTCTATCTTTTTTTTTTTTTTTTTTTTTAACAGGAGGAAGTATCTGTCAGATTTGGGCATTATAGCTTCATAAATGAGTGTCATAAAATGAATTAGGGAGTGTTTCTTCTTCCTGTATTTTCTGAAAGAGTTTGTAATCCATGTTATTTCTTCTTAAATATTGAGGGAATTCACTTGTGAAAATGTTGAGACCTAGAATTTTCTTTGAGGGAAGATGTTTATTAACTTCGTTGACCCCACATTTGGGATCAACGAAGCCCCCCAGGTACTGACGCTTTCAGTTCTCGACTGATAGACCACAGTCTTCTCTGGATCTCAAGCGTAAACACATTGACATTTCCTCCGTAGAGTAAGTGATGTTATTTTTGCTCATCTTCATTTTTGAAAGCTAAAATTTCTTGAGATCTCAGCTCTTTGCAAGACTGCATATGCAGTGGTGAGCCATTGAGGGTTTTGATCAGTTTCATCAAAATACAGGTTGTCTGACACAACCTGTGACCACAGTTATAAAGCCGGGTGCAGCCAGTTACCAACTACGATGATATGCATTCATACATTTCGCTTTTTGATCTATTTCTTCATGAATACATTTGTCTGACCATAACTGTTACACTCCTGCAAATGCTTTTAGTATACCTGGGTGCTTATGCTTATAAAAATATGTGTGTTATTATTCCCTATTTTATTGTATAAATTGGCCTATGAAGTATTCTGTCATGTTTTTATATGTTTCTCAGGAAAACCAGTTTTAGCATGTAAATAAATGTTTTTTAAAGAATCTTTTATTATTTTTTCCAGAATCACATTTTCAGGATTTTGATCTTTCGGGATTTCAACATTTGCAATTATGGCATTAAGATTGTATCTTCCAGGATTAGAATCAGCTTGTGAATACTTACAGTCTAATGCCAGGGAAGAAAGCTAATGGCCAAAATATTTAAATAGCTTAGTCTTTTGATGAACAACTAACTCAGCTATTTGAGTTGCTAATGTCAAAGCAAAGACAAAATTTCCAGGAATAACATTCCAGACCAAACTTGCTCAATTTTTCAATGCGTTTTAACAATGATCATGTATTGACAGAATAGAACAAGGATTTTTTTTAATTGATCTGCAGAAAAAAATGGCTTATCTATATCTGTCATGTCTAACATGGTAACAACTAGCCACATGGGGCTATTAGCCCATGTGAAATGTGGCTAATCCAAATTAATACGTGTAAACACACACCAGACACACGTACAAAGACAAAGACATAGTATGGAAAAAGGAATGTAAAGTATTTTACTAACAATGTCTCTGAGAAGCTGCATGTTAAAATAATCATTATTTATTTATTTATTTATTTATTTATTTATTTTTTATTATTATTAAGTTCTAGGGTACATGTGCATAACGTGCAGGTTTGTTACATATGTATACCTGTGCCATGTTGGTGTGCTGTACCCATCAACTCGTCAGCACCCATCAACTCGTCATTTACATCAGGTATAACTCCCAATGCAATCCCTCCCCCCTCCCCCCTCCCCATGATAGGCCCCAGTG